>NW_027645441.1:0-484000 GCF_951640355.1 Cnephaeus nilssonii | reverse complement strand
CACCACATGGAGAAACAACTTTATACACTCTTCTCTGAACTTGAGAAGCTATATACACTTGTCTTTCAACTGTTTTACAGTTGAATACTACTATTCAGTGAATTCTAGTGGGTTGAAACACTGTTTTCTTGTGAAGTAACTCTATTTCAAGGATTTTGGTAGTGTATAACATCCTTTCTAGACTAGAGACTTACATTTTGATGTCTTTTACACTTGTTCTCTCACTATTCTGTGATATTCATTAGTATTTGCGCTGAATGACTACTGATTTCTAGCTGTTTCCCATAATGGGCCTTCTTTTCTACTTGTGGGTCTTCACCACATGTAGAAACAACTTTATACACTCTTCTCTGAACTTGAGAAGCTATATACACTTGTCTTTCAACTGTTTTACAGTTGAATACTACTATTCAGTGAATTCTAGTGGGTTGAAACACTGTTTTCTTGTGAAGTAACTCTATTTCAAGGATTTCTGTAGTGTATAACATCCTTTCTAGACTAGAAACTTACATTTTGATGTCTTCTACACTTGTTCTCACACAATTCTATGATATTCATTAGTATTTGCAATGAATGACTACTGATTTCTAGCTGTTTCCTATAATTGGCCTTCTTTTCTACTTGTGGGACTTCAACACATGTAGAAACAACTTTATACACTCTTCTCTGGACTTGCGAAGCTATATAAACTTGTCTTTCAACCGTTTTACAGTTAAATACTACTTTTCAGTGAATTCTGGTGGTTTGAAACACTGGTTTCTTGTGAAGTAACTCTATTTCAAGGATTTCGGTAGTGTATAACATCCTTTCTAGACTAGAGACTTACATTTTGTTGTCTTTTACCCGAGTTCTCTCACTATTCTGTGATATTCATTAGTATTTGCTCTGAATGACTACTGATTTCTAGCTGTTTCCCATAATGGGCCTTCTTTTCTACTTGTGGGTCTTCACCACATGGAGAAACAACTTTATACACTCTTCTCTGAACTTGAGAAGCTATATACACTTGTCTTTCAACTGTTTTACAGTTGAATACTACTATTCAGTGAATTCTAGTGGGTTGAAACACTGTTTTCTTGTGAAGTAACTCTATTTCAAGGATTTCTGTAGTGTATAACATCCTTTCTAGACTAGAGACTTACATTTTGTTGTCTTTTACCCTAGTTCTCTCACTATTCTGTGATATTCATTAGTATTTGCTCTGAATGACTACTGATTTCTAGCTGTTTCCCGTAATGGGCCTTCTTTTCTACTTGTGGGTCTTCACCACATGTAGAAACAACTTTATACACTCTTCTCTGAACTTGTGAAGCTATATACACTTGTCTTCCAACTGTTTTACAGTTGAATACTACTTTTCAGTGAATTCTGGTGGTTTCAAACACTGGTTTCATGTGAACTAACTCTATTTCAAGGATTTGTGCAGTGTACAACATCCTTTCTAGACTAAAGACTTACATTTGATGTCTTTTACACTTGTTCTCTCACTATTCTGTGATGTTCATTGGTATTTACTCTGAATGACTACTGATTTCTAGCTGTTTCCTATAATTGGCCTTCTTTTCTACTTGTGGGACTTCAACACATGTAGAAACAACTTTATACACTCTTCTCTGGACTTGCGAAGCTATATAAACTTGTCTTTCAACCGTTTTACACTTAAATTATACTTTTCAGTGAATTCTGGTGGTTTGAAACACTGGTTTCTTGTGAAGTAACTCTATTTCAAGGATTTCGGTAGTGTATAACATCCTTTCTAGACTAGAGACTTACATTTTGATGTCTTTTACACTTGTTCTCTCACTATTCTGTGATATTCATTAGTATTTGCGCTGAATGACTACTGATTTCTAGCTGTTTCCCATAATGGGCCTTCTTTTCTACTTGTGGGTCTTCACCACATGTAGAAACAACTTTATACACTCTTCTCTGAACTTGAGAAGCTATATACACTTGTCTTTCAACTGTTTTACAGTTGAATACTACTTTTCAGTGAATTCTGGTGGTTTGAAACACTGGTTTCTTGTGAACTAACTCTATTTCAAGGATTTGTGCAGTGTACAACATCCTTTCTAGACTAGAGACTTACATTTTGATGTCTTTTACACTTGTTCTCTCACTATTCTGTGATATTCATTAGTATTTGCAATGAATGACTACTGATTTCTAGCTGTTTCCTATAATGGGCCTTCTTTTCTACTTGTGCGACTTCACCACATGTAGCATCAACTTTATACACTCTTCTCTGGAATTGCGAAGCTATATAAACTTGTCTTTCAACTGTTTTACAGTTAAATACTACTTTTCAGTGAATTCTGGTGGTTTGAAACACTGGTTTCTTGTGAAGTAACTCTATTTCAAGGATTTCGGTAGTGTATAACATCCTTTCTAGACTAGAGACTTACATTTTGTTGTCTTTTACCCTAGTTCTCTCACTATTCTGTGATATTCATTAGTATTTGCTCTGAATGACTACTGATTTCTAGCTGTTTCCCATAATGGGCCTTCTTTTCTACTTGTGGGTCTTCACCACATGTAGAAACAACTTTATACACTCTTCTCTGAACTTGTGAAGCTATATACACTTGTCTTCCAACTGCTTTACAGTTGAATACTACTTTTCAGTAAATTCTGGTGGTTTGAAACACTGGTTTCATGTGAAGTAACTCTATTTCAAGGATTTCGGTAGTGTATAACATCCTTTCTAGACTAGAGACTTACATTTTGTTGTCTTTTACCCTAGTTCTCTCACTATTCTGTGATATTCATTAGTATTTGCTCTGAATGACTACTGATTTCTAGCTGTTTCCTATAATGGGCCTTCTTTTCTACTTGTGCGACTTCACCACATGTAGAAACAACTTTATACACTCTTCTCTGAACTTGTGAAGCTATATACACTTGTCTTCCAACTGTTTTACAGTTGAATACTACTTTTCAGTGAATTCTGGTGGTTTCAAACACTGGTTTCATGTGAACTAACTCTATTTCAAGGATTTGTGCAGTGTACAACATCCTTTCTAGACTAAAGACTTACATTTGATGTCTTTTACACTTGTTCTCTCACTATACTGTGATGTTCATTGGTATTTACTCTGAATGACTACTGATTTCTAGCTGTTTCCTATAATTGGCCTTCTTTTCTACTTGTGGGACTTCAACACATGTAGAAACAACTTTATACACTCTTCTCTGGACTTGCGAAGCTATATAAACTTGTCTTTCAACCGTTTTACACTTAAATTATACTTTTCAGTGAATTCTGGTGGTTTGAAACACTGGTTTCTTGTGAAGTAACTCTATTTCAAGGATTTTGGTAGTGTATAACATCCTTTCTAGACTAGAGACTTACATTTTGATGTCTTTTACACTTGTTCTCTCACTATTCTGTGATATTCATTAGTATTTGCGCTGAATGACTACTGATTTCTAGCTGTTTCCCATAATGGGCCTTCTTTTCTACTTGTGGGTCTTCACCACATGTAGAAACAACTTTATACACTCTTCTCTGAACTTGAGAAGCTATATACACTTGTCTTTCAACTGTTTTACAGTTGAATACTACTATTCAGTGAATTCTAGTGGGTTGAAACACTGTTTTCTTGTGAAGTAACTCTATTTCAAGGATTTCTGTAGTGTATAACATCCTTTCTAGAATAGAAACTTACATTTTGATGTCTTCTACACTTGTTCTCACACAATTCTATGATATTCATTAGTATTTGCAATGAATGACTACTGATTTCTAGCTGTTTCCTATAATGGGCCTTCTTTTCTACTTGTGCGACTTCAACACATGTAGAAACAACTTTATACATTCTTCTCTGGACTTGCGAAGCTATATAAACTTGTCTTTCAACTGTTTTACAGTTAAATACTACTTTTCAGTGAATTCTGGTGGTTTGAAACACTGGTTTCGTGTGAAGTAACTCTATTTCAAGGATTTCGGTAGTGTATAACATCCTTTCTAGACTAGAGACTTACATTTTGTTGTCTTTTACCCTAGTTCTCTCACTATTCTGTGATATTCATTAGTATTTGCTCTGAATGACTACTGATTTCTAGCTGTTTCCCGTAATGGGCCTTCTTTTCTACTTGTGGGTCTTCACCACATGTAGAAACAACTTTATACACTCTTCTCTGAACTTGTGAAGCTATATACACTTGTCTTCCAACTGTTTTACAGTTGAATACTACTTTTCAGTGAATTCTGGTGGTTTCAAACACTGGTTTCATGTGAACTAACTCTATTTCAAGGATTTGTGCAGTGTACAACATCCTTTCTAGACTAAAGACTTACATTTGATGTCTTTTACACTTGTTCTCTCACTATTCTGTGATGTTCATTGGTATTTACTCTGAATGACTACTGATTTCTAGCTGTTTCCTATAATTGGCCTTCTTTTCTACTTGTGGGACTTCAACACATGTAGAAACAACTTTATACACTCTTCTCTGGACTTGCGAAGCTATATAAACTTGTCTTTCAACCGTTTTACACTTAAATTATACTTTTCAGTGAATTCTGGTGGTTTGAAACACTGGTTTCTTGTGAAGTAACTCTATTTCAAGGATTTCGGTAGTGTATAACATCCTTTCTAGACTAGAGACTTACATTTTGATGTCTTTTACACTTGTTCTCTCACTATTCTGTGATATTCATTAGTATTTGCGCTGAATGACTACTGATTTCTAGCTGTTTCCCATAATGGGCCTTCTTTTCTACTTGTGGGTCTTCACCACATGTAGAAACAACTTTATACACTCTTCTCTGAACTTGAGAAGCTATATACACTTGTCTTTCAACTGTTTTACAGTTGAATACTACTTTTCAGTGAATTCTGGTGGTTTGAAACACTGGTTTCTTGTGAACTAACTCTATTTCAAGGATTTGTGCAGTGTACAACATCCTTTCTAGACTAGAGACTTACATTTTGATGTCTTTTACACTTGTTCTCTCACTATTCTGTGATATTCATTAGTATTTGCAATGAATGACTACTGATTTCTAGCTGTTTCCTATAATGGGCCTTCTTTTCTACTTGTGCGACTTCACCACATGTAGAAACAACTTTATACACTCTTCTCTGAACTTGAGAAGCTATATACACTTGTCTTCCAACTGTTTTACAGTTGAATACTACTTTTCAGTGAATTCTAGTGGGTTGAAACACTGTTTTCTTGTGAAGTAACTCTATTTCAAGGATTTCGGTAGTGTATAACATCCTTTCTAGACTAGAGACTTACATTTTGTTGTCTTTTACCCTAGTTCTCTCACTATTCTGTGATATTCATTAGTATTTGCTCTGAATGACTACTGATTTCTAGCTGTTTCCCATAATGGGCCTTCTTTTCTACTTGTGGGTCTTCACCACATGTAGAAACAACTTTATACACTCTTCTGTGAACTTGAGAAGCTATATACACTTGTCTTTCAACTGTTTTACAGTTGAATACTACTATTCAGTGAATTCTAGTGGGTTGAAACACTGTTTTCTTGTGAAGTAACTCTATTTCAAGGATTTCTGTAGTGTATAACATCCTTTCTAGAATAGAAACTTACATTTTGATGTCTTCTACACTTGTTCTCACACAATTCTATGATATTCATTAGTATTTGCAATGAATGACTACTGATTTCTAGCTGTTTCCTATAATGGGCCTTCTTTTCTACTTGTGCGACTTCAACACATGTAGAAACAACTTTATACATTCTTCTCTGGACTTGCGAAGCTATATAAACTTGTCTTTCAACTGTTTTACAGTTAAATACTACTTTTCAGTGAATTCTGGTGGTTTGAAACACTGGTTTCGTGTGAAGTAACTCTATTTCAAGGATTTCGGTAGTGTATAACATCCTTTCTAGACTAGAGACTTACATTTTGTTGTCTTTTACCCTAGTTCTCTCACTATTCTGTGATATTCATTAGTATTTGCTCTGAATGACTACTGATTTCTAGCTGTTTCCCATAATGGGCCTTCTTTTCTACTTGTGGGTCTTCACCACATGTAGAAACAACTTTATACACTCTTCTCTGAACTTGTGAAGCTATATACACTTGTCTTCCAACTGTTTTACAGTTGAATACTACTTTTCAGTGAATTCTGGTGGTTTCAAACACTGGTTTCATGTGAACTAACTCTATTTCAAGGATTTGTGCAGTGTACAACATCCTTTCTAGACTAAAGACTTACATTTGATGTCTTTTACACTTGTTCTCTCACTATTCTGTGATGTTCATTGGTATTTACTCTGAATGACTACTGATTTCTAGCTGTTTCCTATAATTGGCCTTCTTTTCTACTTGTGGGACTTCAACACATGTAGAAACAACTTTATACACTCTTCTCTGGACTTGCGAAGCTATATAAACTTGTCTTTCAACCGTTTTACACTTAAATTATACTTTTCAGTGAATTCTGGTGGTTTGAAACACTGGTTTCTTGTGAAGTAACTCTATTTCAAGGATTTCGGTAGTGTATAACATCCTTTCTAGACTAGAGACTTACATTTTGATGTCTTTTACACTTGTTCTCTCACTATTCTGTGATATTCATTAGTATTTGCGCTGAATGACTACTGATTTCTAGCTGTTTCCCATAATGGGCCTTCTTTTCTACTTGTGGGTCTTCACCACATGTAGAAACAACTTTATACACTCTTCTCTGAACTTGAGAAGCTATATACACTTGTCTTTCAACTGTTTTACAGTTGAATACTACTATTCAGTGAATTCTAGTGGGTTGAAACACTGTTTTCTTGTGAAGTAACTCTATTTCAAGGATTTCTGTAGTGTATAACATCCTTTCTAGAATAGAAACTTACATTTTGATGTCTTCTACACTTGTTCTCACACAATTCTATGATATTCATTAGTATTTGCAATGAATGACTACTGATTTCTAGCTGTTTCCTATAATGGGCCTTTTTTTCTACTTGTGCGACTTCACCACATGTAGCATCAACTTTATACACTCTTCTCTGGAATTGCGAAGCTATATAAACTTGTCTTTCAACTGTTTTACAGTTAAATACTACTTTTCAGTGAATTCTGGTGGTTTGAAACACTGTTTTCTTGTGAAGTAACTCTATTTCAAGGATTTCGGAAGTGTATAACATCCTTTCTAGACTAGAGACTTACATTTTGATGTCTTTTACACTTGTTCTCTCACTATTCTGTGATATTCATTAGTATTTGCGCTGAATGACTACTGATTTCTAGCTGTTTCCCATAATGGGCCTTCTTTTCTACTTGTGGGTCTTCACCACATGTAGAAACAACTTTATACACTCTTCTCTGAACTTGAGAAGCTATATACACTTGTCTTTCAACTGTTTTACAGTTGAATACTACTATTCAGTGAATTCTAGTGGGTTGAAACACTGTTTTCTTGTGAAGTAACTCTATTTCAAGGATTTCTGTAGTGTATAACATCCTTTCTAGAATAGAAACTTACATTTTGATGTCTTCTACACTTGTTCTCACACAATTCTATGATATTCATTAGTATTTGCAATGAATGACTACTGATTTCTAGCTGTTTCCTATAATGGGCCTTCTTTTCTACTTGTTCGACTTCACCACATGTAGAAACAACTTTATACACTCTTCTCTGAACTTGTGAAGCTATATACACTTGTCTTCCAACTGTTTTACAGTTGAATACTACTTTTCAGTGAATTCTGGTGGTTTCAAACACTGGTTTCCTGTGAACTAACTCTATTTCAAGGATTTGTGCAGTGTACAACATCCTTTCTAGACTAAAGACTTACATTTGATGTCTTTTACACTTGTTCTCTCACTATTCTGTGATGTTCATTGGTATTTACTCTGAATGACTACTGATTTCTAGCTGTTTCCTATAATTGGCCTTCTTTTCTACTTGTGGGACTTCAACACATGTAGAAACAACTTTATACACTCTTCTCTGGACTTGCGAAGCTATATAAACTTGTCTTTCAACCGTTTTACACTTAAATTATACTTTTCAGTGAATTCTGGTGGTTTGAAACACTGGTTTCTTGTGAAGTAACTCTATTTCAAGGATTTCGGAAGTGTATAACATCCTTTCTAGACTAGAGACTTACATTTTGATGTCTTTTACACTTGTTCTCTCACTATTCTGTGATATTCATTAGTATTTGCGCTGAATGACTACTGATTTCTAGCTGTTTCCCATAATGGGCCTTCTTTTCTACTTGTGGGTCTTCACCACATGTAGAAACAACTTTATACACTCTTCTCTGAACTTGAGAAGCTATATACACTTGTCTTTCAACTGTTTTACAGTTGAATACTACTATTCAGTGAATTCTAGTGGGTTGAAACACTGTTTTCTTGTGAAGTAACTCTATTTCAAGGATTTCTGTAGTGTATAACATCCTTTCTAGAATAGAAACTTACATTTTGATGTCTTCTACACTTGTTCTCACACAATTCTATGATATTCATTAGTATTTGCAATGAATGACTACTGATTTCTAGCTGTTTCCTATAATGGGCCTTCTTTTCTACTTGTGCGACTTCACCACATGTAGCATCAACTTTATACACTCTTCTCTGGACTTGCGAAGCTATATAAACTTGTCTTTCAACTGTTTTACAGTTAAATACTACTTTTCAGTGAATTCTGGTGGTTTGAAACACTGGTTTCTTGTGAAGTAACTCTATTTCAAGGATTTCGGTAGTGTATAACATCCTTTCTAGACTGGAGACTTACATTTTGATGTCTTTTACACTTGTTCTCTCACTATTCTGTGATATTCATTAGTATTTGCGCTGAATGACTACTGATTTCTAGCTGTTTCCCATAATGGGCCTTCTTTTCTACTTGTGGGTCTTCACCACATGTAGAAACAACTTTATACACTCTTCTCTGAACTTGAGAAGCTATATACACTTGTCTTTCAACTGTTTTACAGTTGAATACTACTATTCAGTGAGTTCTAGTGGGTTGAAACACTGTTTTCTTGTGAAGTAACTCTATTTCAAGGATTTCTGTAGTGTATAACATCCTTTCTAGAATAGAAACTTACATTTTGATGTCTTCTACACTTGTTCTCACACAATTCTATGATATTCATTAGTATTTGCAATGAATGACTACTGATTTCTAGCTGTTTCCTATAATGGGCCTTCTTTTCTACTTGTGCGACTTCACCACATGTAGCATCAACTTTATACACTCTTCTCTGGACTTGCGAAGCTATATAAACTTGTCTTTCAACTGTTTTACAGTTAAATACTACTTTTCAGTGAATTCTGGTGGTTTGAAACACTGGTTTCTTGTGAAGTAACTCTATTTCAAGGATTTCTGTAGTGTATAACATCCTTTCTAGACTAGAGACTTACATTTTGATGTCTTCTACACTTGTTCTCACACAATTCTATGATATTCATTAGTATTTGCAATGAATGACTACTGATTTCTAGCTGTTTCCTATAATGGGCCTTCTTTTCTACTTGTTAAACTTCACCACATGTAGAAACAACTTTATACACTCTTCTCTGAACTTGTGAAGCTATATACACTTGTCTTCCAACTGTTTTACAGTTGAATACTACTTTTCAGTGAATTCTGGTGGTTTCAAACACTGGTTTCATGTGAACTAACTCTATTTCAAGGATTTGTGCAGTGTACAACATCCTTTCTAGACTAAAGACTTACATTTGATGTCTTTTACACTTGTTCTCTCTCTATTCTGTGATGTTCATTGGTATTTACTCTGAATGACTACTGATTTCTAGCTGTTTCCAATAATTGGCCTTCTTTTCTACTTGTGGGACTTCAACACATGTAGAAACAACTTTATACACTCTTCTCTGGACTTGCGAAGCTATATAAACTTGTCTTTCAACCGTTTTACACTTAAATTATACTTTTCAGTGAATTCTGGTGGTTTGAAACACTGGTTTCTTGTGAAGTAACTCTATTTCAAGGATTTCGGTAGTGTATAACATCCTTTCTAGACTAGAGACTTACATTTTGATGTCTTTTACACTTGTTCTCTCACTATTCTGTGATATTCATTAGTATTTGCGCTGAATGACTACTGATTTCTAGCTGTTTCCCATAATGGGCCTTCTTTTCTACTTGTGGGTCTTCACCACATGTAGAAACAACTTTATACACTCTTCTCTGAACTTGAGAAGCTATATACACTTGTCTTTCAACTGTTTTACAGTTGAATACTACTATTCAGTGAGTTCTAGTGGGTTGAAACACTGTTTTCTTGTGAAGTAACTCTATTTCAAGGATTTCTGTAGTGTATAACATCCTTTCTAGAATAGAAACTTACATTTTGATGTCTTCTACACTTGTTCTCACACAATTCTATGATATTCATTAGTATTTGCAATGAATGACTACTGATTTCTAGCTGTTTCCTATAATGGGCCTTCTTTTCTACTTGTGCGACTTCACCACATGTAGCATCAACTTTATACACTCTTCTCTGGACTTGCGAAGGTATATAAACTTGTCTTTCAACTGTTTTACAGTTAAATACTACTTTTCAGTGAATTCTGGTGGTTTGAAACACTGGTTTCTTGTGAAGTAACTCTATTTCAAGGATTTCTGTAGTGTATAACATCCTTTCTAGACTAGAAACTTACATTTTGATGTCTTCTACACTTGTTCTCACACAATTCTATGATATTCATTAGTATTTGCAATGAATGACTACTGATTTCTAGCTGTTTCCTATAATGGGCCTTCTTTTCTACTTGTGGGTCTTCACCACATGTAGAAACAACTTTATACACTCTTCTCTGAACTTGTGAAGCTATATACACTTGTCTTCCAACTGTTTTACAGTTGAATACTACTTTTCAGTGAATTCTAGTGGGTTGAAACACTGTTTTCTTGTGAAGTAACTCTATTTCAAGGATTTCGGTAGTGTATAACATCCTTTCTAGACTAGAGACTTACATTTTGTTGTCTTTTACCCTAGTTCTCTCACTATTCTGTGATATTCATTAGTATTTGCTCTGAATGACTACTGATTTCTAGCTGTTTCCCATAATGGGCCTTCTTTTCTACTTGTGGGTCTTCACCACATGTAGAAACAACTTTATACACTCTTCTGTGAACTTGAGAAGCTATATACACTTGTCTTTCAACTGTTTTACAGTTGAATACTACTATTCAGTGAATTCTAGTGGGTTGAAACACTGTTTTCTTGTGAAGTAACTCTATTTCAAGGATTTCTGTAGTGTATAACATCCTTTCTAGACTAGAAACTTACATTTTGATGTCTTCTACACTTGTTCTCACACAATTCTATGATATTCATTAGTATTTGCAATGAATGACTACTGATTTCTAGCTGTTTCCTATAATGGGCCTTCTTTTCTACTTGTGGGTCTTCACCACATGTAGAAACAACTTTATACACTCTTCTCTGAACTTGTGAAGCTATATACACTTGTCTTCCAACTGTTTTACAGTTGAATACTACTTTTCAGTGAATTCTGGTGGTTTCAAACACTGGTTTCATGTGAACTAACTCTATTTCAAGGATTTGTGCAGTGTACAACATCCTTTCTAGACTAAAGACTTACATTTGATGTCTTTTACACTTGTTCTCTCACTATTCTGTGATGTTCATTGGTATTTACTCTGAATGACTACTGATTTCTAGCTGTTTCCTATAATTGGCCTTCTTTTCTACTTGTGGGACTTCAACACATGTAGAAACAACTTTATACACTCTTCTCTGGACTTGCGAAGCTATATAAACTTGTCTTTCAACCGTTTTACACTTAAATTATACTTTTCAGTGAATTCTGGTGGTTTGAAACACTGGTTTCTTGTGAAGTAACTCTATTTCAAGGATTTTGGTAGTGTATAACATCCTTTCTAGACTAGAGACTTACATTTTGATGTCTTTTACACTTGTTCTCTCACTATTCTGTGATATTCATTAGTATTTGCGCTGAATGACTACTGATTTCTAGCTGTTTCCCATAATGGGCCTTCTTTTCTACTTGTGGGTCTTCACCACATGTAGAAACAACTTTATACACTCTTCTCTGAACTTGAGAAGCTATATACACTTGTCTTTCAACTGTTTTACAGTTGAATACTACTATTCAGTGAATTCTAGTGGGTTGAAACACTGTTTTCTTGTGAAGTAACTCTATTTCAAGGATTTCTGTAGTGTATAACATCCTTTCTAGAATAGAAACTTACATTTTGATGTCTTCTACACTTGTTCTCACACAATTCTATGAAATTCATTAGTATTTGCAATGAATGACTACTGATTTCTAGCTGTTTCCTATAATGGGCCTTCTTTTCTACTTGTGCGACTTCAACACATGTAGAAACAACTTTATACATTCTTCTCTGGACTTGCGAAGCTATATAAACTTGTCTTTCAACTGTTTTACGGTTAAATACTACTTTTCAGTGAATTCTGGTGGTTTGAAACACTGGTTTCGTGTGAAGTAACTCTATTTCAAGGATTTCGGTAGTGTATAACATCCTTTCTAGACTAGAGACTTACATTTTGTTGTCTTTTACCCTAGTTCTCTCACTATTCTGTGATATTCATTAGTATTTGCTCTGAATGACTACTGATTTCTAGCTGTTTCCCATAATGGGCCTTCTTTTCTACTTGTGGGTCTTCACCACATGTAGAAACAACTTTATACACTCTTCTCTGAACTTGTGAAGCTATATACACTTGTCTTCCAACTGTTTTACAGTTGAATACTACTTTTCAGTGAATTCTGGTGGTTTCAAACACTGGTTTCATGTGAACTAACTCTATTTCAAGGATTTGTGCAGTGTACAACATCCTTTCTAGACTAAAGACTTACATTTGATGTCTTTTACACTTGTTCTCTCACTATTCTGTGATGTTCATTGGTATTTACTCTGAATGACTACTGATTTCTAGCTGTTTCCTATAATTGGCCTTCTTTTCTACTTGTGGGACTTCAACACATGTAGAAACAACTTTATACAATCTTCTCTGGACTTGCGAAGCTATATAAACTTGTCTTTCAACCGTTTTACACTTAAATTATACTTTTCAGTGAATTCTGGTGGTTTGAAACACTGGTTTCTTGTGAAGTAACTCTATTTCAAGGATTTCGGTAGTGTATAACATCCTTTCTAGACTAGAGACTTACATTTTGATGTCTTTTACACTTGTTCTCTCACTATTCTGTGATATTCATTAGTATTTGCGCTGAATGACTACTGATTTCCAGCTGTTTCCCATAATGGGCCTTCTTTTCTACTTGTGGGTCTTCACCACATGTAGAAACAACTTTATACACTCTTCTCTGAACTTGAGAAGCTATATACACTTGTCTTTCAACTGTTTTACAGTTGAATACTACTATTCAGTGAATTCTAGTGGGTTGAAACACTGTTTTCTTGTGAAGTAACTCTATTTCAAGGATTTCTGTAGTGTATAACATCCTTTCTAGAATAGAAACTTACATTTTGATGTCTTCTACACTTGTTCTCACACAATTCTATGATATTCATTAGTATTTGCAATGAATGACTACTGATTTCTAGCTGTTTCCTATAATGGGCCTTCTTTTCTACTTGTGGGTCTTCACCACATGTAGAAACAACTTTATACACTCTTCTCTGAACTTGTGAAGCTATATACACTTGTCTTCCAACTGTTTTACAGTTGAATACTACTTTTCAGTGAATTCTGGTGGTTTCAAACACTGGTTTCATGTGAACTAACTCTATTTCAAGGATTTGTGCAGTGTACAACATCCTTTCTAGACTAAAGACTTACATTTGATGTCTTTTACACTTGTTCTCTCACTATTCTGTGATGTTCATTGGTATTTACTCTGAATGACTACTGATTTCTAGCTGTTTCCTATAATTGGCCTTCTTTTCTACTTGTGGGACTTCAACACATGTAGAAACAACTTTATACACTCTTCTCTGGACTTGCGAAGCTATATAAACTTGTCTTTCAACCGTTTTACACTTAAATTATACTTTTCAGTGAATTCTGGTGGTTTGAAACACTGGTTTCTTGTGAAGTAACTCTATTTCAAGGATTTTGGTAGTGTATAACATCCTTTCTAGACTAGAGACTTACATTTTGATGTCTTTTACACTTGTTCTCTCACTATTCTGTGATATTCATTAGTATTTGCGCTGAATGACTACTGATTTCTAGCTGTTTCCCATAATGGGCCTTCTTTTCTACTTGTGGGTCTTCACCACATGTAGAAACAACTTTATACACTCTTCTCTGAACTTGAGAAGCTATATACACTTGTCTTTCAACTGTTTTACAGTTGAATACTACTATTCAGTGAATTCTAGTGGGTTGAAACACTGTTTTCTTGTGAAGTAACTCTATTTCAAGGATTTCTGTAGTGTATAACATCCTTTCTAGAATAGAAACTTACATTTTGATGTCTTCTACACTTGTTCTCACACAATTCTATGAAATTCATTAGTATTTGCAATGAATGACTACTGATTTCTAGCTGTTTCCTATAATGGGCCTTCTTTTCTACTTGTGCGACTTCAACACATGTAGAAACAACTTTATACATTCTTCTCTGGACTTGCGAAGCTATATAAACTTGTCTTTCAACTGTTTTACAGTTAAATACTACTTTTCAGTGAATTCTGGTGGTTTGAAACACTGGTTTCGTGTGAAGTAACTCTATTTCAAGGATTTCGGTAGTGTATAACATCCTTTCTAGACTAGAGACTTACATTTTGTTGTCTTTTACCCGAGTTCTCTCACTATTCTGTGATATTCATTAGTATTTGCTCTGAATGACTACTGATTTCTAGCTGTTTCCCATAATGGGCCTTCTTTTCTACTTGTGGGTCTTCACCACATGTAGAAACAACTTTATACACTCTTCTCTGAACTTGTGAAGCTATATACACTTGTCTTCCAACTGTTTTACAGTTGAATACTACTTTTCAGTGAATTCTGGTGGTTTCAAACACTGGTTTCATGTGAACTAACTCTATTTCAAGGATTTGTGCAGTGTACAACATCCTTTCTAGACTAAAGACTTACATTTGATGTCTTTTACACTTGTTCTCTCACTATTCTGTGATGTTCATTGGTATTTACTCTGAATGACTACTGATTTCTAGCTGTTTCCTATAATTGGCCTTCTTTTCTACTTGTGGGACTTCAACACATGTAGAAACAACTTTATACAATCTTCTCTGGACTTGCGAAGCTATATAAACTTGTCTTTCAACCGTTTTACACTTAAATTATACTTTTCAGTGAATTCTGGTGGTTTGAAACACTGGTTTCTTGTGAAGTAACTCTATTTCAAGGATTTCGGTAGTGTATAACATCCTTTCTAGACTAGAGACTTACATTTTGATGTCTTTTACACTTGTTCTCTCACTATTCTGTGATATTCATTAGTATTTGCGCTGAATGACTACTGATTTCCAGCTGTTTCCCATAATGGGCCTTCTTTACTACTTGTGGGTCTTCACCACATGTAGAAACAACTTTATACACTCTTCTCTGAACTTGAGAAGCTATATACACTTGTCTTTCAACTGTTTTACAGTTGAATACTACTATTCAGTGAATTCTAGTGGGTTGAAACACTGTTTTCTTGTGAAGTAACTCTATTTCAAGGATTTCTGTAGTGTATAACATCCTTTCTAGAATAGAAACTTACATTTTGATGTCTTCTACACTTGTTCTCACACAATTCTATGATATTCATTAGTATTTGCAATGAATGACTACTGATTTCTAGCTGTTTCCTATAATGGGCCTTCTTTTCTACTTGTGCGACTTCACCACATGTAGCATCAACTTTATACACTCTTCTCTGGAATTGCGAAGCTATATAAACTTGTCTTTCAACTGTTTTACAGTTAAATACTACTTTTCAGTGAATTCTGGTGGTTTGAAACACTGGTTTCTTGTGAAGTAACTCTATTTCAAGGATTTCGGTAGTGTATAACATCCTTTCTAGACTAGAGACTTACATTTTGTTGTCTTTTACCCTAGTTCTCTCACTATTCTGTGATATTCATTAGTATTTGCTCTGAATGACTACTGATTTCTAGCTGTTTCCCATAATGGGCCTTCTTTTCTACTTGTGGGTCTTCACCACATGTAGAAACAACTTTATACACTCTTCTCTGAACTTGTGAAGCTATATACACTTGTCTTCCAACTGCTTTACAGTTGAATACTACTTTTCAGTAAATTCTGGTGGTTTGAAACACTGGTTTCATGTGAAGTAACTCTATTTCAAGGATTTCGGTAGTGTATAACATCCTTTCTAGACTAGAGACTTACATTTTGTTGTCTTTTACCCTAGTTCTCTCACTATTCTGTGATATTCATTAGTATTTGCTCTGAATGACTACTGATTTCTAGCTGTTTCCTATAATGGGCCTTCTTTTCTACTTGTGCGACTTCACCACATGTAGAAACAACTTTATACACTCTTCTCTGAACTTGTGAAGCTATATACACTTGTCTTCCAACTGTTTTACAGTTGAATACTACTTTTCAGTGAATTCTGGTGGTTTCAAACACTGGTTTCATGTGAACTAACTCTATTTCAAGGATTTGTGCAGTGTACAACATCCTTTCTAGACTAAAGACTTACATTTGATGTCTTTTACACTTGTTCTCTCACTATTCTGTGATGTTCATTGGTATTTACTCTGAATGACTACTGATTTCTAGCTGTTTCCTATAATTGGCCTTCTTTTCTACTTGTGGGACTTCAACACATGTAGAAACAACTTTATACACTCTTCTCTGGACTTGCGAAGCTATATAAACTTGTCTTTCAACCGTTTTACACTTAAATTATACTTTTCAGTGAATTCTGGTGGTTTGAAACACTGGTTTCTTGTGAAGTAACTCTATTTCAAGGATTTCGGTAGTGTATAACATCCTTTCTAGACTAGAGACTTACATTTTGATGTCTTTTACACTTGTTCTCTCACTATTCTGTGATATTCATTAGTATTTGCGCTGAATGACTACTGATTTCTAGCTGTTTCCCATAATGGGCCTTCTTTTCTACTTGTGGGTCTTCACCACATGTAGAAACAACTTTATACACTCTTCTCTGAACTTGAGAAGCTATATACACTTGTCTTTCAACTGTTTTACAGTTGAATACTACTTTTCAGTGAATTCTGGTGGTTTGAAACACTGGTTTCTTGTGAACTAACTCTATTTCAAGGATTTGTGCAGTGTACAACATCCTTTCTAGACTAGAGACTTACATTTTGATGTCTTTTACACTTGTTCTCTCACTATTCTGTGATATTCATTAGTATTTGCAATGAATGACTACTGATTTCTAGCTGTTTCCTATAATGGGCCTTCTTTTCTACTTGTGCGACTTCACCACATGTAGCATCAACTTTATACACTCTTCTCTGGAATTGCGAAGCTATATAAACTTGTCTTTCAACTGTTTTACAGTTAAATACTACTTTTCAGTGAATTCTGGTGGTTTGAAACACTGGTTTCTTGTGAAGTAACTCTATTTCAAGGATTTCGGTAGTGTATAACATCCTTTCTAGACTAGAGACTTACATTTTGTTGTCTTTTACCCTAGTTCTCTCACTATTCTGTGATATTCATTAGTATTTGCTCTGAATGACTACTGATTTCTAGCTGTTTCCCATAATGGGCCTTCTTTTCTACTTGTGGGTCTTCACCACATGTAGAAACAACTTTATACACTCTTCTCTGAACTTGTGAAGCTATATACACTTGTCTTCCAACTGCTTTACAGTTGAATACTACTTTTCAGTAAATTCTGGTGGTTTGAAACACTGGTTTCATGTGAAGTAACTCTATTTCAAGGATTTCGGTAGTGTATAACATCCTTTCTAGACTAGAGACTTACATTTTGTTGTCTTTTACCCTAGTTCTCTCACTATTCTGTGATATTCATTAGTATTTGCTCTGAATGACTACTGATTTCTAGCTGTTTCCTATAATGGGCCTTCTTTTCTACTTGTGCGACTTCACCACATGTAGAAACAACTTTATACACTCTTCTCTGAACTTGTGAAGCTATATACACTTGTCTTCCAACTGTTTTACAGTTGAATACTACTTTTCAGTGAATTCTGGTGGTTTCAAACACTGGTTTCATGTGAACTAACTCTATTTCAAGGATTTGTGCAGTGTACAACATCCTTTCTAGACTAAAGACTTACATTTGATGTCTTTTACACTTGTTCTCTCACTATTCTGTGATGTTCATTGGTATTTACTCTGAATGACTACTGATTTCTAGCTGTTTCCTATAATTGGCCTTCTTTTCTACTTGTGGGACTTCAACACATGTAGAAACAACTTTATACACTCTTCTCTGGACTTGCGAAGCTATATAAACTTGTCTTTCAACCGTTTTACAGTTAAATACTACTTTTCAGTGAATTCTGGTGGTTTGAAACACTGGTTTCTTGTGAAGTAACTCTATTTCAAGGATTTCGGTAGTGTATAACATCCTTTCTAGACTAGAGACTTACATTTTGTTGTCTTTTACCCGAGTTCTCTCACTATTCTGTGATATTCATTAGTATTTGCTCTGAATGACTACTGATTTCTAGCTGTTTCCCATAATGGGCCTTCTTTTCTACTTGTGGGTCTTCACCACATGGAGAAACAACTTTATACACTCTTCTCTGAACTTGAGAAGCTATATACACTTGTCTTTCAACTGTTTTACAGTTGAATACTACTATTCAGTGAATTCTAGTGGGTTGAAACACTGTTTTCTTGTGAAGTAACTCTATTTCAAGGATTTCTGTAGTGTATAACATCCTTTCTAGACTAGAGACTTACATTTTGTTGTCTTTTACCCTAGTTCTCTCACTATTCTGTGATATTCATTAGTATTTGCTCTGAATGACTACTGATTTCTAGCTGTTTCCCGTAATGGGCCTTCTTTTCTACTTGTGGGTCTTCACCACATGTAGAAACAACTTTATACACTCTTCTCTGAACTTGTGAAGCTATATACACTTGTCTTCCAACTGTTTTACAGTTGAATACTACTTTTCAGTGAATTCTGGTGGTTTCAAACACTGGTTTCATGTGAACTAACTCTATTTCAAGGATTTGTGCAGTGTACAACATCCTTTCTAGACTAAAGACTTACATTTGATGTCTTTTACACTTGTTCTCTCACTATTCTGTGATGTTCATTGGTATTTACTCTGAATGACTACTGATTTCTAGCTGTTTCCTATAATTGGCCTTCTTTTCTACTTGTGGGACTTCAACACATGTAGAAACAACTTTATACACTCTTCTCTGGACTTGCGAAGCTATATAAACTTGTCTTTCAACCGTTTTACACTTAAATTATACTTTTCAGTGAATTCTGGTGGTTTGAAACACTGGTTTCTTGTGAAGTAACTCTATTTCAAGGATTTCGGTAGTGTATAACATCCTTTCTAGACTAGAGACTTACATTTTGATGTCTTTTACACTTGTTCTCTCACTATTCTGTGATATTCATTAGTATTTGCGCTGAATGACTACTGATTTCTAGCTGTTTCCCATAATGGGCCTTCTTTTCTACTTGTGGGTCTTCACCACATGTAGAAACAACTTTATACACTCTTCTCTGAACTTGAGAAGCTATATACACTTGTCTTTCAACTGTTTTACAGTTGAATACTACTTTTCAGTGAATTCTGGTGGTTTGAAACACTGGTTTCTTGTGAACTAACTCTATTTCAAGGATTTGTGCAGTGTACAACATCCTTTCTAGACTAGAGACTTACATTTTGATGTCTTTTACACTTGTTCTCTCACTATTCTGTGATATTCATTAGTATTTGCAATGAATGACTACTGATTTCTAGCTGTTTCCTATAATGGGCCTTCTTTTCTACTTGTGCGACTTCACCACATGTAGCATCAACTTTATACACTCTTCTCTGGAATTGCGAAGCTATATAAACTTGTCTTTCAACTGTTTTACAGTTAAATACTACTTTTCAGTGAATTCTGGTGGTTTGAAACACTGGTTTCTTGTGAAGTAACTCTATTTCAAGGATTTCGGTAGTGTATAACATCCTTTCTAGACTAGAGACTTACATTTTGTTGTCTTTTACCCTAGTTCTCTCACTATTCTGTGATATTCATTAGTATTTGCTCTGAATGACTACTGATTTCTAGCTGTTTCCCATAATGGGCCTTCTTTTCTACTTGTGGGTCTTCACCACATGTAGAAACAACTTTATACACTCTTCTCTGAACTTGTGAAGCTATATACACTTGTCTTCCAACTGCTTTACAGTTGAATACTACTTTTCAGTAAATTCTGGTGGTTTGAAACACTGGTTTCATGTGAAGTAACTCTATTTCAAGGATTTCGGTAGTGTATAACATCCTTTCTAGACTAGAGACTTACATTTTGTTGTCTTTTACCCTAGTTCTCTCACTATTCTGTGATATTCATTAGTATTTGCTCTGAATGACTACTGATTTCTAGCTGTTTCCTATAATGGGCCTTCTTTTCTACTTGTGCGACTTCACCACATGTAGAAACAACTTTATACACTCTTCTCTGAACTTGTGAAGCTATATACACTTGTCTTCCAACTGTTTTACAGTTGAATACTACTTTTCAGTGAATTCTGGTGGTTTCAAACACTGGTTTCATGTGAACTAACTCTATTTCAAGGATTTGTGCAGTGTACAACATCCTTTCTAGACTAAAGACTTACATTTGATGTCTTTTACACTTGTTCTCTCACTATTCTGTGATGTTCATTGGTATTTACTCTGAATGACTACTGATTTCTAGCTGTTTCCTATAATTGGCCTTCTTTTCTACTTGTGGGACTTCAACACATGTAGAAACAACTTTATACACTCTTCTCTGGACTTGCGAAGCTATATAAACTTGTCTTTCAACCGTTTTACAGTTACATACTACTTTTCAGTGAATTCTGGTGGTTTGAAACACTGGTTTCTTGTGAAGTAACTCTATTTCAAGGATTTCTGTAGTGTATAACATCCTTTCTAGACTAGAGACTTACATTTTGATGTCTTTTACACTTGTTCTCTCACTATTCTGTGATATTCATTAGTATTTGCGCTGAATGACTACTGATTTCTAGCTGTTTCCCATAATGGGCCTTCTTTTCTACTTGTGGGTCTTCACCACATGTAGAAACAACTTTATACACTCTTCTCTGAACTTGAGAAGCTATATACACTTGTCTTTCAACTGTTTTACAGTTGAATACTACTTTTCAGTGAATTCTGGTGGTTTGAAACACTGGTTTCTTGTGAACTAACTCTATTTCAAGGATTTGTGCAGTGTACAACATCCTTTCTAGACTAGAGACTTACATTTTGATGTCTTTTACACTTGTTCTCTCACTATTCTGTGATATTCATTAGTATTTGCAATGAATGACTACTGATTTCTAGCTGTTTCCTATAATGGGCCTTCTTTTCTACTTGTGCGACTTCACCACATGTAGCATCAACTTTATACACTCTTCTCTGGAATTGCGAAGCTATATAAACTTGTCTTTCAACTGTTTTACAGTTAAATACTACTTTTCAGTGAATTCTGGTGGTTTGAAACACTGGTTTCTTGTGAAGTAACTCTATTTCAAGGATTTCGGTAGTGTATAACATCCTTTCTAGACTAGAGACTTACATTTTGTTGTCTTTTACCCTAGTTCTCTCACTATTCTGTGATATTCATTAGTATTTGCTCTGAATGACTACTGATTTCTAGCTGTTTCCCATAATGGGCCTTCTTTTCTACTTGTGGGTCTTCACCACATGTAGAAACAACTTTATACACTCTTCTCTGAACTTGTGAAGCTATATACACTTGTCTTCCAACTGCTTTACAGTTGAATACTACTTTTCAGTAAATTCTGGTGGTTTGAAACACTGGTTTCATGTGAAGTAACTCTATTTCAAGGATTTCGGTAGTGTATAACATCCTTTCTAGACTAGAGACTTACATTTTGTTGTCTTTTACCCTAGTTCTCTCACTATTCTGTGATATTCATTAGTATTTGCTCTGAATGACTACTGATTTCTAGCTGTTTCCTATAATGGGCCTTCTTTTCTACTTGTGCGACTTCACCACATGTAGAAACAACTTTATACACTCTTCTCTGAACTTGTGAAGCTATATACACTTGTCTTCCAACTGTTTTACAGTTGAATACTACTTTTCAGTGAATTCTGGTGGTTTCAAACACTGGTTTCATGTGAACTAACTCTATTTCAAGGATTTGTGCAGTGTACAACATCCTTTCTAGACTAAAGACTTACATTTGATGTCTTTTACACTTGTTCTCTCACTATTCTGTGATGTTCATTGGTATTTACTCTGAATGACTACTGATTTCTAGCTGTTTCCTATAATTGGCCTTCTTTTCTACTTGTGGGACTTCAACACATGTAGAAACAACTTTATACACTCTTCTCTGGACTTGCGAAGCTATATAAACTTGTCTTTCAACCGTTTTACACTTAAATTATACTTTTCAGTGAATTCTGGTGGTTTGAAACACTGGTTTCTTGTGAAGTAACTCTATTTCAAGGATTTTGGTAGTGTATAACATCCTTTCTAGACTAGAGACTTACATTTTGATGTCTTTTACACTTGTTCTCTCACTATTCTGTGATATTCATTAGTATTTGCGCTGAATGACTACTGATTTCTAGCTGTTTCCCATAATGGGCCTTCTTTTCTACTTGTGGGTCTTCACCACATGTAGAAACAACTTTATACACTCTTCTCTGAACTTGAGAAGCTATATACACTTGTCTTTCAACTGTTTTACAGTTGAATACTACTATTCAGTGAATTCTAGTGGGTTGAAACACTGTTTTCTTGTGAAGTAACTCTATTTCAAGGATTTCTGTAGTGTATAACATCCTTTCTAGAATAGAAACTTACATTTTGATGTCTTCTACACTTGTTCTCACACAATTCTATGATATTCATTAGTATTTGCAATGAATGACTACTGATTTCTAGCTGTTTCCTATAATGGGCCTTCTTTTCTACTTGTGCGACTTCAACACATGTAGAAACAACTTTATACATTCTTCTCTGGACTTGCGAAGCTATATAAACTTGTCTTTCAACTGTTTTACAGTTAAATACTACTTTTCAGTGATTTCTGGTGGTTTGAAACACTGGTTTCGTGTGAAGTAACTCTATTTCAAGGATTTCGGTAGTGTATAACATCCTTTCTAGACTAGAGACTTACATTTTGTTGTCTTTTACCCTAGTTCTCTCACTATTCTGTGATATTCATTAGTATTTGCTCTGAATGACTACTGATTTCTAGCTGTTTCCCATAATGGGCCTTCTTTTCTACTTGTGGGTCTTCACCACATGTAGAAACAACTTTATACACTCTTCTCTGAACTTGTGAAGCTATATACACTTGTCTTCCAACTGTTTTACAGTTGAATACTACTTTTCAGTGAATTCTGGTGGTTTCAAACACTGGTTTCATGTGAACTAACTCTATTTCAAGGATTTGTGCAGTGTACAACATCCTTTCTAGACTAAAGACTTACATTTGATGTCTTTTACACTTGTTCTCTCACTATTCTGTGATGTTCATTGGTATTTACTCTGAATGACTACTGATTTCTAGCTGTTTCCTATAATTGGCCTTCTTTTCTACTTGTGGGACTTCAACACATGTAGAAACAACTTTATACACTCTTCTCTGGACTTGCGAAGCTATATAAACTTGTCTTTCAACCGTTTTACACTTAAATTATACTTTTCAGTGAATTCTGGTGGTTTGAAACACTGGTTTCTTGTGAAGTAACTCTATTTCAAGGATTTCGGTAGTGTATAACATCCTTTCTAGACTAGAGACTTACATTTTGATGTCTTTTACACTTGTTCTCTCACTATTCTGTGATATTCATTAGTATTTGCGCTGAATGACTACTGATTTCTAGCTGTTTCCCATAATGGGCCTTCTTTTCTACTTGTGGGTCTTCACCACATGTAGAAACAACTTTATACACTCTTCTCTGAACTTGAGAAGCTATATACACTTGTCTTTCAACTGTTTTACAGTTGAATACTACTATTCAGTGAATTCTAGTGGGTTGAAACACTGTTTTCTTGTGAAGTAACTCTATTTCAAGGATTTCTGTAGTGTATAACATCCTTTCTAGAATAGAAACTTACATTTTGATGTCTTCTACACTTGTTCTCACACAATTCTATGATATTCATTAGTATTTGCAATGAATGACTACTGATTTCTAGCTGTTTCCTATAATGGGCCTTCTTTTCTACTTGTGCGACTTCACCACATGTAGCATCAACTTTATACACTCTTCTCTGGACTTGCGAAGCTATATAAACTTGTCTTTCAACTGTTTTACAGTTAAATACTACTTTTCAGTGAATTCTGGTGGTTTGAAACACTGGTTTCTTGTGAAGTAACTCTATTTCAAGGATTTCGGTAGTGTATAACATCCTTTCTAGACTGGAGACTTACATTTTGATGTCTTTTACACTTGTTCTCTCACTATTCTGTGATATTCATTAGTATTTGCGCTGAATGACTACTGATTTCTAGCTGTTTCCCATAATGGGCCTTCTTTTCTACTTGTGGGTCTTCACCACATGTAGAAACAACTTTATACACTCTTCTCTGAACTTGAGAAGCTATATACACTTGTCTTTCAACTGTTTTACAGTTGAATACTACTATTCAGTGAGTTCTAGTGGGTTGAAACACTGTTTTCTTGTGAAGTAACTCTATTTCAAGGATTTCTGTAGTGTATAACATCCTTTCTAGAATAGAAACTTACATTTTGATGTCTTCTACACTTGTTCTCACACAATTCTATGATATTCATTAGTATTTGCAATGAATGACTACTGATTTCTAGCTGTTTCCTATAATGGGCCTTCTTTTCTACTTGTGCGACTTCACCACATGTAGCATCAACTTTATACACTCTTCTCTGGACTTGCGAAGCTATATAAACTTGTCTTTCAACTGTTTTACAGTTAAATACTACTTTTCAGTGAATTCTGGTGGTTTGAAACACTGGTTTCTTGTGAAGTAACTCTATTTCAAGGATTTCTGTAGTGTATAACATCCTTTCTAGACTAGAGACTTACATTTTGATGTCTTCTACACTTGTTCTCACACAATTCTATGATATTCATTAGTATTTGCAATGAATGACTACTGATTTCTAGCTGTTTCCTATAATGGGCCTTCTTTTCTACTTGTTCGACTTCACCACATGTAGAAACAACTTTATACACTCTTCTCTGAACTTGTGAAGCTATATACACTTGTCTTCCAACTGTTTTACAGTTGAATACTACTTTTCAGTGAATTCTGGTGGTTTCAAACACTGGTTTCATGTGAACTAACTCTATTTCAAGGATTTGTGCAGTGTACAACATCCTTTCTAGACTAAAGACTTACATTTGATGTCTTTTACACTTGTTCTCTCTCTATTCTGTGATGTTCATTGGTATTTACTCTGAATGACTACTGATTTCTAGCTGTTTCCAATAATTGGCCTTCTTTTCTACTTGTGGGACTTCAACACATGTAGAAACAACTTTATACACTCTTCTCTGGACTTGCGAAGCTATATAAACTTGTCTTTCAACCGTTTTACACTTAAATTATACTTTTCAGTGAATTCTGGTGGTTTGAAACACTGGTTTCTTGTGAAGTAACTCTATTTCAAGGATTTCGGTAGTGTATAACATCCTTTCTAGACTAGAGACTTACATTTTGATGTCTTTTACACTTGTTCTCTCACTATTCTGTGATATTCATTAGTATTTGCGCTGAATGACTACTGATTTCTAGCTGTTTCCCATAATGGGCCTTCTTTTCTACTTGTGGGTCTTCACCACATGTAGAAACAACTTTATACACTCTTCTCTGAACTTGAGAAGCTATATACACTTGTCTTTCAACTGTTTTACAGTTGAATACTACTATTCAGTGAGTTCTAGTGGGTTGAAACACTGTTTTCTTGTGAAGTAACTCTATTTCAAGGATTTCTGTAGTGTATAACATCCTTTCTAGAATAGAAACTTACATTTTGATGTCTTCTACACTTGTTCTCACACAATTCTATGATATTCATTAGTATTTGCAATGAATGACTACTGATTTCTAGCTGTTTCCTATAATGGGCCTTCTTTTCTACTTGTGCGACTTCACCACATGTAGCATCAACTTTATACACTCTTCTCTGGACTTGCGAAGGTATATAAACTTGTCTTTCAACTGTTTTACAGTTAAATACTACTTTTCAGTGAATTCTGGTGGTTTGAAACACTGGTTTCTTGTGAAGTAACTCTATTTCAAGGATTTCTGTAGTGTATAACATCCTTTCTAGACTAGAAACTTACATTTTGATGTCTTCTACACTTGTTCTCACACAATTCTATGATATTCATTAGTATTTGCAATGAATGACTACTGATTTCTAGCTGTTTCCTATAATGGGCCTTCTTTTCTACTTGTTCGACTTCACCACATGTAGAAACAACTTTATACACTCTTCTCTGAACTTGTGAAGCTATATACACTTGTCTTCCAACTGTTTTACAGTTGAATACTACTTTTCAGTGAATTCTGGTGGTTTCAAACACTGGTTTCATGTGAACTAACTCTATTTCAAGGATTTGTGCAGTGTACAACATCCTTTCTAGACTAAAGACTTACATTTGATGTCTTTTACACTTGTTCTCTCACTATTCTGTGATGTTCATTGGTATTTACTCTGAATGACTACTGATTTCTAGCTGTTTCCTATAATTGGCCTTCTTTTCTACTTGTGGGACTTCAACACATGTAGAAACAACTTTATACACTCTTCTCTGGACTTGCGAAGCTATATAAACTTTTCTTTCAACCGTTTTACACTTAAATTATACTTTTCAGTGAATTCTGGTGGTTTGAAACACTGGTTTCTTGTGAAGTAACTCTATTTCAAGGATATCGGTAGTGTATAACATCCTTTCTAGACTAGAGACTTACATTTTGATGTCTTTTACACTTGTTCTCTCACTATTCTGTGATATTCATTAGTATTTGCGCTGAATGACTACTGATTTCTAGCTGTTTCCCATAATGGGCCTTCTTTTCTACTTGTGGGTCTTCACCACATGTAGAAACAACTTTATACACTCTTCTCTGAACTTGAGAAGCTATATACACTTGTCTTTCAACTGTTTTACAGTTGAATACTACTATTCAGTGAATTCTAGTGGGTTGAAACACTGTTTTCTTGTGAAGTAACTCTATTTCAAGGATTTCTGTAGTGTATAACATCCTTTCTAGAATAGAAACTTACATTTTGATGTCTTCTACACTTGTTCTCACACAATTCTATGATATTCATTAGTATTTGCAATGAATGACTACTGATTTCTAGCTGTTTCCTATAATGGGCCTTCTTTTCTACTTGTGCGACTTCACCACATGTAGCATCAACTTTATACACTCTTCTCTGGACTTGCGAAGCTATATAAACTTGTCTTTCAACTGTTTTACAGTTAAATACTACTTTTCAGTGAATTCTGGTGGTTTGAAACACTGGTTTCTTGTGAAGTAACTCTATTTCAAGGATTTCGGTAGTGTATAACATCCTTTCTAGACTGGAGACTTACATTTTGATGTCTTTTACACTTGTTCTCTCACTATTCTGTGATATTCATTAGTATTTGCGCTGAATGACTACTGATTTCTAGCTGTTTCCCATAATGGGCCTTCTTTTCTACTTGTGGGTCTTCACCACATGTAGAAACAACTTTATACACTCTTCTCTGAACTTGAGAAGCTATATACACTTGTCTTTCAACTGTTTTACAGTTGAATACTACTATTCAGTGAGTTCTAGTGGGTTGAAACACTGTTTTCTTGTGAAGTAACTCTATTTCAAGGATTTCTGTAGTGTATAACATCCTTTCTAGAATAGAAACTTACATTTTGATGTCTTCTACACTTGTTCTCACACAATTCTATGATATTCATTAGTATTTGCAATGAATGACTACTGATTTCTAGCTGTTTCCTATAATGGGCCTTCTTTTCTACTTGTGCGACTTCACCACATGTAGCATCAACTTTATACACTCTTCTCTGGACTTGCGAAGCTATATAAACTTGTCTTTCAACTGTTTTACAGTTAAATACTACTTTTCAGTGAATTCTGGTGGTTTGAAACACTGGTTTCTTGTGAAGTAACTCTATTTCAAGGATTTCTGTAGTGTATAACATCCTTTCTAGACTAGAGACTTACATTTTGATGTCTTCTACACTTGTTCTCACACAATTCTATGATATTCATTAGTATTTGCAATGAATGACTACTGATTTCTAGCTGTTTCTATAATGGGCCTTCTTTTCTACTTGTGGGACTTCAACACATGTAGAAACAACTTTATACACTCTTCTCTGGACTTGCGAAGGTATATAAACTTGTCTTTCAACTGTTTTACAGTTAAATGCTACTTTTCAATGAATTCTGGTGGTTTGAAACACTGTTTTCTTGTGAAGTAACTCTATTTCAAGGATTTCGGTAGTGTATAACATCCTTTCTAGACTAGAGACTTACATTTTGTTGTCTTTTACCCTAGTTCTCTCACTGTTCTGTGATATTCATTAGTATTTGCTCTGAATGACTACTGATTTCTAGCTGTTTCCCATAATTGGCCTTCTTTTCTTCTAGTGGGTCTTCACCACATGTAGAAACAACTTTATACACTCTTCTCTGAACTTGTGAAGCTATATACACTTGTCTTCCAACTGTTTTACAGTTGAATACTACTTTTCAGTGAATTCTGGTGGTTTCAAACACTGGTTTCATGTGAACTAACTCTATTTCAAGGATTTGTGCAGTGTACAACATCCTTTCTAGACTAAAGACTTACATTTGATGTCTTTTACACTTGTTCTCTCACTATTCTGTGATGTTCATTGGTATTTACTCTGAATGACTACTGATTTCTAGCTGTTTCCTATAATTGGCCTTCTTTTCTACTTGTGGGACTTCAACACATGTAGAAACAACTTTATACACTCTTCTCTGGACTTGCGAAGCTATATAAACTTGTCTTTCAACCGTTTTACACTTAAATTATACTTTTCAGTGAATTCTGGTGGTTTGAAACACTGGTTTCTTGTGAAGTAACTCTATTTCAAGGATTTCGGTAGTGTATAACATCCTTTCTAGACTAGAGACTTACATTTTGATGTCTTTTACACTTGTTCTCTCACTATTCTGTGATATTCATTAGTATTTGCGCTGAATGACTACTGATTTCTAGCTGTTTCCCATAATGGGCCTTCTTTTCTACTTGTGGGTCTTCACCACATGTAGAAACAACTTTATACACTCTTCTCTGAACTTGAGAAGCTATATACACTTGTCTTTCAACTGTTTTACAGTTGAATACTACTATTCAGTGAATTCTAGTGGGTTGAAACACTGTTTTCTTGTGAAGTAACTCTATTTCAAGGATTTCTGTAGTGTATAACATCCTTTCTAGAATAGAAACTTACATTTTGATGTCTTCTACACTTGTTCTCACACAATTCTATGATATTCATTAGTATTTGCAATGAATGACTACTGATTTCTAGCTGTTTCCTATAATGGGCCTTTTTTTCTACTTGTGCGACTTCACCACATGTAGCATCAACTTTATACACTCTTCTCTGGAATTGCGAAGCTATATAAACTTGTCTTTCAACTGTTTTACAGTTAAATACTACTTTTCAGTGAATTCTGGTGGTTTGAAACACTGTTTTCTTGTGAAGTAACTCTATTTCAAGGATTTCGGAAGTGTATAACATCCTTTCTAGACTAGAGACTTACATTTTGATGTCTTTTACACTTGTTCTCTCACTATTCTGTGATATTCATTAGTATTTGCGCTGAATGACTACTGATTTCTAGCTGTTTCCCATAATGGGCCTTCTTTTCTACTTGTGGGTCTTCACCACATGTAGAAACAACTTTATACACTCTTCTCTGAACTTGGGAAGCTATATACACTTGTCTTTCAACTGTTTTACAGTTGAATACTACTATTCAGTGAATTCTAGTGGGTTGAAACACTGTTTTCTTGTGAAGTAACTCTATTTCAAGGATTTCTGTAGTGTATAACATCCTTTCTAGAATAGAAACTTACATTTTGATGTCTTCTACACTTGTTCTCACACAATTCTATGATATTCATTAGTATTTGCAATGAATGACTACTGATTTCTAGCTGTTTCCTATAATGGGCCTTCTTTTCTACTTGTTCGACTTCACCACATGTAGAAACAACTTTATACACTCTTCTCTGAACTTGTGAAGCTATATACACTTGTCTTCCAACTGTTTTACAGTTGAATACTACTTTTCAGTGAATTCTGGTGGTTTCAAACACTGGTTTCCTGTGAACTAACTCTATTTCAAGGATTTGTGCAGTGTACAACATCCTTTCTAGACTAAAGACTTACATTTGATGTCTTTTACACTTGTTCTCTCACTATTCTGTGATGTTCATTGGTATTTACTCTGAATGACTACTGATTTCTAGCTGTTTCCTATAATTGGCCTTCTTTTCTACTTGTGGGACTTCAACACATGTAGAAACAACTTTATACACTCTTCTCTGGACTTGCGAAGCTATATAAACTTGTCTTTCAACCGTTTTACACTTAAATTATACTTTTCAGTGAATTCTGGTGGTTTGAAACACTGGTTTCTTGTGAAGTAACTCTATTTCAAGGATTTCGGAAGTGTATAACATCCTTTCTAGACTAGAGACTTACATTTTGATGTCTTTTACACTTGTTCTCTCACTATTCTGTGATATTCATTAGTATTTGCGCTGAATGACTACTGATTTCTAGCTGTTTCCCATAATGGGCCTTCTTTTCTACTTGTGGGTCTTCACCACATGTAGAAACAACTTTATACACTCTTCTCTGAACTTGAGAAGCTATATACACTTGTCTTTCAACTGTTTTACAGTTGAATACTACTATTCAGTGAATTCTAGTGGGTTGAAACACTGTTTTCTTGTGAAGTAACTCTATTTCAAGGATTTCTGTAGTGTATAACATCCTTTCTAGAATAGAAACTTACATTTTGATGTCTTCTACACTTGTTCTCACACAATTCTATGATATTCATTAGTATTTGCAATGAATGACTACTGATTTCTAGCTGTTTCCTATAATGGGCCTTCTTTTCTACTTGTGCGACTTCACCACATGTAGCATCAACTTTATACACTCTTCTCTGGACTTGCGAAGCTATATAAACTTGTCTTTCAACTGTTTTACAGTTAAATACTACTTTTCAGTGAATTCTGGTGGTTTGAAACACTGTTTTCTTGTGAAGTAACTCTATTTCAAGGATTTCTGTAGTGTATAACATCCTTTCTAGAATAGAAACTTACATTTTGATGTCTTCTACACTTGTTCTCACACAATTCTATGATATTCATTAGTATTTGCAATGAATGACTACTGATTTCTAGCTGTTTCCTATAATGGGCCTTCTTTTCTACTTGTTCGACTTCACCACATGTAGAAACAACTTTATACACTCTTCTCTGAACTTGTGAAGCTATATACACTTGTCTTCCAACTGTTTTACAGTTGAATACTACTTTTCAGTGAATTCTGGTGGTTTCAAACACTGGTTTCCTGTGAACTAACTCTATTTCAAGGATTTGTGCAGTGTACAACATCCTTTCTAGACTAAAGACTTACATTTGATGTCTTTTACACTTGTTCTCTCACTATTCTGTGATGTTCATTGGTATTTACTCTGAATGACTACTGATTTCTAGCTGTTTCCTATAATTGGCCTTCTTTTCTACTTGTGGGACTTCAACACATGTAGAAACAACTTTATACAGTCTTCTCTGGACTTGCGAAGCTATATAAACTTTTCTTTCAACCGTTTTACACTTAAATTATACTTTTCAGTGAATTCTGGTGGTTTGAAACACTGGTTTCTTGTGAAGTAACTCTATTTCAAGGATTTCGGTAGTGTATAACATCCTTTCTAGACTAGAGACTTACATTTTGATGTCTTTTACACTTGTTCTCTCACTATTCTGTGATATTCATTAGTATTTGCGCTGAATGACTACTGATTTCTAGCTGTTTCCCATAATGGGCCTTCTTTTCTACTTGTGGGTCTTCACCACATGTAGAAACAACTTTATACACTCTTCTCTGAACTTGAGAAGCTATATACACTTGTCTTTCAACTGTTTTACAGTTGAATACTACTATTCAGTGAATTCTAGTGGGTTGAAACACTGTTTTCTTGTGAAGTAACTCTATTTCAAGGATTTCGGTAGTGTATAACATCCTTTCTAGACTAGAGACTTACATTTTGATGTCTTTTACACTTGTTCTCTCACTATTCTGTGATATTCATTAGTATTTGCGCTGAATGACTACTGATTTCTAGCTGTTTCCCATAATGGGCCTTCTTTTCTACTTGTGGGTCTTCACCACATGTAGAAACAACTTTATACACTCTTCTCTGAACTTGAGAAGCTATATACACTTGTCTTTCAACTGTTTTACAGTTGAATACTACTATTCAGTGAGTTCTAGTGGGTTGAAACACTGTTTTCTTGTGAAGTAACTCTATTTCAAGGATTTCTGTAGTGTATAACATCCTTTCTAGAATAGAAACTTACATTTTGATGTCTTCTACACTTGTTCTCACACAATTCTATGATATTCATTAGTATTTGCAATGAATGACTACTGATTTCTAGCTGTTTCCTATAATGGGCCTTCTTTTCTACTTGTGCGACTTCACCACATGTAGCATCAACTTTATACACTCTTCTCTGGACTTGCGAAGCTATATAAACTTGTCTTTCAACTGTTTTACAGTTAAATACTACTTTTCAGTGAATTCTGGTGGTTTGAAACACTGGTTTCTTGTGAAGTAACTCTATTTCAAGGATTTCTGTAGTGTATAACATCCTTTCTAGACTAGAGACTTACATTTTGATGTCTTCTACACTTGTTCTCACACAATTCTATGATATTCATTAGTATTTGCAATGAATGACTACTGATTTCTAGCTGTTTCTATAATGGGCCTTCTTTTCTACTTGTGGGACTTCAACACATGTAGAAACAACTTTATACACTCTTCTCTGGACTTGCGAAGGTATATAAACTTGTCTTTCAACTGTTTTACAGTTAAATGCTACTTTTCAATGAATTCTGGTGGTTTGAAACACTGTTTTCTTGTGAAGTAACTCTATTTCAAGGATTTCGGTAGTGTATAACATCCTTTCTAGACTAGAGACTTACATTTTGTTGTCTTTTACCCTAGTTCTCTCACTGTTCTGTGATATTCATTAGTATTTGCTCTGAATGACTACTGATTTCTAGCTGTTTCCCATAATTGGCCTTCTTTTCTTCTAGTGGGTCTTCACCACATGTAGAAACAACTTTATACACTCTTCTCTGAACTTGTGAAGCTATATACACTTGTCTTCCAACTGTTTTACAGTTGAATACTACTTTTCAGTGAATTCTGGTGGTTTCAAACACTGGTTTCATGTGAACTAACTCTATTTCAAGGATTTGTGCAGTGTACAACATCCTTTCTAGACTAAAGACTTACATTTGATGTCTTTTACACTTGTTCTCTCACTATTCTGTGATGTTCATTGGTATTTACTCTGAATGACTACTGATTTCTAGCTGTTTCCTATAATTGGCCTTCTTTTCTACTTGTGGGACTTCAACACATGTAGAAACAACTTTATACACTCTTCTCTGGACTTGCGAAGCTATATAAACTTGTCTTTCAACCGTTTTACACTTAAATTATACTTTTCAGTGAATTCTGGTGGTTTGAAACACTGGTTTCTTGTGAAGTAACTCTATTTCAAGGATTTCGGTAGTGTATAACATCCTTTCTAGACTAGAGACTTACATTTTGATGTCTTTTACACTTGTTCTCTCACTATTCTGTGATATTCATTAGTATTTGCGCTGAATGACTACTGATTTCTAGCTGTTTCCCATAATGGGCCTTCTTTTCTACTTGTGGGTCTTCACCACATGTAGAAACAACTTTATACACTCTTCTCTGAACTTGAGAAGCTATATACACTTGTCTTTCAACTGTTTTACAGTTGAATACTACTATTCAGTGAATTCTAGTGGGTTGAAACACTGTTTTCTTGTGAAGTAACTCTATTTCAAGGATTTCTGTAGTGTATAACATCCTTTCTAGAATAGAAACTTACATTTTGATGTCTTCTACACTTGTTCTCACACAATTCTATGATATTCATTAGTATTTGCAATGAATGACTACTGATTTCTAGCTGTTTCCTATAATGGGCCTTTTTTTCTACTTGTGCGACTTCACCACATGTAGCATCAACTTTATACACTCTTCTCTGGAATTGCGAAGCTATATAAACTTGTCTTTCAACTGTTTTACAGTTAAATACTACTTTTCAGTGAATTCTGGTGGTTTGAAACACTGTTTTCTTGTGAAGTAACTCTATTTCAAGGATTTCGGAAGTGTATAACATCCTTTCTAGACTAGAGACTTACATTTTGATGTCTTTTACACTTGTTCTCTCACTATTCTGTGATATTCATTAGTATTTGCGCTGAATGACTACTGATTTCTAGCTGTTTCCCATAATGGGCCTTCTTTTCTACTTGTGGGTCTTCACCACATGTAGAAACAACTTTATACACTCTTCTCTGAACTTGGGAAGCTATATACACTTGTCTTTCAACTGTTTTACAGTTGAATACTACTATTCAGTGAATTCTAGTGGGTTGAAACACTGTTTTCTTGTGAAGTAACTCTATTTCAAGGATTTCTGTAGTGTATAACATCCTTTCTAGAATAGAAACTTACATTTTGATGTCTTCTACACTTGTTCTCACACAATTCTATGATATTCATTAGTATTTGCAATGAATGACTACTGATTTCTAGCTGTTTCCTATAATGGGCCTTCTTTTCTACTTGTTCGACTTCACCACATGTAGAAACAACTTTATACACTCTTCTCTGAACTTGTGAAGCTATATACACTTGTCTTCCAACTGTTTTACAGTTGAATACTACTTTTCAGTGAATTCTGGTGGTTTCAAACACTGGTTTCCTGTGAACTAACTCTATTTCAAGGATTTGTGCAGTGTACAACATCCTTTCTAGACTAAAGACTTACATTTGATGTCTTTTACACTTGTTCTCTCACTATTCTGTGATGTTCATTGGTATTTACTCTGAATGACTACTGATTTCTAGCTGTTTCCTATAATTGGCCTTCTTTTCTACTTGTGGGACTTCAACACATGTAGAAACAACTTTATACACTCTTCTCTGGACTTGCGAAGCTATATAAACTTGTCTTTCAACCGTTTTACACTTAAATTATACTTTTCAGTGAATTCTGGTGGTTTGAAACACTGGTTTCTTGTGAAGTAACTCTATTTCAAGGATTTCGGAAGTGTATAACATCCTTTCTAGACTAGAGACTTACATTTTGATGTCTTTTACACTTGTTCTCTCACTATTCTGTGATATTCATTAGTATTTGCGCTGAATGACTACTGATTTCTAGCTGTTTCCCATAATGGGCCTTCTTTTCTACTTGTGGGTCTTCACCACATGTAGAAACAACTTTATACACTCTTCTCTGAACTTGAGAAGCTATATACACTTGTCTTTCAACTGTTTTACAGTTGAATACTACTATTCAGTGAATTCTAGTGGGTTGAAACACTGTTTTCTTGTGAAGTAACTCTATTTCAAGGATTTCTGTAGTGTATAACATCCTTTCTAGAATAGAAACTTACATTTTGATGTCTTCTACACTTGTTCTCACACAATTCTATGATATTCATTAGTATTTGCAATGAATGACTACTGATTTCTAGCTGTTTCCTATAATGGGCCTTCTTTTCTACTTGTGCGACTTCACCACATGTAGCATCAACTTTATACACTCTTCTCTGGACTTGCGAAGCTATATAAACTTGTCTTTCAACTGTTTTACAGTTAAATACTACTTTTCAGTGAATTCTGGTGGTTTGAAACACTGTTTTCTTGTGAAGTAACTCTATTTCAAGGATTTCTGTAGTGTATAACATCCTTTCTAGAATAGAAACTTACATTTTGATGTCTTCTACACTTGTTCTCACACAATTCTATGATATTCATTAGTATTTGCAATGAATGACTACTGATTTCTAGCTGTTTCCTATAATGGGCCTTCTTTTCTACTTGTTCGACTTCACCACATGTAGAAACAACTTTATACACTCTTCTCTGAACTTGTGAAGCTATATACACTTGTCTTCCAACTGTTTTACAGTTGAATACTACTTTTCAGTGAATTCTGGTGGTTTCAAACACTGGTTTCCTGTGAACTAACTCTATTTCAAGGATTTGTGCAGTGTACAACATCCTTTCTAGACTAAAGACTTACATTTGATGTCTTTTACACTTGTTCTCTCACTATTCTGTGATGTTCATTGGTATTTACTCTGAATGACTACTGATTTCTAGCTGTTTCCTATAATTGGCCTTCTTTTCTACTTGTGGGACTTCAACACATGTAGAAACAACTTTATACACTCTTCTCTGGACTTGCGAAGCTATATAAACTTGTCTTTCAACCGTTTTACACTTAAATTATACTTTTCAGTGAATTCTGGTGGTTTGAAACACTGGTTTCTTGTGAAGTAACTCTATTTCAAGGATTTCGGAAGTGTATAACATCCTTTCTAGACTAGAGACTTACATTTTGATGTCTTTTACACTTGTTCTCTCACTATTCTGTGATATTCATTAGTATTTGCGCTGAATGACTACTGATTTCTAGCTGTTTCCCATAATGGGCCTTCTTTTCTACTTGTGGGTCTTCACCACATGTAGAAACAACTTTATACACTCTTCTCTGAACTTGAGAAGCTATATACACTTGTCTTTCAACTGTTTTACAGTTGAATACTACTATTCAGTGAATTCTAGTGGGTTGAAACACTGTTTTCTTGTGAAGTAACTCTATTTCAAGGATTTCTGTAGTGTATAACATCCTTTCTAGAATAGAAACTTACATTTTGATGTCTTCTACACTTGTTCTCACACAATTCTATGATATTCATTAGTATTTGCAATGAATGACTACTGATTTCTAGCTGTTTCCTATAATGGGCCTTCTTTTCTACTTGTGCGACTTCACCACATGTAGCATCAACTTTATACACTCTTCTCTGGACTTGCGAAGCTATATAAACTTGTCTTTCAACTGTTTTACAGTTAAATACTACTTTTCAGTGAATTCTGGTGGTTTGAAACACTGGTTTCTTGTGAAGTAACTCTATTTCAAGGATTTCGGTAGTGTATAACATCCTTTCTAGACTGGAGACTTACATTTTGATGTCTTTTACACTTGTTCTCTCACTATTCTGTGATATTCATTAGTATTTGCGCTGAATGACTACTGATTTCTAGCTGTTTCCTATAATGGGCCTTCTTTTCTACTTGTTCGACTTCACCACATGTAGAAACAACTTTATACACTCTTCTCTGAACTTGTGAAGCTATATACACTTGTCTTCCAACTGTTTTACAGTTGAATACTACTTTTCAGTGAATTCTGGTGGTTTCAAACACTGGTTTCATGTGAACTAACTCTATTTCAAGGATTTGTGCAGTGTACAACATCCTTTCTAGACTAAAGACTTACATTTGATGTCTTTTACACTTGTTCTCTCTCTATTCTGTGATGTTCATTGGTATTTACTCTGAATGACTACTGATTTCTAGCTGTTTCCAATAATTGGCCTTCTTTTCTACTTGTGGGACTTCAACACATGTAGAAACAACTTTATACACTCTTCTCTGGACTTGCGAAGCTATATAAACTTGTCTTTCAACCGTTTTACACTTAAATTATACTTTTCAGTGAATTCTGGTGGTTTGAAACACTGGTTTCTTGTGAAGTAACTCTATTTCAAGGATTTCGGTAGTGTATAACATCCTTTCTAGACTAGAGACTTACATTTTGATGTCTTTTACACTTGTTCTCTCACTATTCTGTGATATTCATTAGTATTTGCGCTGAATGACTACTGATTTCTAGCTGTTTCCCATAATGGGCCTTCTTTTCTACTTGTGGGTCTTCACCACATGTAGAAACAACTTTATACACTCTTCTCTGAACTTGAGAAGCTATATACACTTGTCTTTCAACTGTTTTACAGTTGAATACTACTATTCAGTGAGTTCTAGTGGGTTGAAACACTGTTTTCTTGTGAAGTAACTCTATTTCAAGGATTTCTGTAGTGTATAACATCCTTTCTAGAATAGAAACTTACATTTTGATGTCTTCTACACTTGTTCTCACACAATTCTATGATATTCATTAGTATTTGCAATGAATGACTACTGATTTCTAGCTGTTTCCTATAATGGGCCTTCTTTTCTACTTGTGCGACTTCACCACATGTAGCATCAACTTTATACACTCTTCTCTGGACTTGCGAAGGTATATAAACTTGTCTTTCAACTGTTTTACAGTTAAATACTACTTTTCAGTGAATTCTGGTGGTTTGAAACACTGGTTTCTTGTGAAGTAACTCTATTTCAAGGATTTCTGTAGTGTATAACATCCTTTCTAGACTAGAAACTTACATTTTGATGTCTTCTACACTTGTTCTCACACAATTCTATGATATTCATTAGTATTTGCAATGAATGACTACTGATTTCTAGCTGTTTCCTATAATGGGCCTTCTTTTCTACTTGTTCGACTTCACCACATGTAGAAACAACTTTATACACTCTTCTCTGAACTTGTGAAGCTATATACACTTGTCTTCCAACTGTTTTACAGTTGAATACTACTTTTCAGTGAATTCTGGTGGTTTCAAACACTGGTTTCATGTGAACTAACTCTATTTCAAGGATTTGTGCAGTGTACAACATCCTTTCTAGACTAAAGACTTACATTTGATGTCTTTTACACTTGTTCTCTCACTATTCTGTGATGTTCATTGGTATTTACTCTGAATGACTACTGATTTCTAGCTGTTTCCTATAATTGGCCTTCTTTTCTACTTGTGGGACTTCAACACATGTAGAAACAACTTTATACAGTCTTCTCTGGACTTGCGAAGCTATATAAACTTTTCTTTCAACCGTTTTACACTTAAATTATACTTTTCAGTGAATTCTGGTGGTTTGAAACACTGGTTTCTTGTGAAGTAACTCTATTTCAAGGATTTCGGTAGTGTATAACATCCTTTCTAGACTAGAGACTTACATTTTGATGTCTTTTACACTTGTTCTCTCACTATTCTGTGATATTCATTAGTATTTGCGCTGAATGACTACTGATTTCTAGCTGTTTCCCATAATGGGCCTTCTTTTCTACTTGTGGGTCTTCACCACATGTAGAAACAACTTTATACACTCTTCTCTGAACTTGAGAAGCTATATACACTTGTCTTTCAACTGTTTTACAGTTGAATACTACTATTCAGTGAATTCTAGTGGGTTGAAACACTGTTTTCTTGTGAAGTAACTCTATTTCAAGGATTTCGGTAGTGTATAACATCCTTTCTAGACTAGAGACTTACATTTTGATGTCTTTTACACTTGTTCTCTCACTATTCTGTGATATTCATTAGTATTTGCGCTGAATGACTACTGATTTCTAGCTGTTTCCCATAATGGGCCTTCTTTTCTACTTGTGGGTCTTCACCACATGTAGAAACAACTTTATACACTCTTCTCTGAACTTGAGAAGCTATATACACTTGTCTTTCAACTGTTTTACAGTTGAATACTACTATTCAGTGAGTTCTAGTGGGTTGAAACACTGTTTTCTTGTGAAGTAACTCTATTTCAAGGATTTCTGTAGTGTATAACATCCTTTCTAGAATAGAAACTTACATTTTGATGTCTTCTACACTTGTTCTCACACAATTCTATGATATTCATTAGTATTTGCAATGAATGACTACTGATTTCTAGCTGTTTCCTATAATGGGCCTTCTTTTCTACTTGTGCGACTTCACCACATGTAGCATCAACTTTATACACTCTTCTCTGGACTTGCGAAGCTATATAAACTTGTCTTTCAACTGTTTTACAGTTAAATACTACTTTTCAGTGAATTCTGGTGGTTTGAAACACTGGTTTCTTGTGAAGTAACTCTATTTCAAGGATTTCTGTAGTGTATAACATCCTTTCTAGACTAGAGACTTACATTTTGATGTCTTCTACACTTGTTCTCACACAATTCTATGATATTCATTAGTATTTGCAATGAATGACTACTGATTTCTAGCTGTTTCTATAATGGGCCTTCTTTTCTACTTGTGGGACTTCAACACATGTAGAAACAACTTTATACACTCTTCTCTGGACTTGCGAAGGTATATAAACTTGTCTTTCAACTGTTTTACAGTTAAATGCTACTTTTCAATGAATTCTGGTGGTTTGAAACACTGTTTTCTTGTGAAGTAACTCTATTTCAAGGATTTCGGTAGTGTATAACATCCTTTCTAGACTAGAGACTTACATTTTGTTGTCTTTTACCCTAGTTCTCTCACTGTTCTGTGATATTCATTAGTATTTGCTCTGAATGACTACTGATTTCTAGCTGTTTCCCATAATTGGCCTTCTTTTCTTCTAGTGGGTCTTCACCACATGTAGAAACAACTTTATACACTCTTCTCTGAACTTGTGAAGCTATATACACTTGTCTTCCAACTGTTTTACAGTTGAATACTACTTTTCAGTGAATTCTGGTGGTTTCAAACACTGGTTTCATGTGAACTAACTCTATTTCAAGGATTTGTGCAGTGTACAACATCCTTTCTAGACTAAAGACTTACATTTGATGTCTTTTACACTTGTTCTCTCACTATTCTGTGATGTTCATTGGTATTTACTCTGAATGACTACTGATTTCTAGCTGTTTCCTATAATTGGCCTTCTTTTCTACTTGTGGGACTTCAACACATGTAGAAACAACTTTATACACTCTTCTCTGGACTTGCGAAGCTATATAAACTTGTCTTTCAACCGTTTTACACTTAAATTATACTTTTCAGTGAATTCTGGTGGTTTGAAACACTGGTTTCTTGTGAAGTAACTCTATTTCAAGGATTTCGGTAGTGTATAACATCCTTTCTAGACTAGAGACTTACATTTTGATGTCTTTTACACTTGTTCTCTCACTATTCTGTGATATTCATTAGTATTTGCGCTGAATGACTACTGATTTCTAGCTGTTTCCCATAATGGGCCTTCTTTTCTACTTGTGGGTCTTCACCACATGTAGAAACAACTTTATACACTCTTCTCTGAACTTGAGAAGCTATATACACTTGTCTTTCAACTGTTTTACAGTTGAATACTACTATTCAGTGAATTCTAGTGGGTTGAAACACTGTTTTCTTGTGAAGTAACTCTATTTCAAGGATTTCTGTAGTGTATAACATCCTTTCTAGAATAGAAACTTACATTTTGATGTCTTCTACACTTGTTCTCACACAATTCTATGATATTCATTAGTATTTGCAATGAATGACTACTGATTTCTAGCTGTTTCCTATAATGGGCCTTTTTTTCTACTTGTGCGACTTCACCACATGTAGCATCAACTTTATACACTCTTCTCTGGAATTGCGAAGCTATATAAACTTGTCTTTCAACTGTTTTACAGTTAAATACTACTTTTCAGTGAATTCTGGTGGTTTGAAACACTGTTTTCTTGTGAAGTAACTCTATTTCAAGGATTTCGGAAGTGTATAACATCCTTTCTAGACTAGAGACTTACATTTTGATGTCTTTTACACTTGTTCTCTCACTATTCTGTGATATTCATTAGTATTTGCGCTGAATGACTACTGATTTCTAGCTGTTTCCCATAATGGGCCTTCTTTTCTACTTGTGGGTCTTCACCACATGTAGAAACAACTTTATACACTCTTCTCTGAACTTGGGAAGCTATATACACTTGTCTTTCAACTGTTTTACAGTTGAATACTACTATTCAGTGAATTCTAGTGGGTTGAAACACTGTTTTCTTGTGAAGTAACTCTATTTCAAGGATTTCTGTAGTGTATAACATCCTTTCTAGAATAGAAACTTACATTTTGATGTCTTCTACACTTGTTCTCACACAATTCTATGATATTCATTAGTATTTGCAATGAATGACTACTGATTTCTAGCTGTTTCCTATAATGGGCCTTCTTTTCTACTTGTTCGACTTCACCACATGTAGAAACAACTTTATACACTCTTCTCTGAACTTGTGAAGCTATATACACTTGTCTTCCAACTGTTTTACAGTTGAATACTACTTTTCAGTGAATTCTGGTGGTTTCAAACACTGGTTTCCTGTGAACTAACTCTATTTCAAGGATTTGTGCAGTGTACAACATCCTTTCTAGACTAAAGACTTACATTTGATGTCTTTTACACTTGTTCTCTCACTATTCTGTGATGTTCATTGGTATTTACTCTGAATGACTACTGATTTCTAGCTGTTTCCTATAATTGGCCTTCTTTTCTACTTGTGGGACTTCAACACATGTAGAAACAACTTTATACACTCTTCTCTGGACTTGCGAAGCTATATAAACTTGTCTTTCAACCGTTTTACACTTAAATTATACTTTTCAGTGAATTCTGGTGGTTTGAAACACTGGTTTCTTGTGAAGTAACTCTATTTCAAGGATTTCGGAAGTGTATAACATCCTTTCTAGACTAGAGACTTACATTTTGATGTCTTTTACACTTGTTCTCTCACTATTCTGTGATATTCATTAGTATTTGCGCTGAATGACTACTGATTTCTAGCTGTTTCCCATAATGGGCCTTCTTTTCTACTTGTGGGTCTTCACCACATGTAGAAACAACTTTATACACTCTTCTCTGAACTTGAGAAGCTATATACACTTGTCTTTCAACTGTTTTACAGTTGAATACTACTATTCAGTGAATTCTAGTGGGTTGAAACACTGTTTTCTTGTGAAGTAACTCTATTTCAAGGATTTCTGTAGTGTATAACATCCTTTCTAGAATAGAAACTTACATTTTGATGTCTTCTACACTTGTTCTCACACAATTCTATGATATTCATTAGTATTTGCAATGAATGACTACTGATTTCTAGCTGTTTCCTATAATGGGCCTTCTTTTCTACTTGTGCGACTTCACCACATGTAGCATCAACTTTATACACTCTTCTCTGGACTTGCGAAGCTATATAAACTTGTCTTTCAACTGTTTTACAGTTAAATACTACTTTTCAGTGAATTCTGGTGGTTTGAAACACTGGTTTCTTGTGAAGTAACTCTATTTCAAGGATTTCGGTAGTGTATAACATCCTTTCTAGACTGGAGACTTACATTTTGATGTCTTTTACACTTGTTCTCTCACTATTCTGTGATATTCATTAGTATTTGCGCTGAATGACTACTGATTTCTAGCTGTTTCCTATAATGGGCCTTCTTTTCTACTTGTTCGACTTCACCACATGTAGAAACAACTTTATACACTCTTCTCTGAACTTGTGAAGCTATATACACTTGTCTTCCAACTGTTTTACAGTTGAATACTACTTTTCAGTGAATTCTGGTGGTTTCAAACACTGGTTTCATGTGAACTAACTCTATTTCAAGGATTTGTGCAGTGTACAACATCCTTTCTAGACTAAAGACTTACATTTGATGTCTTTTACACTTGTTCTCTCTCTATTCTGTGATGTTCATTGGTATTTACTCTGAATGACTACTGATTTCTAGCTGTTTCCAATAATTGGCCTTCTTTTCTACTTGTGGGACTTCAACACATGTAGAAACAACTTTATACACTCTTCTCTGGACTTGCGAAGCTATATAAACTTGTCTTTCAACCGTTTTACACTTAAATTATACTTTTCAGTGAATTCTGGTGGTTTGAAACACTGGTTTCTTGTGAAGTAACTCTATTTCAAGGATTTCGGTAGTGTATAACATCCTTTCTAGACTAGAGACTTACATTTTGATGTCTTTTACACTTGTTCTCTCACTATTCTGTGATATTCATTAGTATTTGCGCTGAATGACTACTGATTTCTAGCTGTTTCCCATAATGGGCCTTCTTTTCTACTTGTGGGTCTTCACCACATGTAGAAACAACTTTATACACTCTTCTCTGAACTTGAGAAGCTATATACACTTGTCTTTCAACTGTTTTACAGTTGAATACTACTATTCAGTGAGTTCTAGTGGGTTGAAACACTGTTTTCTTGTGAAGTAACTCTATTTCAAGGATTTCTGTAGTGTATAACATCCTTTCTAGAATAGAAACTTACATTTTGATGTCTTCTACACTTGTTCTCACACAATTCTATGATATTCATTAGTATTTGCAATGAATGACTACTGATTTCTAGCTGTTTCCTATAATGGGCCTTCTTTTCTACTTGTGCGACTTCACCACATGTAGCATCAACTTTATACACTCTTCTCTGGACTTGCGAAGGTATATAAACTTGTCTTTCAACTGTTTTACAGTTAAATACTACTTTTCAGTGAATTCTGGTGGTTTGAAACACTGGTTTCTTGTGAAGTAACTCTATTTCAAGGATTTCTGTAGTGTATAACATCCTTTCTAGACTAGAAACTTACATTTTGATGTCTTCTACACTTGTTCTCACACAATTCTATGATATTCATTAGTATTTGCAATGAATGACTACTGATTTCTAGCTGTTTCCTATAATGGGCCTTCTTTTCTACTTGTTCGACTTCACCACATGTAGAAACAACTTTATACACTCTTCTCTGAACTTGTGAAGCTATATACACTTGTCTTCCAACTGTTTTACAGTTGAATACTACTTTTCAGTGAATTCTGGTGGTTTCAAACACTGGTTTCATGTGAACTAACTCTATTTCAAGGATTTGTGCAGTGTACAACATCCTTTCTAGACTAAAGACTTACATTTGATGTCTTTTACACTTGTTCTCTCACTATTCTGTGATGTTCATTGGTATTTACTCTGAATGACTACTGATTTCTAGCTGTTTCCTATAATTGGCCTTCTTTTCTACTTGTGGGACTTCAACACATGTAGAAACAACTTTATACAGTCTTCTCTGGACTTGCGAAGCTATATAAACTTTTCTTTCAACCGTTTTACACTTAAATTATACTTTTCAGTGAATTCTGGTGGTTTGAAACACTGGTTTCTTGTGAAGTAACTCTATTTCAAGGATTTCGGTAGTGTATAACATCCTTTCTAGACTAGAGACTTACATTTTGATGTCTTTTACACTTGTTCTCTCACTATTCTGTGATATTCATTAGTATTTGCGCTGAATGACTACTGATTTCTAGCTGTTTCCCATAATGGGCCTTCTTTTCTACTTGTGGGTCTTCACCACATGTAGAAACAACTTTATACACTCTTCTCTGAACTTGAGAAGCTATATACACTTGTCTTTCAACTGTTTTACAGTTGAATACTACTATTCAGTGAATTCTAGTGGGTTGAAACACTGTTTTCTTGTGAAGTAACTCTATTTCAAGGATTTCTGTAGTGTATAACATCCTTTCTAGAATAGAAACTTACATTTTGATGTCTTCTACACTTGTTCTCACACAATTCTATGATATTCATTAGTATTTGCAATGAATGACTACTGATTTCTAGCTGTTTCCCATAATGGGCCTTCTTTTCTACTTGTGGGTCTTCACCACATGTAGAAACAACTTTATACACTCTTCTCTGAACTTGGGAAGCTATATACACTTGTCTTTCAACTGTTTTACAGTTGAATACTACTATTCAGTGAATTCTAGTGGGTTGAAACACTGTTTTCTTGTGAAGTAACTCTATTTCAAGGATTTCTGTAGTGTATAACATCCTTTCTAGAATAGAAACTTACATTTTGATGTCTTCTACACTTGTTCTCACACAATTCTATGATATTCATTAGTATTTGCAATGAATGACTACTGATTTCTAGCTGTTTCCTATAATGGGCCTTTTTTTCTACTTGTGCGACTTCACCACATGTAGCATCAACTTTATACACTCTTCTCTGGAATTGCGAAGCTATATAAACTTGTCTTTCAACTGTTTTACAGTTAAATACTACTTTTCAGTGAATTCTGGTGGTTTGAAACACTGTTTTCTTGTGAAGTAACTCTATTTCAAGGATTTCGGAAGTGTATAACATCCTTTCTAGACTAGAGACTTACATTTTGATGTCTTTTACACTTGTTCTCTCACTATTCTGTGATATTCATTAGTATTTGCGCTGAATGACTACTGATTTCTAGCTGTTTCCCATAATGGGCCTTCTTTTCTACTTGTGGGTCTTCACCACATGTAGAAACAACTTTATACACTCTTCTCTGAACTTGGGAAGCTATATACACTTGTCTTTCAACTGTTTTACAGTTAAATACTACTTTTCAGTGAATTCTGGTGGTTTGAAACACTGGTTTCTTGTGAAGTAACTCTATTTCAAGGATTTCGGTAGTGTATAACATCCTTTCTAGACTGGAGACTTACATTTTGATGTCTTTTACACTTGTTCTCTCACTATTCTGTGATATTCATTAGTATTTGCGCTGAATGACTACTGATTTCTAGCTGTTTCCTATAATGGGCCTTCTTTTCTACTTGTTCGACTTCACCACATGTAGAAACAACTTTATACACTCTTCTCTGAACTTGTGAAGCTATATACACTTGTCTTCCAACTGTTTTACAGTTGAATACTACTTTTCAGTGAATTCTGGTGGTTTCAAACACTGGTTTCATGTGAACTAACTCTATTTCAAGGATTTGTGCAGTGTACAACATCCTTTCTAGACTAAAGACTTACATTTGATGTCTTTTACACTTGTTCTCTCTCTATTCTGTGATGTTCATTGGTATTTACTCTGAATGACTACTGATTTCTAGCTGTTTCCAATAATTGGCCTTCTTTTCTACTTGTGGGACTTCAACACATGTAGAAACAACTTTATACACTCTTCTCTGGACTTGCGAAGCTATATAAACTTGTCTTTCAACCGTTTTACACTTAAATTATACTTTTCAGTGAATTCTGGTGGTTTGAAACACTGGTTTCTTGTGAAGTAACTCTATTTCAAGGATTTCGGTAGTGTATAACATCCTTTCTAGACTAGAGACTTACATTTTGATGTCTTTTACACTTGTTCTCTCACTATTCTGTGATATTCATTAGTATTTGCGCTGAATGACTACTGATTTCTAGCTGTTTCCCATAATGGGCCTTCTTTTCTACTTGTGGGTCTTCACCACATGTAGAAACAACTTTATACACTCTTCTCTGAACTTGAGAAGCTATATACACTTGTCTTTCAACTGTTTTACAGTTGAATACTACTATTCAGTGAGTTCTAGTGGGTTGAAACACTGTTTTCTTGTGAAGTAACTCTATTTCAAGGATTTCTGTAGTGTATAACATCCTTTCTAGAATAGAAACTTACATTTTGATGTCTTCTACACTTGTTCTCACACAATTCTATGATATTCATTAGTATTTGCAATGAATGACTACTGATTTCTAGCTGTTTCCTATAATGGGCCTTCTTTTCTACTTGTGCGACTTCACCACATGTAGCATCAACTTTATACACTCTTCTCTGGACTTGCGAAGGTATATAAACTTGTCTTTCAACTGTTTTACAGTTAAATACTACTTTTCAGTGAATTCTGGTGGTTTGAAACACTGGTTTCTTGTGAAGTAACTCTATTTCAAGGATTTCTGTAGTGTATAACATCCTTTCTAGACTAGAAACTTACATTTTGATGTCTTCTACACTTGTTCTCACACAATTCTATGATATTCATTAGTATTTGCAATGAATGACTACTGATTTCTAGCTGTTTCCTATAATGGGCCTTCTTTTCTACTTGTTCGACTTCACCACATGTAGAAACAACTTTATACACTCTTCTCTGAACTTGTGAAGCTATATACACTTGTCTTCCAACTGTTTTACAGTTGAATACTACTTTTCAGTGAATTCTGGTGGTTTCAAACACTGGTTTCATGTGAACTAACTCTATTTCAAGGATTTGTGCAGTGTACAACATCCTTTCTAGACTAAAGACTTACATTTGATGTCTTTTACACTTGTTCTCTCACTATTCTGTGATGTTCATTGGTATTTACTCTGAATGACTACTGATTTCTAGCTGTTTCCTATAATTGGCCTTCTTTTCTACTTGTGGGACTTCAACACATGTAGAAACAACTTTATACAGTCTTCTCTGGACTTGCGAAGCTATATAAACTTTTCTTTCAACCGTTTTACACATAAATTATACTTTTCAGTGAATTCTGGTGGTTTGAAACACTGGTTTCTTGTGAAGTAACTCTATTTCAAGGATTTCGGTAGTGTATAACATCCTTTCTAGACTAGAGACTTACATTTTGATGTCTTTTACACTTGTTCTCTCACTATTCTGTGATATTCATTAGTATTTGCGCTGAATGACTACTGATTTCTAGCTGTTTCCCATAATGGGCCTTCTTTTCTACTTGTGGGTCTTCACCACATGTAGAAACAACTTTATACACTCTTCTCTGAACTTGAGAAGCTATATACACTTGTCTTTCAACTGTTTTACAGTTGAATACTACTATTCAGTGAATTCTAGTGGGTTGAAACACTGTTTTCTTGTGAAGTAACTCTATTTCAAGGATTTCTGTAGTGTATAACATCCTTTCTAGAATAGAAACTTACATTTTGATGTCTTCTACACTTGTTCTCACACAATTCTATGATATTCATTAGTATTTGCAATGAATGACTACTGATTTCTAGCTGTTTCCTATAATGGGCCTTCTTTTCTACTTGTGCGACTTCACCACATGTAGCATCAACTTTATACACTCTTCTCTGGACTTGCGAAGCTATATAAACTTGTCTTTCAACTGTTTTACAGTTAAATACTACTTTTCAGTGAATTCTGGTGGTTTGAAACACTGGTTTCTTGTGAAGTAACTCTATTTCAAGGATTTCGGTAGTGTATAACATCCTTTCTAGACTGGAGACTTACATTTTGATGTCTTTTACACTTGTTCTCTCACTATTCTGTGATATTCATTAGTATTTGCGCTGAATGACTACTGATTTCTAGCTGTTTCCCATAATGGGCCTTCTTTTCTACTTGTGGGTCTTCACCACATGTAGAAACAACTTTATACACTCTTCTCTGAACTTGAGAAGCTATATACACTTGTCTTTCAACTGTTTTACAGTTGAATACTACTATTCAGTGAGTTCTAGTGGGTTGAAACACTGTTTTCTTGTGAAGTAACTCTATTTCAAGGATTTCTGTAGTGTATAACATCCTTTCTAGAATAGAAACTTACATTTTGATGTCTTCTACACTTGTTCTCACACAATTCTATGATATTCATTAGTATTTGCAATGAATGACTACTGATTTCTAGCTGTTTCCTATAATGGGCCTTCTTTTCTACTTGTGCGACTTCACCACATGTAGCATCAACTTTATACACTCTTCTCTGGACTTGCGAAGCTATATAAACTTGTCTTTCAACTGTTTTACAGTTAAATACTACTTTTCAGTGAATTCTGGTGGTTTGAAACACTGGTTTCTTGTGAAGTAACTCTATTTCAAGGATTTCTGTAGTGTATAACATCCTTTCTAGACTAAAGACTTACATTTGATGTCTTTTACACTTGTTCTCTCACTATTCTGTGATGTTCATTGGTATTTACTCTGAATGACTACTGATTTCTAGCTGTTTCCTATAATTGGCCTTCTTTTCTACTTGTGGGACTTCAACACATGTAGAAACAACTTTATACACTCTTCTCTGGACTTGCGAAGCTATATAAACTTGTCTTTCAACCGTTTTACACTTAAATTATACTTTTCAGTGAATTCTGGTGGTTTGAAACACTGGTTTCTTGTGAAGTAACTCTATTTCAAGGATTTCGGTAGTGTATAACATCCTTTCTAGACTAGAGACTTACATTTTGATGTCTTTTACACTTGTTCTCTCACTATTCTGTGATATTCATTAGTATTTGCGCTGAATGACTACTGATTTCTAGCTGTTTCCCATAATGGGCCTTCTTTTCTACTTGTGGGTCTTCACCACATGTAGAAACAACTTTATACACTCTTCTCTGAACTTGAGAAGCTATATACACTTGTCTTTCAACTGTTTTACAGTTGAATACTACTATTCAGTGAATTCTAGTGGGTTGAAACACTGTTTTCTTGTGAAGTAACTCTATTTCAAGGATTTCTGTAGTGTATAACATCCTTTCTAGAATAGAAACATACATTTTGATGTCTTCTACACTTGTTCTCACACAATTCTATGATATTCATTAGAATTTGCAATGAATGACTACTGATTTCTAGCTGTTTCCTATAATGGGCCTTCTTTTCTACTTGTGCGACTTCACCACATGTAGCATCAACTTTATACACTCTTCTCTGGACTTGCGAAGCTATATAAACTTGTCTTTCAACTGTTTTACAGTTAAATACTACTTTTCAGTGAATTCTGGTGGTTTGAAACACTGGTTTCTTGTGAAGTAACTCTATTTCAAGGATTTCGGTAGTGTATAACATCCTTTCTAGACTGGAGACTTACATTTTGATGTCTTTTACACTTGTTCTCTCACTATTCTGTGATATTCATTAGTATTTGCGCTGAATGACTACTGATTTCTAGCTGTTTCCCATAATGGGCCTTCTTTTCTACTTGTGGGTCTTCACCACATGTAGAAACAACTTTATACACTCTTCTCTGAACTTGAGAAGCTATATACACTTGTCTTTCAACTGTTTTACAGTTGAATACTACTATTCAGTGAGTTCTAGTGGGTTGAAACACTGTTTTCTTGTGAAGTAACTCTATTTCAAGGATTTCTGTAGTGTATAACATCCTTTCTAGAATAGAAACTTACATTTTGATGTCTTCTACACTTGTTCTCACACAATTCTATGATATTCATTAGTATTTGCAATGAATGACTACTGATTTCTAGCTGTTTCCTATAATGGGCCTTCTTTTCTACTTGTGCGACTTCACCACATGTAGCATCAACTTTATACACTCTTCTCTGGACTTGCGAAGCTATATAAACTTGTCTTTCAACTGTTTTACAGTTAAATACTACTTTTCAGTGAATTCTGGTGGTTTGAAACACTGGTTTCTTGTGAAGTAACTCTATTTCAAGGATTTCTGTAGTGTATAACATCCTTTCTAGACTAGAGACTTACATTTTGATGTCTTCTACACTTGTTCTCACACAATTCTATGATATTCATTAGTATTTGCAATGAATGACTACTGATTTCTAGCTGTTTCCTATAATGGGCCTTCTTTTCTACTTGTGGGACTTCAACACATGTAGAAACAACTTTATACACTCTTCTCTGGACTTGCGAAGGTATATAAACTTGTCTTTCAACTGTTTTACAGTTAAATGCTACTTTTCAATGAATTCTGGTGGTTTGAAACACTGTTTTCTTGTGAAGTAACTCTATTTCAAGGATTTCGGTAGTGTATAACATCCTTTCTAGACTAGAGACTTACATTTTGTTGTCTTTTACCCTAGTTCTCTCACTGTTCTGTGATATTCATTAGTATTTGCTCTGAATGACTACTGATTTCTAGCTGTTTCCCATAATGGGCCTTCTTTTCTTCTAGTGGGTCTTCACCACATGTAGAAACAACTTTATACACTCTTCTCTGAACTTGAGAAGCTATATACACTTGTCTTTCAACTGTTTTACAGTTGAATACTACTTTTCAGTGAATTCTAGTGGGTTGAAACACTGTTTTCTTGTGAAGTAACTCTATTTCAAGGATTTCGGTATTGTATAACATCCTTTCCAGACTAAAGACTTACATTTTGTTGTCTTTTACCCTAGTTCTCTCACTATTCTGTGATATTCATTAGTATTTGCTCTGAATGACTACTGATTTCTAGCTGTTTCCCATAATGGGCCTTCTTTTCTACTTGTGGGTCTTCACCACATGTAGAAACAACTTTATACACTCTTCTCTGAACTTGAGAAGCTATATACACTTGTCTTTCAACTGTTTTACAGTTGAATACTACTATTCAGTGAATTCTAGTGGGTTGAAACACTGTTTTCTTGTGAAGTAACTCTATTTCAAGGATTTCTGTAGTGTATAACATCCTTTCTAGACTAGAAACTTACATTTTGATGTCTTCTACACTTGTTCTCACACAATTCTATGATATTCATTAGTATTTGCAATGAATGACTACTGATTTCTAGCTGTTTCCTATAATGGGCCTTCTTTTCTACTTGTTCGACTTCACCACATGTAGAAACAACTTTATACACTCTTCTCTGAACTTGTGAAGCTATATACACTTGTCTTCCAACTGTTTTACAGTTGAATACTACTTTTCAGTGAATTCTGGTGGTTTCAAACACTGGTTTCATGTGAACTAACTCTATTTCAAGGATTTGTGCAGTGTACAACATCCTTTCTAGACTAAAGACTTACATTTGATGTCTTTTACACTTGTTCTCTCACTATTCTGTGATGTTCATTGGTATTTACTCTGAATGACTACTGATTTCTAGCTGTTTCCTATAATTGGCCTTCTTTTCTACTTGTGGGACTTCAACACATGTAGAAACAACTTTATACACTCTTCTCTGGACTTGCGAAGCTATATAAACTTGTCTTTCAACCGTTTTACACTTAAATTATACTTTTCAGTGAATTCTGGTGGTTTGAAACACTGGTTTCTTGTGAAGTAACTCTATTTCAAGGATTTCGGTAGTGTATAACATCCTTTCTAGACTAGAGACTTACATTTTGATGTCTTTTACACTTGTTCTCTCACTATTCTGTGATATTCATTAGTATTTGCGCTGAATGACTACTGATTTCTAGCTGTTTCCCATAATGGGCCTTCTTTTCTACTTGTGGGTCTTCACCACATGTAGAAACAACTTTATACACTCTTCTCTGAACTTGAGAAGCTATATACACTTGTCTTTCAACTGTTTTACAGTTGAATACTACTATTCAGTGAATTCTAGTGGGTTGAAACACTGTTTTCTTGTGAAGTAACTCTATTTCAAGGATTTCTGTAGTGTATAACATCCTTTCTAGAATAGAAACTTACATTTTGATGTCTTCTACACTTGTTCTCACACAATTCTATGATATTCATTAGTATTTGCAATGAATGACTACTGATTTCTAGCTGTTTCCTATAATGGGCCTTCTTTTCTACTTGTGCGACTTCACCACATGTAGCATCAACTTTATACACTCTTCTCTGGACTTGCGAAGCTATATAAACTTGTCTTTCAACTGTTTTACAGTTAAATACTACTTTTCAGTGAATTCTGGTGGTTTGAAACACTGGTTTCTTGTGAAGTAACTCTATTTCAAGGATTTCGGTAGTGTATAACATCCTTTCTAGACTAGAGACTTACATTTTGTTGTCTTTTACCCTAGTTCTCTCACTGTTCTGTGATATTCATTAGTATTTGCTCTGAATGACTACTGATTTCTAGCTGTTTCCCATAATGGGCCTTCTTTTCTACTTGTGGGTCTTCACCACATGTAGAAACAACTTTATACACTCTTCTCTGAACTTGAGAAGCTATATACACTTGTCTTTCAACTGTTTTACAGTTGAATACTACTTTTCAGTGAATTCTAGTGGGTTGAAACACTGTTTTCTTGTGAAGTAACTCTATTTCAAGGATTTCGGTATTGTATAACATCCTTTCCAGACTAAAGACTTACATTTTGTTGTCTTTTACCCTAGTTCTCTCACTATTCTGTGATATTCATTAGTATTTGCTCTGAATGACTACTGATTTCTAGCTGTTTCCCATAATTGGCCTTCTTTTCTACTTGTGGGTCTTCACCACATGTAGAAACAACTTTATACACTCTTCTCTGAACTTGAGAAGCTATATACACTTGCCTTTCAACTGTTTTACAGTTGAATACTACTATTCAGTGAATTCTAGTGGGTTGAAACACTGTTTTCTTGTGAAGTAACTCTATTTCAAGGATTTCTGTAGTGTATAACATCCTTTCTAGACTAGAAATTTACATTTTGATGTCTTCTACACTTGTTCTCACACAATTCTATGATATTCATTAGTATTTGCAATGAATGACTACTGATTTCTAGCTGTTTCCTATAATGGGCCTTCTTTTCTACTTGTTCGACTTCACCACATGTAGAAACAACTTTATACACTCTTCTCTGAACTTGTGAAGCTATATACACTTGTCTTCCAACTGTTTTACAGTTGAATACTACTTTTCAGTGAATTCTGGTGGTTTCAAACACTGGTTTCATGTGAACTAACTCTATTTCAAGGATTTGTGCAGTGTACAACATCCTTTCTAGACTAAAGACTTACATTTGATGTCTTTTACACTTGTTCTCTCACTATTCTGTGATGTTCATTGGTATTTACTCTGAATGACTACTGATTTCTAGCTGTTTCCTATAATTGGCCTTCTTTTCTACTTGTGGGACTTCAACACATGTAGAAACAACTTTATACACTCTTCTCTGGACTTGCGAAGCTATATAAACTTGTCTTTCAACCGTTTTACACTTAAATTATACTTTTCAGTGAATTCTGGTGGTTTGAAACACTGGTTTCTTGTGAAGTAACTCTATTTCAAGGATTTCGGTAGTGTATAACATCCTTTCTAGACTAGAGACTTACATTTTGATGTCTTTTACACTTGTTCTCTCACTATTCTGTGATATTCATTAGTATTTGCGCTGAATGACTACTGATTTCTAGCTGTTTCCCATAATGGGCCTTCTTTTCTACTTGTGGGTCTTCACCACATGTAGAAACAACTTTATACACTCTTCTCTGAACTTGAGAAGCTATATACACTTGTCTTTCAACTGTTTTACAGTTGAATACTACTATTCAGTGAGTTCTAGTGGGTTGAAACACTGTTTTCTTGTGAAGTAACTCTATTTCAAGGATTTCTGTAGTGTATAACATCCTTTCTAGAATAGAAACTTACATTTTGATGTCTTCTACACTTGTTCTCACACAATTCTATGATATTCATTAGTATTTGCAATGAATGACTACTGATTTCTAGCTGTTTCCTATAATGGGCCTTCTTTTCTACTTGTGCGACTTCACCACATGTAGCATCAACTTTATACACTCTTCTCTGGACTTGCGAAGCTATATAAACTTGTCTTTCAACTGTTTTACAGTTAAATACTACTTTTCAGTGAATTCTGGTGGTTTGAAACACTGGTTTCTTGTGAAGTAACTCTATTTCAAGGATTTCTGTCGTGTATAACATCCTTTCTAGACTAGAGACTTACATTTTGATGTCTTCTACACTTGTTCTCACACAATTCTATGATATTCATTAGTATTTGCAATGAATGACTACTGATTTCTAGCTGTTTCCTATAATGGGCCTTCTTTTCTACTTGTGGGACTTCAACACATGTAGAAACAACTTTATACACTCTTCTCTGGACTTGCGAAGGTATATAAACTTGTCTTTCAACTGTTTTACAGTTAAATGCTACTTTTCAATGAATTCTGGTGATTTGAAACACTGTTTTCTTGTGAAGTAACTCTATTTCAAGGATTTCGGTAGTGTATAACATCCTTTCTAGACTAGAGACTTACATTTTGTTGTCTTTTACCCTAGTTCTCTCACTGTTCTGTGATATTCATTAGTATTTGCTCTGAATGACTACTGATTTCTAGCTGTTTCCCATAATGGGCCTTCTTTTCTTCTAGTGGGTCTTCACCACATGTAGAAACAACTTTATACACTCTTCTCTGAACTTGAGAAGCTATATACACTTGTCTTTCAACTGTTTTACAGTTGAATACTACTTTTCAGTGAATTCTAGTGGGTTGAAACACTGTTTTCTTGTGAAGTAACTCTATTTCAAGGATTTCGGTATTGTATAACATCCTTTCCAGACTAAAGACTTACATTTTGTTGTCTTTTACCCTAGTTCTCTCACTATTCTGTGATATTCATTAGTATTTGCTCTGAATGACTACTGATTTCTAGCTGTTTCCCATAATGGGCCTTCTTTTCTACTTGTGGGTCTTCACCACATGTAGAAACAACTTTATACACTCTTCTCTGAACTTGAGAAGCTATATACACTTGTCTTTCAACTGTTTTACAGTTGAATACTACTATTCAGTGAATTCTAGTGGGTTGAAACACTGTTTTCTTGTGAAGTAACTCTATTTCAAGGATTTCTGTAGTGTATAACATCCTTTCTAGACTAGAAACTTACATTTTGATGTCTTCTACACTTGTTCTCACACAATTCTATGATATTCATTAGTATTTGCAATGAATGACTACTGATTTCTAGCTGTTTCCTATAATGGGCCTTCTTTTCTACTTGTTCGACTTCACCACATGTAGAAACAACTTTATACACTCTTCTCTGAACTTGTGAAGCTATATACACTTGTCTTCCAACTGTTTTACAGTTGAATACTACTTTTCAGTGAATTCTGGTGGTTTCAAACACTGGTTTCATGTGAACTAACTCTATTTCAAGGATTTGTGCAGTGTACAACATCCTTTCTAGACTAAAGACTTACATTTGATGTCTTTTACACTTGTTCTCTCACTATTCTGTGATGTTCATTGGTATTTACTCTGAATGACTACTGATTTCTAGCTGTTTCCTATAATTGGCCTTCTTTTCTACTTGTGGGACTTCAACACATGTAGAAACAACTTTATACACTCTTCTCTGGACTTGCGAAGCTATATAAACTTGTCTTTCAACCGTTTTACACTTAAATTATACTTTTCAGTGAATTCTGGTGGTTTGAAACACTGGTTTCTTGTGAAGTAACTCTATTTCAAGGATTTCGGTAGTGTATAACATCCTTTCTAGACTAGAGACTTACATTTTGATGTCTTTTACACTTGTTCTCTCACTATTCTGTGATATTCATTAGTATTTGCGCTGAATGACTACTGATTTCTAGCTGTTTCCCATAATGGGCCTTCTTTTCTACTTGTGGGTCTTCACCACATGTAGAAACAACTTTATACACTCTTCTCTGAACTTGAGAAGCTATATACACTTGTCTTTCAACTGTTTTACAGTTGAATACTACTATTCAGTGAATTCTAGTGGGTTGAAACACTGTTTTCTTGTGAAGTAACTCTATTTCAAGGATTTCTGTAGTGTATAACATCCTTTCTAGAATAGAAACTTACATTTTGATGTCTTCTACACTTGTTCTCACACAATTCTATGATATTCATTAGTATTTGCAATGAATGACTACTGATTTCTAGCTGTTTCCTATAATGGGCCTTCTTTTCTACTTGTGCGACTTCACCACATGTAGCATCAACTTTATACACTCTTCTCTGGACTTGCGAATCTATATAAACTTGTCTTTCAACTGTTTTACAGTTAAATACTACTTTTCAGTGAATTCTGGTGGTTTGAAACACTGGTTTCTTGTGAAGTAACTCTATTTCAAGGATTTCGGTAGTGTATAACATCCTTTCTAGACTAGAGACTTACATTTTGAGGTCTTTTACACTTGTTCTCTCACTATTCTGTGATATTCATTAGTATTTGCGCTGAATGACTACTGATTTCTAGCTGTTTCCCATAATGGGCCTTCTTTTCTACTTGTGGGTCTTCACCACATGTAGAAACAACTTTATACACTCTTCTCTGAACTTGAGAAGCTATATACACTTGTCTTTCAACTGTTTTACAGTTGAATACTACTATTCAGTGAGTTCTAGTGGGTTGAAACACTGTTTTCTTGTGAAGTAACTCTATTTCAAGGATTTCTGTAGTGTATAACATCCTTTCTAGAATAGAAACTTACATTTTGATGTCTTCTACACTTGTTCTCACACAATTCTATGATATTCATTAGTATTTGCAATGAATGACTACTGATTTCTAGCTGTTTCCTATAATGGGCCTTCTTTTCTACTTGTGGGACTTCAACACATGTAGAAACAACTTTATACACTCTTCTCTGGACTTGCGAAGGTATATAAACTTGTCTTTCAACTGTTTTACAGTTAAATGCTACTTTTCAATGAATTCTGGTGGTTTGAAACACTGTTTTCTTGTGAAGTAACTCTATTTCAAGGATTTCGGTAGTGTATAACATCCTTTCTAGACTAGAGACTTACATTTTGTTGTCTTTTACCCTAGTTCTCTCACTGTTCTGTGATATTCATTAGTATTTGCTCTGAATGACTACTGATTTCTAGCTGTTTCCCATACTGGGCCTTCTTTTCTTCTAGTGGGTCTTCACCACATGTAGAAACAACTTTATACACTCTTCTCTGAACTTGAGAAGCTATATACACTTGTCTTTCAACTGTTTTACAGTTGAATACTACTTTTCAGTGAATTCTAGTGGGTTGAAACACTGTTTTCTTGTGAAGTAACTGTATTTCAATGATTTCGGTATTGTATAACATCCTTTCCAGACTAAAGACTTACATTTTTTTGTCTTTTACCCTAGTTCTCTCACTATTCTGTGATATTCATTAGTATTTGCTCTGAATGACTACTGATTTCTTGCTGTTTCCCATAATGGGCCTTCTTTTCTACTTGTGGGTCTTCACCACATGTAGAAACAGCTTTATACACTCTTCTCTGAACTTGAGAAGCTATATACACTTGTCTTTCAACTGTTTTACAGTTGAATACTACTATTCAGTGAATTCTAGTGGGTTGAAACACTGTTTTCTTGTGAAGTAACTCTATTTCAAGGATTTCTGTAGTGTATAACATCCTTTCTAGACTAGAAAGTTACATTTTGATGTCTTCTACACTTGTTCTCACACAATTCTATGATATTCATTAGTATTTGCAATGAATGACTACTGATTTCTAGCTGTTTTCTATAATGGGCCTTCTTTTCTACTTGTTCGACTTCACCACATGTAGAAACAACTTTATACACTCTTCTCTGAACTTGTGAAGCTATATACACTTGTCTTCCAACTGTTTTACAGTTGAATACTACTTTTCAGTGAATTCTGGTGGTTTCAAACACTGGTTTCATGTGAACTAACTCTATTTCAAGGATTTGTGCAGTGTACAACATCCTTTCTAGACTAAAGACTTACATTTGATGTCTTTTACACTTGTTCTCTCACTATTCTGTGATGTTCATTGGTATTTACTCTGAATGACTACTGATTTCTAGCTGTTTCCTATAATTGGCCTTCTTTTCTACTTGTGGGACTTCAACACATGTAGAAACAACTTTATACACTCTTCTCTGGACTTGCGAAGCTATATAAACTTGTCTTTCAACCGTTTTACACTTAAATTATACTTTTCAGTGAATTCTGGTGGTTTCAAACACTGGTTTCTTGTGAAGTAACTCTATTTGAAGGATTTCGGTAGTGTATAACATCCTTTCTAGACTAGAGACTTACATTTTGATGTCTTCTACACTTGTTCTCACACAATTCTATGATATTCATTAGTATTTGCAATGAATGACTACTGATTTCTAGCTGTTTCCTATAATGGGCCTTCTTTTCTACTTGTGCGACATCACCACATGTAGCATCAACTTTATACACTCTTCTCTGGACTTGCGAAGCTATATAAACTTGTCTTTCAACTGTTTTACAGTTAAATACTACTTTTCAGTGAATTCTGGTGGTTTGAAACACTGGTTTCTTGTGAAGTAACTCTATTTCAAGGATTTCGGTAGTGTATAACATCCTTTCTAGACTAGAGACTTACATTTTGAGGTCTTTTACACTTGTTCTCTCACTATTCTGTGATATTCATTAGTATTTGCGCTGAATGACTACTGATTTCTAGCTGTTTCCCATAATGGGCCTTCTTTTCTACTTGTGGGTCTTCACCACATGTAGAAACAACTTTATACACTCTTCTCTGAACTTGAGAAGCTATATACACTTGTCTTTCAACTGTTTTACAGTTAAATGCTACTTTTCAATGAATTCTGGTGGTTTGAAACACTGTTTTCTTGTGAAGTAACTCTATTTCAAGGATTTCGGTAGTGTATAACATCCTTTCTAGACTAGAGACTTACATTTTGTTGTCTTTTACCCTAGTTCTCTCACTGTTCTGTGATATTCATTAGTATTTGCTCTGAATGACTACTGATTTCTAGCTGTTTCCCATAATGGGCCTTCTTTTCTTCTAGTGGGTCTTCACCACATGTAGAAACAACTTTATACACTCTTCTCTGAACTTGAGAAGCTATATACACTTGTCTTTCAACTGTTTTACAGTTGAATACTACTTTTCAGTGAATTCTAGTGGGTTGAAACACTGTTTTCTTGTGAAGTAACTCTATTTCAAGGATTTCGGTATTGTATAACATCCTTTCCAGACTAAAGACTTACATTTTGTTGTCTTTTACCCCAGTTCTCTCACTATTCTGTGATATTCATTAGTATTTGCTCTGAATGACTACTGATTTCTAGCTGTTTCCCATAATGGGCCTTCTTTTCTACTTGTGGGTCTTCACCACATGTAGAAACAACTTTATACACTCTTCTCTGAACTTGAGAAGCTATATACACTTGTCTTTCAACTGTTTTACAGTTGAATACTACTATTCAGTGAATTCTAGTGGGTTGAAACACTGTTTTCTTGTGAAGTAACTCTATTTCAAGGATTTCTGTAGTGTATAACATCCTTTCTAGAATAGAAACTTACATTTTGATGTCTTCTACACTTGTTCTCACACAATTCTATGATATTCATTAGTATTTGCAATGAATGACTACTGATTTCTAGCTGTTTCCTATAATGGGCCTTCTTTTCTACTTGTGCGACTTCACCACATGTAGCATCAACTTTATACACTCTTCTCTGGACTTGCGAAGCTATATAAACTTGTCTTTCAACTGTTTTACAGTTAAATACTACTTTTCAGTGAATTCTGGTGGTTTGAAACACTGGTTTCTTGTGAAGTAACTCTATTTCAAGGATTTCGGTAGTGTATAACATCCTTTCTAGACTAGAGACTTACATTTTGAGGTCTTTTACACTTGTTCTCTCACTATTCTGTGATATTCATTAGTATTTGCGCTGAATGACTACTGATTTCTAGCTGTTTCCCATAATGGGCCTTCTTTTCTACTTGTGGGTCTTCACCACATGTAGAAACAACTTTATACACTCTTCTCTGAACTTGAGAAGCTATATACACTTGTCTTTCAACTGTTTTACAGTTGAATACTACTATTCAGTGAGTTCTAGTGGGTTGAAACACTGTTTTCTTGTGAAGTAACTCTATTTCAAGGATTTCTGTAGTGTATAACATCCTTTCTAGAATAGAAACTTACATTTTGATGTCTTCTACACTTGTTCTCACACAATTCTATGATATTCATTAGTATTTGCAATGAATGACTACTGATTTCTAGCTGTTTCCTATAATGGGCCTTCTTTTCTACTTGTGCGACTTCACCACATGTAGCATCAACTTTATACACTCTTCTCTGGACTTGCGAAGCTATATAAACTTGTCTTTCAACTGTTTTACAGTTAAATACTACTTTTCAGTGAATTCTGGTGGTTTGAAACACTGGTTTCTTGTGAAGTAACTCTATTTCAAGGATTTCTGTAGTGTATAACATCCTTTCTAGACTAGAAACTTACATTTTGATGTCTTCTACACTTGTTCTCACACAATTCTATGATATTCATTAGTATTTGCAATGAATGACTACAGATTTCTCGCTGTTTCCTATAATGGGCCTTCTTTTCTACTTGTGGGACTTCAACACATGTAGAAACAACTTTATACACTCTTCTCTGGACTTGCGAAGGTATATAAACTTGTCTTTCAACTGTTTTACAGTTAAATGCTACTTTTCAATAAATTCTGGTGGTTTGAAACACTGTTTTCTTGTGAAGTAACTCTATTTCAAGGATTTCGGTAGTGTATAACATCCTTTCTAGACTAGAGACTTACATTTTGTTGTCTTTTACCCTTGTTCTCTCACTGTTCTGTGATATTCATTAGTATTTGCTCTGAATGACTACTGATTTCTAGCTGTTTCCCATAATGGGCCTTCTTTTCTTCTAGTGGGTCTTCACCACATGTAGAAACAACTTTATACACTCTTCTCTGAACTTGAGAAGCTATATACACTTGTCTTTCAACTGTTTTACAGTTGAATACTACTTTTCAGTGAATTCTAGTGGGTTGAAACACTGTTTTCTTGTGAAGTAACTCTATTTCAAGGATTTCGGTATTGTATAACATCCTTTCCAGACTAAAGACTTACATTTTGTTGTCTTTTACCCTAGTTCTCTCACTATTCTGTGATATTCATTAGTATTTGCTCTGAATGACTACTGATTTCTTTCTGTTTCCCATAATGGGCCTTCTTTTCTACTTGTGGGTCTTCACCACATGTAGAAACAACTTTATACACTCTTCTCTGAACTTGAGAAGCTATATACACTTGTCTTTCAACTGTTTTACAGTTGAATACTACTATTCAGTGAATTCTAGTGGGTTGAAACACTGTTTTCTTGTGAAGTAACTCTATTTCAAGGATTTCGGTAGTGTATAACATCCTTTCTAGACTAGAGACTTACATTTTGATGTCTTTTACCCTAGTTCTCTCACTATTCTGTGATATTCATTAGTATTTGCTCTGAATGACTACTGATTTCTAGCTGTTTCCCATAATGGGCCTTCTTTTCTACTTGTGGGTGTTCACCACATGTAGAAACAACTTTATACACTCTTCTGTGAACTTGAGAAGCTATATACACTTGTCTTTCAACTGTTTTACAGTTGAATACTACTATTCAGTGAATTCTAGTGGGTTGAAACACTGTTTTCTTGTGAAGTAACTCTATTTCAAGGATTTCTGTAGTGTATAACATCCTTTCTAGACTAGAAACTTACATTTTGATGTCTTCTACACTTGTTCTCACACAATTCTATGATATTCATTAGTATTTGCAATGAATGACTACTGATTTCTAGCTGTTTCCTATAATGGGCCTTCTTTTCTACTTGTGGGTCTTCACCACATGTAGAAACAACTTTATACACTCTTCTCTGAACTTGTGAAGCTATATACACTTGTCCTCCAACTGTTTTACAGTTGAATACTACTTTTCAGTGAATTCTGGTGGTTTCAAACACTGGTTTCATGTGAACTAACTCTATTTCAAGGATTTGTGCAGTGTACAACATCCTTTCTAGACTAAAGACTTACATTTGATGTCTTTTACACTTGTTCTCTCACTATTCTGTGATGTTCATTGGTATTTACTCTGAATGACTACTGATTTCTAGCTGTTTCCTATAATTGGCCTTCTTTTCTACTTGTGGGACTTCAACACATGTAGAAACAACTTTATACACTCTTCTCTGGACTTGCGAAGCTATATAAACTTGTCTTTCAACTGTTTTACAGTTGAATACTACTATTCAGTGAGTTCTAGTGGGTTGAAACACTGTTTTCTTGTGAAGTAACTCTATTTCAAGGATTTCTGTAGTGTATAACATCCTTTCTAGAATAGAAACTTACATTTTGATGTCTTCTACACTTGTTCTCACACAATTCTATGATATTCATTAGTATTTGCAATGAATGACTACTGATTTCTAGCTGTTTCCTATAATGGGCCTTCTTTTCTACTTGTGGGACTTCAACACATGTAGAAACAACTTTATACACTCTTCTCTGGACTTGCGAAGGTATATAAACTTGTCTTTCAACTGTTTTACAGTTAAATGCTACTTTTCAATGAATTCTGGTGGTTTGAAACACTGTTTTCTTGTGAAGTAACTCTATTTCAAGGATTTCGGTAGTGTATAACATCCTTTCTAGACTAGAGACTTACATTTTGTTGTCTTTTACCCTAGTTCTCTCACTGTTCTGTGATATTCATTAGTATTTGCTCTGAATGACTACTGATTTCTAGCTGTTTCCCATAATGGGCCTTCTTTTCTTCTAGTGGGTCTTCACCACATGTAGAAACAACTTTATACACTCTTCTCTGAACTTGAGAAGCTATATACACTTGTCTTTCAACTGTTTTACAGTTGAATACTACTTTTCAGTGAATTCTAGTGGGTTGAAACACTGTTTTCTTGTGAAGTAACTCTATTTCAAGGATTTCGGTATTGTATAACATCCTTTCCAGACTAAAGACTTACATTTTTTTGTCTTTTACCCTAGTTCTCTCACTATTCTGTGATATTCATTAGTATTTGCTCTGAATGACTACTGATTTCTTGCTGTTTCCCATAATGGGCCTTCTTTTCTACTTGTGGGTCTTCACCACATGTAGAAACAACTTTATACACTCTTCTCTGAACTTGAGAAGCTATATACACTTGTCTTTCAACTGTTTTACAGTTGAATACTACTATTCAGTGAATTCTAGTGGGTTGAAACACTGTTTTCTTGTGAAGTAACTCTATTTCAAGGATTTCTGTAGTGTATAACATCCTTTCTAGACTAGAAAGTTACATTTTGATGTCTTCTACACTTGTTCTCACACAATTCTATGATATTCATTAGTATTTGCAATGAATGACTACTGATTTCTAGCTGTTTCCTATAATGGGCCTTCTTTTCTACTTGTTCGACTTCACCACATGTAGAAACAACTTTATACACTCTTCTCTGAACTTGTGAAGCTATATACACTTGTCTTCCAACTGTTTTACAGTTGAATACTACTTTTCAGTGAATTCTGGTGGTTTCAAACACTGGTTTCATGTGAACTAACTCTATTTCAAGGATTTGTGCAGTGTACAACATCCTTTCTAGACTAAAGACTTACATTTGATGTCTTTTACACTTGTTCTCTCACTATTCTGTGATGTTCATTGGTATTTACTCTGAATGACTACTGATTTCTAGCTGTTTCCTATAATTGGCCTTCTTTTCTACTTGTGGGACTTCAACACATGTAGAAACAACTTTATACACTCTTCTCTGGACTTGCGAAGCTATATAAACTTGTCTTTCAACCGTTTTACACTTAAATTATACTTTTCAGTGAATTCTGGTGGTTTCAAACACTGGTTTCTTGTGAAGTAACTCTATTTCAAGGATTTCGGTAGTGTATAACATCCTTTCTAGACTAGAGACTTACATTTTGATGTCTTCTACACTTGTTCTCACACAATTCTATGATATTCATTAGTATTTGCAATGAATGACTACTGATTTCTAGCTGTTTCCTATAATGGGCCTTCTTTTCTACTTGTGCGACATCACCACATGTAGCATCAACTTTATACACTCTTCTCTGGACTTGCGAAGCTATATAAACTTGTCTTTCAACTGTTTTACAGTTAAATACTACTTTTCAGTGAATTCTGGTGGTTTGAAACACTGGTTTCTTGTGAAGTAACTCTATTTCAAGGATTTCGGTAGTGTATAACATCCTTTCTAGACTAGAGACTTACATTTTGAGGTCTTTTACACTTGTTCTCTCACTATTCTGTGATATTCATTAGTATTTGCGCTGAATGACTACTGATTTCTAGCTGTTTCCCATAATGGGCCTTCTTTTCTACTTGTGGGTCTTCACCACATGTAGAAACAACTTTATACACTCTTCTCTGAACTTGAGAAGCTATATACACTTGTCTTTCAACTGTTTTACAGTTAAATGCTACTTTTCAATGAATTCTGGTGGTTTGAAACACTGTTTTCTTGTGAAGTAACTCTATTTCAAGGATTTCGGTAGTGTATAACATCCTTTCTAGACTAGAGACTTACATTTTGTTGTCTTTTACCCTAGTTCTCTCACTGTTCTGTGATATTCATTAGTATTTGCTCTGAATGACTACTGATTTCTAGCTGTTTCCCATAATGGGCCTTCTTTTCTTCTAGTGGGTCTTCACCACATGTAGAAACAACTTTATACACTCTTCTCTGAACTTGAGAAGCTATATACACTTGTCTTTCAACTGTTTTACAGTTGAATACTACTTTTCAGTGAATTCTAGTGGGTTGAAACACTGTTTTCTTGTGAAGTAACTCTATTTCAAGGATTTCGGTATTGTATAACATCCTTTCCAGACTAAAGACTTACATTTTGTTGTCTTTTACCCCAGTTCTCTCACTATTCTGTGATATTCATTAGTATTTGCTCTGAATGACTACTGATTTCTAGCTGTTTCCCATAATGGGCCTTCTTTTCTACTTGTTCGACTTCACCACATGTAGAAACAACTTTATACACTCTTCTCTGAACTTGTGAAGCTATATACACTTGTCTTCCAACTGTTTTACAGTTGAATACTACTTTTCAGTGAATTCTGGTGGTTTCAAACACTGGTTTCATGTGAACTAACTCTATTTCAAGGATTTGTGCAGTGTACAACATCCTTTCTAGACTAAAGACTTACATTTGATGTCTTTTACACTTGTTCTCTCACTATTCTGTGATGTTCATTGGTATTTACTCTGAATGACTACTGATTTCTAGCTGTTTCCTATAATTGGCCTTCTTTTCTACTTGTGGGACTTCAACACATGTAGAAACAACTTTATACACTCTTCTCTGGACTTGCGAAGCTATATAAACTTGTCTTTCAACCGTTTTACAGTTAAATTATACTTTTCAGTGAATTCTGGTGGTTTGAAACACTGGTTTCTTGTGAAGTAACTCTATTTCAAGGATTTCGGTAGTGTATAACATCCTTTCTAGACTAGAGACTTACATTTTGATGTCTTTTACACTTGTTCTCTCACTATTCTGTGATATTCATTAGTATTTGCGCTGAATGACTACTGATTTCTAGCTGTTTCCCATAATGGGCCTTCTTTTCTACTTGTGGGTCTTCACCACATGTAGAAACAACTTTATACACTCTTCTCTGAACTTGAGAAGCTATATACACTTGTCTTTCAACTGTTTTACAGTTGAATACTACTATTCAGTGAATTCTAGTGGGTTGAAACACTGTTTTCTTGTGAAGTAACTCTATTTCAAGGATTTCTGTAGTGTATAACATCCTTTCTAGAATAGAAACTTACATTTTGATGTCTTCTACACTTGTTCTCACACAATTCTATGATATTCATTAGTATTTGCAATGAATGACTACTGATTTCTAGCTGTTTCCTATAATGGGCCTTCTTTTCTACTTGTGCGACTTCACCACATGTAGCATCAACTTTATACACTCTTCTCTGGAATTGCGAAGCTATATAAACTTGTCTTTCAACTGTTTTACAGTTAAATACTACTTTTCAGTGAATTCTGGTGGTTTGAAACACTGTTTTCTTGTGAAGTAACTCTATTTCAAGGATTTCGTTGGTGTATAACATCCTTTCTAGACTAGAGACTTACATTTTGTTGTCTTTTACACTTGTTCTCTCACTATTCTGTGATGTTCATTGGTATTTACTCTGAATGACTACTGATTTCTAGCTGTTTCCCATAATGGGCCTTCTTTTCTACTTGTGGGTCTTCACCACATGTAGAAACAACTTTATACACTCTTCTCTGAACTTGAGAAGCTATATACACTTGTCTTTCAACTGTTTTACAGTTGAATACTACTATTCAGTGAGTTCTAGTGGGTTGAAACACTGTTTTCTTGTGAAGTAACTCTATTTCAAGGATTTCTGTAGTGTATAACATCCTTTCTAGAATAGAAACTTACATTTTGATGTCTTCTACACTTGTTCTCACACAATTCTATGATATTCATTAGTATTTGCAATGAATGACTACTGATTTCTAGCTGTTTCCTATAATGGGCCTTCTTTTCTACTTGTTCGACTTCACCACATGTAGAAACAACTTTATACACTCTTCTCTGAACTTGTGAAGCTATATACACTTGTCTTCCAACTGTTTTACAGTTGAATACTACTTTTCAGTGAATTCTGGTGGTTTCAAACACTGGTTTCATGTGAACTAACTCTATTTCAAGGATTTGTGCAGTGTACAACATCCTTTCTAGACTAAAGACTTACATTTGATGTCTTTTACACTTGTTCTCTCACTATTCTGTGATGTTCATTGGTATTTACTCTGAATGACTACTGATTTCTAGCTGTTTCCTATAATTGGCCTTCTTTTCTACTTGTGGGACTTCAACACATGTAGAAACAACTTTATACACTCTTCTCTGGACTTGCGAAGCTATATACACTTGTCTTTCAACTGTTTTACAGTTGAATACTACTATTCAGTGAATTCTAGTGGGTTGAAACACTGTTTTCTTGTGAAGTAACTCTATTTCAAGGATTTCTGTAGTGTATAACATCCTTTCTAGAATAGAAACTTACATTTTGATGTCTTCTACACTTGTTCTCACACAATTCTATGATATTCATTAGTATTTGCAATGAATGACTACTGATTTCTAGCTGTTTCCTATAATGGGCCTTCTTTTCTACTTGTGCGACTTCACCACATGTAGCATCAACTTTATACACTCTTCTCTGGACTTGCGAAGCTATATAAACTTGTCTTTCAACTGTTTTACAGTTAAATACTACTTTTCAGTGAATTCTGGTGGTTTGAAACACTGGTTTCTTGTGAAGTAACTCTATTTCAAGGATTTCGGTAGTGTATAACATCCTTTCTAGACTGGAGACTTACATTTTGATGTCTTTTACACTTGTTCTCTCACTATTCTGTGATATTCATTAGTATTTGCGCTGAATGACTACTGATTTCTAGCTGTTTCCCATAATGGGCCTTCTTTTCTACTTGTGGGTCTTCACCACATGTAGAAACAACTTTATACACTCTTCTCTGAACTTGAGAAGCTATATACACTTGTCTTTCAACTGTTTTACAGTTGAATACTACTATTCAGTGAGTTCTAGTGGGTTGAAACACTGTTTTCTTGTGAAGTAACTCTATTTCAAGGATTTCTGTAGTGTATAACATCCTTTCTAGAATAGAAACTTACATTTTGATGTCTTCTACACTTGTTCTCACACAATTCTATGATATTCATTAGTATTTGCAATGAATGACTACTGATTTCTAGCTGTTTCCCATAATGGGCCTTCTTTTCTACTTGTGGGTCTTCACCACATGTAGAAACAACTTTATACACTCTTCTCTGGACTTGCGAAGCTATATAAACTTGTCTTTCAACTGTTTTACAGTTAAATACTACTTTTCAGTGAATTCTGGTGGTTTGAAACACTGGTTTCTTGTGAAGTAACTCTATTTCAAGGATTTCTGTAGTGTATAACATCCTTTCTAGACTAGAAACTTACATTTTGATGTCTTCTACACTTGTTCTCACACAATTCTATGATATTCATTAGTATTTGCAATGAATGACTACTGATTTCTAGCTGTTTCCTATAATGGGCCTTCTTTTCTACTTGTTCGACTTCACCACATGTAGAAACAACTTTATACACTCTTCTCTGAACTTGTGAAGCTATATACACTTGTCCTCCAACTGTTTTACAGTTGAATACTACTTTTCAGTGAATTCTGGTGGTTTCAAACACTGGTTTCATGTGAACTAACTCTATTTCAAGGATTTGTGCAGTGTACAACATCCTTTCTAGACTAAAGACTTACATTTGATGTCTTTTACACTTGTTCTCTCTCTATTCTGTGATGTTCATTGGTATTTACTCTGAATGACTACTGATTTCTAGCTGTTTCCAATAATTGGCCTTCTTTTCTACTTGTGGGACTTCAACACATGTAGAAACAACTTTATACACTCTTCTCTGGACTTGCGAAGCTATATAAACTTGTCTTTCAACCGTTTTACACTTAAATTATACTTTTCAGTGAATTCTGGTGGTTTGAAACACTGGTTTCTTGTGAAGTAACTCTATTTCAAGGATTTCGGTAGTGTATAACATCCTTTCTAGACTAGAGACTTACATTTTGATGTCTTTTACACTTGTTCTCTCACTATTCTGTGATATTCATTAGTATTTGCGCTGAATGACTACTGATTTCTAGCTGTTTCCCATAATGGGCCTTCTTTTCTACTTGTGGGTCTTCACCACATGTAGAAACAACTTTATACACTCTTCTCTGAACTTGAGAAGCTATATACACTTGTCTTTCAACTGTTTTACAGTTGAATACTACTATTCAGTGAATTCTAGTGGGTTGAAACACTGTTTTCTTGTGAAGTAACTCTATTTCAAGGATTTCTGTAGTGTATAACATCCTTTCTAGAATAGAAACTTACATTTTGATGTCTTCTACACTTGTTCTCACACAATTCTATGATATTCATTAGTATTTGCAATGAATGACTACTGATTTCTAGCTGTTTCCTATAATGGGCCTTCTTTTCTACTTGTGCGACTTCACCACATGTAGCATCAACTTTATACACTCTTCTCTGGAATTGCGAAGCTATATAAACTTGTCTTTCAACTGTTTTACAGTTAAATACTACTTTTCAGTGAATTCTGGTGGTTTGAAACACTGTTTTCTTGTGAAGTAACTCTATTTCAAGGATTTCGTTGGTGTATAACATCCTTTCTAGACTAGAGACTTACATTTTGTTGTCTTTTACACTTGTTCTCTCACTATTCTGTGATGTTCATTGGTATTTACTCTGAATGACTACTGATTTCTAGCTGTTTCCCATAATGGGCCTTCTTTTCTACTTGTGGGTCTTCACCACATGTAGAAACAACTTTATACACTCTTCTCTGAACTTGAGAAGCTATATACACTTGTCTTTCAACTGTTTTACAGTTGAATACTACTATTCAGTGAGTTCTAGTGGGTTGAAACACTGTTTTCTTGTGAAGTAACTCTATTTCAAGGATTTCTGTAGTGTATAACATCCTTTCTAGAATAGAAACTTACATTTTGATGTCTTCTACACTTGTTCTCACACAATTCTATGATATTCATTAGTATTTGCAATGAATGACTACTGATTTCTAGCTGTTTCCTATAATGGGCCTTCTTTTCTACTTGTTCGACTTCACCACATGTAGAAACAACTTTATACACTCTTCTCTGAACTTGTGAAGCTATATACACTTGTCTTCCAACTGTTTTACAGTTGAATACTACTTTTCAGTGAATTCTGGTGGTTTCAAACACTGGTTTCATGTGAACTAACTCTATTTCAAGGATTTGTGCAGTGTACAACATCCTTTCTAGACTAAAGACTTACATTTGATGTCTTTTACACTTGTTCTCTCACTATTCTGTGATGTTCATTGGTATTTACTCTGAATGACTACTGATTTCTAGCTGTTTCCTATAATTGGCCTTCTTTTCTACTTGTGGGACTTCAACACATGTAGAAACAACTTTATACACTCTTCTCTGGACTTGCGAAGCTATATACACTTGTCTTTCAACTGTTTTACAGTTGAATACTACTATTCAGTGAATTCTAGTGGGTTGAAACACTGTTTTCTTGTGAAGTAACTCTATTTCAAGGATTTCTGTAGTGTATAACATCCTTTCTAGAATAGAAACTTACATTTTGATGTCTTCTACACTTGTTCTCACACAATTCTATGATATTCATTAGTATTTGCAATGAATGACTACTGATTTCTAGCTGTTTCCTATAATGGGCCTTCTTTTCTACTTGTGCGACTTCACCACATGTAGCATCAACTTTATACACTCTTCTCTGGACTTGCGAAGCTATATAAACTTGTCTTTCAACTGTTTTACAGTTAAATACTACTTTTCAGTGAATTCTGGTGGTTTGAAACACTGGTTTCTTGTGAAGTAACTCTATTTCAAGGATTTCGGTAGTGTATAACATCCTTTCTAGACTGGAGACTTACATTTTGATGTCTTTTACACTTGTTCTCTCACTATTCTGTGATATTCATTAGTATTTGCGCTGAATGACTACTGATTTCTAGCTGTTTCCCATAATGGGCCTTCTTTTCTACTTGTGGGTCTTCACCACATGTAGAAACAACTTTATACACTCTTCTCTGAACTTGAGAAGCTATATACACTTGTCTTTCAACTGTTTTACAGTTGAATACTACTATTCAGTGAGTTCTAGTGGGTTGAAACACTGTTTTCTTGTGAAGTAACTCTATTTCAAGGATTTCTGTAGTGTATAACATCCTTTCTAGAATAGAAACTTACATTTTGATGTCTTCTACACTTGTTCTCACACAATTCTATGATATTCATTAGTATTTGCAATGAATGACTACTGATTTCTAGCTGTTTCCCATAATGGGCCTTCTTTTCTACTTGTGGGTCTTCACCACATGTAGAAACAACTTTATACACTCTTCTCTGGACTTGCGAAGCTATATAAACTTGTCTTTCAACTGTTTTACAGTTAAATACTACTTTTCAGTGAATTCTGGTGGTTTGAAACACTGGTTTCTTGTGAAGTAACTCTATTTCAAGGATTTCTGTAGTGTATAACATCCTTTCTAGACTAGAAACTTACATTTTGATGTCTTCTACACTTGTTCTCACACAATTCTATGATATTCATTAGTATTTGCAATGAATGACTACTGATTTCTAGCTGTTTCCTATAATGGGCCTTCTTTTCTACTTGTTCGACTTCACCACATGTAGAAACAACTTTATACACTCTTCTCTGAACTTGTGAAGCTATATACACTTGTCCTCCAACTGTTTTACAGTTGAATACTACTTTTCAGTGAATTCTGGTGGTTTCAAACACTGGTTTCATGTGAACTAACTCTATTTCAAGGATTTGTGCAGTGTACAACATCCTTTCTAGACTAAAGACTTACATTTGATGTCTTTTACACTTGTTCTCTCTCTATTCTGTGATGTTCATTGGTATTTACTCTGAATGACTACTGATTTCTAGCTGTTTCCAATAATTGGCCTTCTTTTCTACTTGTGGGTCTTCACCACATGTAGAAACAACTTTATACACTCTTCTCTGAACTTGAGAAGCTATATACACTTGTCTTTCAACTGTTTTACAGTTGAATACTACTATTCAGTGAATTCTAGTGGGTTGAAACACTGTTTTCTTGTGAAGTAACTCTATTTCAAGGATTTCTGTAGTGTATAACATCCTTTCTAGAATAGAAACTTACATTTTGATGTCTTCTACACTTGTTCTCACACAATTCTATGATATTCATTAGTATTTGCAATGAATGACTACTGATTTCTAGCTGTTTCCTATAATGGGCCTTCTTTTCTACTTGTGCGACTTCACCACATGTAGCATCAACTTTATACACTCTTCTCTGGACTTCCGAAGCTATATAAACTTGTCTTTCAACTGTTTTACAGTTAAATACTACTTTTCAGTGAATTCTGGTGGTTTGAAACACTGGTTTCTTGTGAAGTAACTCTATTTCAAGGATTTCGGTAGTGTATAACATCCTTTCTAGACTAGAGACTTACATTTTGAGGTCTTTTACACTTGTTCTCTCACTATTCTGTGATATTCATTAGTATTTGCGCTGAATGACTACTGATTTCTAGCTGTTTCCCATAATGGGCCTTCTTTTCTACTTGTGGGTCTTCACCACATGTAGAAACAACTTTATACACTCTTCTCTGAACTTGAGAAGCTATATACACTTGTCTTTCAACTGTTTTACAGTTGAATACTACTATTCAGTGAATTCTAGTGGGTTGAAACACTGTTTTCTTGTGAAGTAACTCTATTTCAAGGATTTCTGTAGTGTATAACATCCTTTCTAGAATAGAAACTTACATTTTGATGTCTTCTACACTTGTTCTCACACAATTCTATGATATTCATTAGTATTTGCAATGAATGACTACTGATTTCTAGCTGTTTCCTATAATGGGCCTTCTTTTCTACTTGTTCGACTTCACCACATGTAGAAACAACTTTATACACTCTTCTCTGAACTTGTGAAGCTATATACACTTGTCTTCCAACTGTTTTACAGTTGAATACTACTTTTCAGTGAATTCTGGTGGTTTCAAACACTGGTTTCATGTGAACTAACTCTATTTCAAGGATTTGTGCAGTGTACAACATCCTTTCTAGACTAATGACTTACATTTGATGTCTTTTACACTTGTTCTCTCACTATTCTGTGATATTCATTAGTATTTGCGCTGAATGACTACTGATTTCTAGCTGTTTCCCATAATGGGCCTTCTTTTCTACTTGTGGGTCTTCACCACATGTAGAAACAACTTTATACACTCTTCTCTGAACTTGAGAAGCTATATACACTTGTCTTTCAACTGTTTTACAGTTGAATACTACTATTCAGTGAGTTCTAGTGGGTTGAAACACTGTTTTCTTGTGAAGTAACTCTATTTCAAGGATTTCTGTAGTGTATAACATCCTTTCTAGAATAGAAACTTACATTTTGATGTCTTCTACACTTGTTCTCACACAATTCTATGATATTCATTAGTATTTGCAATGAATGACTACTGATTTCTAGCTGTTTCCTATAATGGGCCTTCTTTTCTACTTGTGCGACTTCACCACATGTAGCATCAACTTTATACACTCTTCTCTGGACTTGCGAAGCTATATAAACTTGTCTTTCAACTGTTTTACAGTTAAATACTACTTTTCAGTGAATTCTGGTGGTTTGAAACACTGGTTTCTTGTGAAGTAACTCTATTTCAAGGATTTCTGTAGTGTATAACATCCTTTCTAGACTAGAGACTTACATTTTGATGTCTTCTACACTTGTTCTCACACAATTCTATGATATTCATTAGTATTTGCAATGAATGACTACTGATTTCTAGCTGTTTCCTATAATGGGCCTTCTTTTCTACTTGTGGGACTTCAACACATGTAGAAACAACTTTATACACTCTTCTCTGGACTTGCGAAGGTATATAAACTTGTCTTTCAACTGTTTTACAGTTAAATGCTACTTTTCAATGAATTCTGGTGGTTTGAAACACTGTTTTCTTGTGAAGTAACTCTATTTCAAGGATTTCGGTAGTGTATAACATCCTTTCTAGACTAGAGACTTACATTTTGTTGTCTTTTACCCTAGTTCTCTCACTGTTCTGTGATATTCATTAGTATTTGCTCTGAATGACTACTGATTTCTAGCTGTTTCCCATAATGGGCCTTCTTTTCTTCTAGTGGGTCTTCACCACATGTAGAAACAACTTTATACACTCTTCTCTGAACTTGAGAAGCTATATACACTTGTCTTTCAACTGTTTTACAGTTGAATACTACTTTTCAGTGAATTCTAGAGGGTTGAAACACTGTTTTCTTGTGAAGTAACTCTATTTCAAGGATTTCGGTATTGTATAACATCCTTTCCAGACTAAAGACTTACATTTTGTTGTCTTTTACCCTAGTTCTCTCACTATTCTGTGATATTCATTAGTATTTGCTCTGAATGACTACTGATTTCTAGCTGTTTCCCATAATTGGCCTTCTTTTCTACTTGTGGGTCTTCACCACATGTAGAAACAACTTTATACACTCTTCTCTGAACTTGAGAAGCTATATACACTTGTCTTTCAACTGTTTTACAGTTGAATACTACTATTCAGTGAATTCTAGTGGGTTGAAACACTGTTTTCTTGTGAAGTAACTCTATTTCAAGGATTTCTGTAGTGTATAACATCCTTTCTAGACTAGAAACTTACATTTTGATGTCTTCTACACTTGTTCTCACACAATTCTATGATATTCATTAGTATTTGCAATGAATGACTACTGATTTCTAGCTGTTTCCTATAATGGGCGTTCTTTTCTACTTGTTCGACTTCACCACATGTAGAAACAACTTTATACACTCTTCTCTGAACTTGTGAAGCTATATACACTTGTCTTCCAACTGTTTTACAGTTGAATACTACTTTTCAGTGAATTCTGGTGGTTTCAAACACTGGTTTCATGTGAACTAACTCTATTTCAAGGATTTGTGCAGTGTACAACATCCTTTCTAGACTAAAGACTTACATTTGATGTCTTTTACACTTGTTCTCTCACTATTCTGTGATGTTCATTGGTATTTACTCTGAATGACTACTGATTTCTAGCTGTTTCCTATAATTGGCCTTCTTTTCTACTTGTGGGACTTCAACACATGTAGAAACAACTTTATACACTCTTCTCTGGACTTGCGAAGCTATATAAACTTGTCTTTCAACCGTTTTACACTTAAATTATACTTTTCAGTGAATTCTGGTGGTTTGAAACACTGGTTTCTTGTGAAGTAACTCTATTTCAAGGATTTCGGTAGTGTATAACATCCTTTCTAGACTAGGGACTTACATTTTGATGTCTTTTACACTTGTTCTCTCACTATTCTGTGATATTCATTAGTATTTGCGCTGAATGACTACTGATTTCTAGCTGTTTCCCATAATGGGCCTTCTTTTCTACTTGTGGGTCTTCACCACATGTAGAAACAACTTTATACACTCTTCTCTGAACTTGAGAAGCTATATACACTTGTCTTTCAACTGTTTTACAGTTGAATACTACTATTCAGTGAATTCTAGTGGGTTGAAACACTGTTTTCTTGTGAAGTAACTCTATTTCAAGGATTTCTGTAGTGTATAACATCCTTTCTAGAATAGAAACTTACATTTTGATGTCTTCTACACTTGTTCTCACACAATTCTATGATATTCATTAGTATTTGCAATGAATGACTACTGATTTCTAGCTGTTTCCTATAATGGGCCTTCTTTTCTACTTGTGCGACTTCACCACATGTAGCATCAACTTTATACACTCTTCTCTGGACTTGCGAAGCTATATAAACTTGTCTTTCAACTGTTTTACAGTTAAATACTACTTTTCAGTGAATTCTGGTGGTTTGAAACACTGGTTTCTTGTGAAGTAACTCTATTTCAAGGATTTCGGTAGTGTATAACATCCTTTCTAGACTAGAGACTTACATTTTGAGGTCTTTTACACTTGTTCTCTCACTATTCTGTGATATTCATTAGTATTTGCGCTGAATGACTACTGATTTCTAGCTGTTTCCCATAATGGGCCTTCTTTTCTACTTGTGGGTCTTCACCACATGTGGAAACAACTTTATACACTCTTCTCTGAACTTGAGAAGCTATATACACTTGTCTTTCAACTGTTTTACAGTTGAATACTACTATTCAGTGAATTCTAGTGGGTTGAAACACTGTTTTCTTGTGAAGTAACTCTATTTCAAGGATTTCTGTAGTGTATAACATCCTTTCTAGAATAGAAACTTACATTTTGATGTCTTCTACACTTGTTCTCACACAATTCTATGATATTCATTAGTATTTGCAATGAATGACTACTGATTTCTAGCTGTTTCCTATAATGGGCCTTCTTTTCTACTTGTGCGACTTCACCACATGTAGCATCAACTTTATACACTCTTCTCTGGACTTGCGAAGCTATATAAACTTGTCTTTCAACTGTTTTACAGTTAAATACTACTTTTCAGTGAATTCTGGTGGTTTGAAACACTGGTTTCTTGTGAAGTAACTCTATTTCAAGGATTTCGGTAGTGTATAACATCCTTTCTAGACTAGAGACTTACATTTTGAGGTCTTTTACACTTGTTCTCTCACTATTCTGTGATATTCATTAGTATTTGCGCTGAATGACTACTGATTTCTAGCTGTTTCCCATAATGGGCCTTCTTTTCTACTTGTGGGTCTTCACCACATGTGGAAACAACTTTATACACTCTTCTCTGAACTTGAGAAGCTATATACACTTGTCTTTCAACTGTTTTACAGTTGAATACTACTATTCAGTGAGTTCTAGTGGGTTGAAACACTGTTTTCTTGTGAAGTAACTCTATTTCAAGGATTTCTGTAGTGTATAACATCCTTTCTAGAATAGAAACTTACATTTTGATGTCTTCTACACTTGTTCTCACACAATTCTATGATATTCATTAGTATTTGCAATGAATGACTACTGATTTCTAGCTGTTTCCTATAATGGGCCTTCTTTTCTACTTGTGCGACTTCACCACATGTAGCATCAACTTTATACACTCTTCTCTGGACTTGCGAAGCTATATAAACTTGTCTTTCAACTGTTTTACAGTTGAATACTACTTTTCAGTGAATTCTAGTGGGTTGAAACACTGTTTTCTTGTGAAGTAACTCTATTTCAAGGATTTCGGTATTGTATAACATCCTTTCCAGACTAAAGACTTACATTTTGTTGTCTTTTACCCTAGTTCTCTCACTATTCTGTGATATTCATTAGTATTTGCTCTGAATGACTACTGATTTCTAGCTGTTTCCCATAATTGGCCTTCTTTTCTACTTGTGGGTCTTCACCACATGTAGAAACAACTTTATACACTCTTCTCTGAACTTGAGAAGCTATATACACTTGTCTTTCAACTGTTTTACAGTTGAATACTACTATTCAGTGAATTCTAGTGGGTTGAAACACTGTTTTCTTGTGAAGTAACTCTATTTCAAGGATTTCTGTAGTGTATAACATCCTTTCTAGACTAGAAACTTACATTTTGATGTCTTCTACACTTGTTCTCACACAATTCTATGATATTCATTAGTATTTGCAATGAATGACTACTGATTTCTAGCTGTTTCCTATAATGGGCGTTCTTTTCTACTTGTTCGACTTCACCACATGTAGAAACAACTTTATACACTCTTCTCTGAACTTGTGAAGCTATATACACTTGTCTTCCAACTGTTTTACAGTTGAATACTACTTTTCAGTGAATTCTGGTGGTTTCAAACACTGGTTTCATGTGAACTAACTCTATTTCAAGGATTTGTGCAGTGTACAACATCCTTTCTAGACTAAAGACTTACATTTGATGTCTTTTACACTTGTTCTCTCACTATTCTGTGATGTTCATTGGTATTTACTCTGAATGACTACTGATTTCTAGCTGTTTCCTATAATTGGCCTTCTTTTCTACTTGTGGGACTTCAACACATGTAGAAACAACTTTATACACTCTTCTCTGGACTTGCGAAGCTATATAAACTTGTCTTTCAACCGTTTTACACTTAAATTATACTTTTCAGTGAATTCTGGTGGTTTGAAACACTGGTTTCTTGTGAAGTAACTCTATTTCAAGGATTTCGGTAGTGTATAACATCCTTTCTAGACTAGGGACTTACATTTTGATGTCTTTTACACTTGTTCTCTCACTATTCTGTGATATTCATTAGTATTTGCGCTGAATGACTACTGATTTCTAGCTGTTTCCCATAATGGGCCTTCTTTTCTACTTGTGGGTCTTCACCACATGTAGAAACAACTTTATACACTCTTCTCTGAACTTGAGAAGCTATATACACTTGTCTTTCAACTGTTTTACAGTTGAATACTACTATTCAGTGAATTCTAGTGGGTTGAAACACTGTTTTCTTGTGAAGTAACTCTATTTCAAGGATTTCTGTAGTGTATAACATCCTTTCTAGAATAGAAACTTACATTTTGATGTCTTCTACACTTGTTCTCACACAATTCTATGATATTCATTAGTATTTGCAATGAATGACTACTGATTTCTAGCTGTTTCCTATAATGGGCCTTCTTTTCTACTTGTGCGACTTCACCACATGTAGCATCAACTTTATACACTCTTCTCTGGACTTCCGAAGCTATATAAACTTGTCTTTCAACTGTTTTACAGTTAAATACTACTTTTCAGTGAATTCTGGTGGTTTGAAACACTGGTTTCTTGTGAAGTAACTCTATTTCAAGGATTTCGGTAGTGTATAACATCCTTTCTAGACTAGAGACTTACATTTTGAGGTCTTTTACACTTGTTCTCTCACTATTCTGTGATATTCATTAGTATTTGCGCTGAATGACTACTGATTTCTAGCTGTTTCCCATAATGGGCCTTCTTTTCTACTTGTGGGTCTTCACCACATGTAGAAACAACTTTATACACTCTTCTCTGAACTTGAGAAGCTATATACACTTGTCTTTCAACTGTTTTACAGTTGAATACTACTATTCAGTGAATTCTAGTGGGTTGAAACACTGTTTTCTTGTGAAGTAACTCTATTTCAAGGATTTCTGTAGTGTATAACATCCTTTCTAGAATAGAAACTTACATTTTGATGTCTTCTACACTTGTTCTCACACAATTCTATGATATTCATTAGTATTTGCAATGAATGACTACTGATTTCTAGCTGTTTCCTATAATGGGCCTTCTTTTCTACTTGTTCGACTTCACCACATGTAGAAACAACTTTATACACTCTTCTCTGAACTTGTGAAGCTATATACACTTGTCTTCCAACTGTTTTACAGTTGAATACTACTTTTCAGTGAATTCTGGTGGTTTCAAACACTGGTTTCATGTGAACTAACTCTATTTCAAGGATTTGTGCAGTGTACAACATCCTTTCTAGACTAATGACTTACATTTGATGTCTTTTACACTTGTTCTCTCACTATTCTGTGATGTTCATTGGTATTTACTCTGAATGACTACTGATTTCTAGCTGTTTCCTATAATTGGCCTTCTTTTCTACTTGTGGGACTTCAACACATGTAGAAACAACTTTATACACTCTTCTCTGGACTTGCGAAGCTATATAAACTTTTCTTTCAACCGTTTTACACTTAAATTATACTTTTCAGTGAATTCTGGTGGTTTGAAACACTGGTTTCTTGTGAAGTAACTCTATTTCAAGGATTTCGGTAGTGTATAACATCCTTTCTAGACTAGAGACTTACATTTTGATGTCTTTTACACTTGTTCTCTCACTATTCTGTGATATTCATTAGTATTTGCGCTGAATGACTACTGATTTCTAGCTGTTTCCCATAATGGGCCTTCTTTTCTACTTGTGGGTCTTCACCACATGTAGAAACAACTTTATACACTCTTCTCTGAACTTGAGAAGCTATATACACTTGTCTTTCAACTGTTTTACAGTTGAATACTACTATTCAGTGAATTCTAGTGGGTTGAAACACTGTTTTCTTGTGAAGTAACTCTATTTCAAGGATTTCTGTAGTGTATAACATCCTTTCTAGAATAGAAACTTACATTTTGATGTCTTCTACACTTGTTCTCACACAATTCTATGATATTCATTAGTATTTGCAATGAATGACTACTGATTTCTAGCTGTTTCCTATAATGGGCCTTCTTTTCTACTTGTGCGACTTCACCACATGTAGCATCAACTTTATACACTCTTCTCTGGACTTGCGAAGCTATATAAACTTGTCTTTCAACTGTTTTACAGTTAAATACTACTTTTCAGTGAATTCTGGTGGTTTGAAACACTGGTTTCTTGTGAAGTAACTCTATTTCAAGGATTTCGGTAGTGTATAACATCCTTTCTAGACTGGAGACTTACATTTTGATGTCTTTTACACTTGTTCTCTCACTATTCTGTGATATTCATTAGTATTTGCGCTGAATGACTACTGATTTCTAGCTGTTTCCCATAATGGGCCTTCTTTTCTACTTGTGGGTCTTCACCACATGTAGAAACAACTTTATACACTCTTCTCTGAACTTGAGAAGCTATATACACTTGTCTTTCAACTGTTTTACAGTTGAATACTACTATTCAGTGAGTTCTAGTGGGTTGAAACACTGTTTTCTTGTGAAGTAACTCTATTTCAAGGATTTCTGTAGTGTATAACATCCTTTCTAGAATAGAAACTTACATTTTGATGTCTTCTACACTTGTTCTCACACAATTCTATGATATTCATTAGTATTTGCAATGAATGACTACTGATTTCTAGCTGTTTCCTATAATGGGCCTTCTTTTCTACTTGTGCGACTTCACCACATGTAGCATCAACTTTATACACTCTTCTCTGGACTTGCGAAGCTATATAAACTTGTCTTTCAACTGTTTTACAGTTAAATACTACTTTTCAGTGAATTCTGGTGGTTTGAAACACTGGTTTCTTGTGAAGTAACTCTATTTCAAGGATTTCTGTAGTGTATAACATCCTTTCTAGACTAGAGACTTACATTTTGATGTCTTCTACACTTGTTCTCACACAATTCTATGATATTCATTAGTATTTGCAATGAATGACTACTGATTTCTAGCTGTTTCCTATAATGGGCCTTCTTTTCTACTTGTGGGACTTCAACACATGTAGAAACAACTTTATACACTCTTCTCTGGACTTGCGAAGGTATATAAACTTGTCTTTCAACAGTTTTACAGTTAAATGCTACTTTTCAATGAATTCTGGTGGTTTGAAACACTGTTTTCTTGTGAAGTAACTCTATTTCAAGGATTTCGGTAGTGTATAACATCCTTTCTAGACTAGAGACTTACATTTTGTTGTCTTTTACCCTAGTTCTCTCACTGTTCTGTGATATTCATTAGTATTTGCTCTGAATGACTACTGATTTCTAGCTGTTTCCCATAATGGGCCTTCTTTTCTTCTAGTGGGTCTTCACCACATGTAGAAACAACTTTATACACTCTTCTCTGAACTTGAGAAGCTATATACACTTGTCTTTCAACTGTTTTACAGTTGAATACTACTTTTCAGTGAATTCTAGTGGGTTGAAACACTGTTTTCTTGTGAAGTAACTCTATTTCAAGGATTTCGGTATTGTATAACATCCTTTCCAGACTAAAGACTTACATTTTGTTGTCTTTTACCCTAGTTCTCTCACTATTCTGTGATATTCATTAGTATTTGCTCTGAATGACTACTGATTTCTAGCTGTTTCCCATAATTGGCCTTCTTTTCTACTTGTGGGTCTTCACCACATGTAGAAACAACTTTATACACTCTTCTCTGAACTTGAGAAGCTATATACACTTGTCTTTCAACTGTTTTACAGTTGAATACTACTATTCAGTGAATTCTAGTGGGTTGAAACACTGTTTTCTTGTGAAGTAACTCTATTTCAAGGATTTCTGTAGTGTATAACATCCTTTCTAGACTAGAAACTTACATTTTGATGTCTTCTACACTTGTTCTCACACAATTCTATGATATTCATTAGTATTTGCAATGAATGACTACTGATTTCTAGCTGTTTCCTATAATGGGCGTTCTTTTCTACTTGTTCGACTTCACCACATGTAGAAACAACTTTATACACTCTTCTCTGAACTTGTGAAGCTATATACACTTGTCTTCCAACTGTTTTACAGTTGAATACTACTTTTCAGTGAATTCTGGTGGTTTCAAACACTGGTTTCATGTGAACTAACTCTATTTCAAGGATTTGTGCAGTGTACAACATCCTTTCTAGACTAAAGACTTACATTTGATGTCTTTTACACTTGTTCTCTCACTATTCTGTGATGTTCATTGGTATTTACTCTGAATGACTACTGATTTCTAGCTGTTTCCTATAATTGGCCTTCTTTTCTACTTGTGGGACTTCAACACATGTAGAAACAACTTTATACACTCTTCTCTGGACTTGCGAAGCTATATAAACTTGTCTTTCAACCGTTTTACACTTAAATTATACTTTTCAGTGAATTCTGGTGGTTTGAAACACTGGTTTCTTGTGAAGTAACTCTATTTCAAGGATTTCGGTAGTGTATAACATCCTTTCTAGACTAGGGACTTACATTTTGATGTCTTTTACACTTGTTCTCTCACTATTCTGTGATATTCATTAGTATTTGCGCTGAATGACTACTGATTTCTAGCTGTTTCCCATAATGGGCCTTCTTTTCTACTTGTGGGTCTTCACCACATGTAGAAACAACTTTATACACTCTTCTCTGAACTTGAGAAGCTATATACACTTGTCTTTCAACTGTTTTACAGTTGAATACTACTATTCAGTGAATTCTAGTGGGTTGAAACACTGTTTTCTTGTGAAGTAACTCTATTTCAAGGATTTCTGTAGTGTATAACATCCTTTCTAGAATAGAAACTTACATTTTGATGTCTTCTACACTTGTTCTCACACAATTCTATGATATTCATTAGTATTTGCAATGAATGACTACTGATTTCTAGCTGTTTCCTATAATGGGCCTTCTTTTCTACTTGTGCGACTTCACCACATGTAGCATCAACTTTATACACTCTTCTCTGGACTTGCGAAGCTATATAAACTTGTCTTTCAACTGTTTTACAGTTAAATACTACTTTTCAGTGAATTCTGGTGGTTTGAAACACTGGTTTCTTGTGAAGTAACTCTATTTCAAGGATTTCGGTAGTGTATAACATCCTTTCTAGACTAGAGACTTACATTTTGAGGTCTTTTACACTTGTTCTCTCACTATTCTGTGATATTCATTAGTATTTGCGCTGAATGACTACTGATTTCTAGCTGTTTCCCATAATGGGCCTTCTTTTCTACTTGTGGGTCTTCACCACATGTGGAAACAACTTTATACACTCTTCTCTGAACTTGAGAAGCTATATACACTTGTCTTTCAACTGTTTTACAGTTGAATACTACTATTCAGTGAGTTCTAGTGGGTTGAAACACTGTTTTCTTGTGAAGTAACTCTATTTCAAGGATTTCTGTAGTGTATAACATCCTTTCTAGAATAGAAACTTACATTTTGATGTCTTCTACACTTGTTCTCACACAATTCTATGATATTCATTAGTATTTGCAATGAATGACTACTGATTTCTAGCTGTTTCCTATAATGGGCCTTCTTTTCTACTTGTGCGACTTCACCACATGTAGCATCAACTTTATACACTCTTCTCTGGACTTGCGAAGCTATATAAACTTGTCTTTCAACTGTTTTACAGTTGAATACTACTTTTCAGTGAATTCTAGTGGGTTGAAACACTGTTTTCTTGTGAAGTAACTCTATTTCAAGGATTTCGGTATTGTATAACATCCTTTCCAGACTAAAGACTTACATTTTGTTGTCTTTTACCCTAGTTCTCTCACTATTCTGTGATATTCATTAGTATTTGCTCTGAATGACTACTGATTTCTAGCTGTTTCCCATAATTGGCCTTCTTTTCTACTTGTGGGTCTTCACCACATGTAGAAACAACTTTATACACTCTTCTCTGAACTTGAGAAGCTATATACACTTGTCTTTCAACTGTTTTACACTTAAATTATACTTTTCAGTGAATTCTGGTGGTTTGAAACACTGGTTTCTTGTGAAGTAACTCTATTTCAAGGATTTCGGTAGTGTATAACATCCTTTCTAGACTAGGGACTTACATTTTGATGTCTTTTACACTTGTTCTCTCACTATTCTGTGATATTCATTAGTATTTGCGCTGAATGACTACTGATTTCTAGCTGTTTCCCATAATGGGCCTTCTTTTCTACTTGTGGGTCTTCACCACATGTAGAAACAACTTTATACACTCTTCTCTGAACTTGAGAAGCTATATACACTTGTCTTTCAACTGTTTTACAGTTGAATACTACTATTCAGTGAATTCTAGTGGGTTGAAACACTGTTTTCTTGTGAAGTAACTCTATTTCAAGGATTTCTGTAGTGTATAACATCCTTTCTAGAATAGAAACTTACATTTTGATGTCTTCTACACTTGTTCTCACACAATTCTATGATATTCATTAGTATTTGCAATGAATGACTACTGATTTCTAGCTGTTTCCTATAATGGGCCTTCTTTTCTACTTGTGCGACTTCACCACATGTAGCATCAACTTTATACACTCTTCTCTGGACTTGCGAAGCTATATAAACTTGTCTTTCAACTGTTTTACAGTTAAATACTACTTTTCAGTGAATTCTGGTGGTTTGAAACACTGGTTTCTTGTGAAGTAACTCTATTTCAAGGATTTCGGTAGTGTATAACATCCTTTCTAGACTAGAGACTTACATTTTGAGGTCTTTTACACTTGTTCTCTCACTATTCTGTGATATTCATTAGTATTTGCGCTGAATGACTACTGATTTCTAGCTGTTTCCCATAATGGGCCTTCTTTTCTACTTGTGGGTCTTCACCACATGTGGAAACAACTTTATACACTCTTCTCTGAACTTGAGAAGCTATATACACTTGTCTTTCAACTGTTTTACAGTTGAATACTACTATTCAGTGAGTTCTAGTGGGTTGAAACACTGTTTTCTTGTGAAGTAACTCTATTTCAAGGATTTCTGTAGTGTATAACATCCTTTCTAGAATAGAAACTTACATTTTGATGTCTTCTACACTTGTTCTCACACAATTCTATGATATTCATTAGTATTTGCAATGAATGACTACTGATTTCTAGCTGTTTCCTATAATGGGCCTTCTTTTCTACTTGTGCGACTTCACCACATGTAGCATCAACTTTATACACTCTTCTCTGGACTTGCGAAGCTATATAAACTTGTCTTTCAACTGTTTTACAGTTAAATACTACTTTTCAGTGAATTCTGGTGGTTTGAAACACTGGTTTCTTGTGAAGTAACTCTATTTCAAGGATTTCTGTAGTGTATAACATCCTTTCTAGACTAGAAACTTACATTTTGATGTCTTCTACACTTGTTCTCACACAATTCTATGATATTCATTAGTATGTGCAATGAATGACTACTGATTTCTAGCTGTTTCCTATAATGGGCCTTCTTTTCTACTTGTTCGACTTCACCACATGTAGAAACAACTTTATACACTCTTCTCTGAACTTGTGAAGCTATATACACTTGTCCTCCAACTGTTTTACAGTTGAATACTACTTTTCAGTGAATTCTGGTGGTTTCAAACACTGGTTTCATGTGAACTAACTCTATTTCAAGGATTTGTGCAGTGTACAACATCCTTTCTAGACTAAAGACTTACATTTGATGTCTTTTACACTTGTTCTCTCTCTATTCTGTGATGTTCATTGGTATTTACTCTGAATGACTACTGATTTCTAGCTGTTTCCAATAATTGGCCTTCTTTTCTACTTGTGGGACTTCAACACATGTAGAAACAACTTTATACACTCTTCTCTGGACTTGCGAAGCTATATAAACTTGTCTTTCAACCGTTTTACACTTAAATTATACTTTTCAGTGAATTCTGGTGGTTTGAAACACTGGTTTCTTGTGAAGTAACTCTATTTCAAGGATTTCGGTAGTGTATAACATCCTTTCTAGACTAGAGACTTACATTTTGATGTCTTTTACACTTGTTCTCTCACTATTCTGTGATATTCATTAGTATTTGCGCTGAATGACTACTGATTTCTAGATGTTTCCCATAATGGGCCTTCTTTTCTACTTGTGGGTCTTCACCACATGTAGAAACAACTTTATACACTCTTCTCTGAACTTGAGAAGCTATATACACTTGTCTTTCAACTGTTTTACAGTTGAATACTACTATTCAGTGAATTCTAGTGGGTTGAAACACTGTTTTCTTGTGAAGTAACTCTATTTCAAGGATTTCTGTAGTGTATAACATCCTTTCTAGAATAGAAACTTACATTTTGATGTCTTCTACACTTGTTCTCACACAATTCTATGATATTCATTAGTATTTGCAATGAATGACTACTGATTTCTAGCTGTTTCCTATAATGGGCCTTCTTTTCTACTTGTGCGACTTCACCACATGTAGCATCAACTTTATACACTCTTCTCTGGACTTCCGAAGCTATATAAACTTGTCTTTCAACTGTTTTACAGTTAAATACTACTTTTCAGTGAATTCTGGTGGTTTGAAACACTGGTTTCTTGTGAAGTAACTCTATTTCAAGGATTTCGGTAGTGTATAACATCCTTTCTAGACTAGAGACTTACATTTTGAGGTCTTTTACACTTGTTCTCTCACTATTCTGTGATATTCATTAGTATTTGCGCTGAATGACTACTGATTTCTAGCTGTTTCCCATAATGGGCCTTCTTTTCTACTTGTGGGTCTTCACCACATGTAGAAACAACTTTATACACTCTTCTCTGAACTTGAGAAGCTATATACACTTGTCTTTCAACTGTTTTACAGTTGAATACTACTATTCAGTGAATTCTAGTGGGTTGAAACACTGTTTTCTTGTGAAGTAACTCTATTTCAAGGATTTCTGTAGTGTATAACATCCTTTCTAGACTAGAAACTTACATTTTGATGTCTTCTACACTTGTTCTCACACAATTCTATGATATTCATTAGTATTTGCAATGAATGACTACTGATTTCTAGCTGTTTCCTATAATGGGCCTTCTTTTCTACTTGTTCGACTTCACCACATGTAGAAACAACTTTATACACTCTTCTCTGAACTTGTGAAGCTATATACACTTGTCTTCCAACTGTTTTACAGTTGAATACTACTTTTCAGTGAATTCTGGTGGTTTCAAACACTGGTTTCATGTGAACTAACTCTATTTCAAGGATTTGTGCAGTGTACAACATCCTTTCTAGACTAATGACTTACATTTGATGTCTTTTACACTTGTTCTCTCACTATTCTGTGATGTTCATTGGTATTTACTCTGAATGACTACTGATTTCTAGCTGTTTCCTATAATTGGCCTTCTTTTCTACTTGTGGGACTTCAACACATGTAGAAACAACTTTATACACTCTTCTCTGGACTTGCGAAGCTATATAAACTTTTCTTTCAACCGTTTTACACTTAAATTATACTTTTCAGTGAATTCTGGTGGTTTGAAACACTGGTTTCTTGTGAAGTAACTCTATTTCAAGGATTTCGGTAGTGTATAACATCCTTTCTAGACTAGAGACTTACATTTTGATGTCTTTTACACTTGTTCTCTCACTATTCTGTGATATTCATTAGTATTTGCGCTGAATGACTACTGATTTCTAGCTGTTTCCCATAATGGGCCTTCTTTTCTACTTGTGGGTCTTCACCACATGTAGAAACAACTTTATACACTCTTCTCTGAACTTGAGAAGCTATATACACTTGTCTTTCAACTGTTTTACAGTTGAATACTACTATACTATTCAGTGAATTCTAGTGGGTTGAAACACTGTTTTCTTGTGAAGTAACTCTATTTCAAGGATTTCTGTAGTGTATAACATCCTTTCTAGAATAGAAACTTACATTTTGATGTCTTCTACACTTGTTCTCACACAATTCTATGATATTCATTAGTATTTGCAATGAATGACTACTGATTTCTAGCTGTTTCCTATAATGGGCCTTCTTTTCTACTTGTGCGACTTCACCACATGTAGCATCAACTTTATACACTCTTCTCTGGACTTGCGAAGCTATATAAACTTGTCTTTCAACTGTTTTACAGTTAAATACTACTTTTCAGTGAATTCTGGTGGTTTGAAACACTGGTTTCTTGTGAAGTAACTCTATTTCAAGGATTTCGGTAGTGTATAACATCCTTTCTAGACTGGAGACTTACATTTTGATGTCTTTTACACTTGTTCTCTCACTATTCTGTGATATTCATTAGTATTTGCGCTGAATGACTACTGATTTCTAGCTGTTTCCCATAATGGGCCTTCTTTTCTACTTGTGGGTCTTCACCACATGTAGAAACAACTTTATACACTCTTCTCTGAACTTGAGAAGCTATATACACTTGTCTTTCAACTGTTTTACAGTTGAATACTACTATTCAGTGAGTTCTAGTGGGTTGAAACACTGTTTTCTTGTGAAGTAACTCTATTTCAAGGATTTCTGTAGTGTATAACATCCTTTCTAGAATAGAAACTTACATTTTGATGTCTTCTACACTTGTTCTCACACAATTCTATGATATTCATTAGTATTTGCAATGAATGACTACTGATTTCTAGCTGTTTCCTATAATGGGCCTTCTTTTCTACTTGTGCGACTTCACCACATGTAGCATCAACTTTATACACTCTTCTCTGGACTTGCGAAGCTATATAAACTTGTCTTTCAACTGTTTTACAGTTAAATACTACTTTTCAGTGAATTCTGGTGGTTTGAAACACTGGTTTCTTGTGAAGTAACTCTATTTCAAGGATTTCTGTAGTGTATAACATCCTTTCTAGACTAGAGACTTACATTTTGATGTCTTCTACACTTGTTCTCACACAATTCTATGATATTCATTAGTATTTGCAATGAATGACTACTGATTTCTAGCTGTTTCCTATAATGGGCCTTCTTTTCTACTTGTGGGACTTCAACACATGTAGAAACAACTTTATACACTCTTCTCTGGACTTGCGAAGGTATATAAACTTGTCTTTCAACTGTTTTACAGTTAAATGCTACTTTTCAATGAATTCTGGTGGTTTGAAACACTGTTTTCTTGTGAAGTAACTCTATTTCAAGGATTTCGGTAGTGTATAACATCCTTTCTAGACTAGAGACTTACATTTTGTTGTCTTTTACCCTAGTTCTCTCACTGTTCTGTGATATTCATTAGTATTTGCTCTGAATGACTACTGATTTCTAGCTGTTTCCCATAATGGGCCTTCTTTTCTTCTAGTGGGTCTTCACCACATGTAGAAACAACTTTATACACTCTTCTCTGAACTTGAGAAGCTATATACACTTGTCTTTCAACTGTTTTACAGTTGAATACTACTTTTCAGTGAATTCTAGAGGGTTGAAACACTGTTTTCTTGTGAAGTAACTCTATTTCAAGGATTTCGGTATTGTATAACATCCTTTCCAGACTAAAGACTTACATTTTGTTGTCTTTTACCCTAGTTCTCTCACTATTCTGTGATATTCATTAGTATTTGCTCTGAATGACTACTGATTTCTAGCTGTTTCCCATAATTGGCCTTCTTTTCTACTTGTGGGTCTTCACCACATGTAGAAACAACTTTATACACTCTTCTCTGAACTTGAGAAGCTATATACACTTGTCTTTCAACTGTTTTACAGTTGAATACTACTATTCAGTGAATTCTAGTGGGTTGAAACACTGTTTTCTTGTGAAGTAACTCTATTTCAAGGATTTCTGTAGTGTATAACATCCTTTCTAGACTAGAAACTTACATTTTGATGTCTTCTACACTTGTTCTCACACAATTCTATGATATTCATTAGTATTTGCAATGAATGACTACTGATTTCTAGCTGTTTCCTATAATGGGCGTTCTTTTCTACTTGTTCGACTTCACCACATGTAGAAACAACTTTATACACTCTTCTCTGAACTTGTGAAGCTATATACACTTGTCTTCCAACTGTTTTACAGTTGAATACTACTTTTCAGTGAATTCTGGTGGTTTCAAACACTGGTTTCATGTGAACTAACTCTATTTCAAGGATTTGTGCAGTGTACAACATCCTTTCTAGACTAAAGACTTACATTTGATGTCTTTTACACTTGTTCTCTCACTATTCTGTGATGTTCATTGGTATTTACTCTGAATGACTACTGATTTCTAGCTGTTTCCTATAATTGGCCTTCTTTTCTACTTGTGGGACTTCAACACATGTAGAAACAACTTTATACACTCTTCTCTGGACTTGCGAAGCTATATAAACTTGTCTTTCAACCGTTTTACACTTAAATTATACTTTTCAGTGAATTCTGGTGGTTTGAAACACTGGTTTCTTGTGAAGTAACTCTATTTCAAGGATTTCGGTAGTGTATAACATCCTTTCTAGACTAGGGACTTACATTTTGATGTCTTTTACACTTGTTCTCTCACTATTCTGTGATATTCATTAGTATTTGCGCTGAATGACTACTGATTTCTAGCTGTTTCCCATAATGGGCCTTCTTTTCTACTTGTGGGTCTTCACCACATGTAGAAACAACTTTATACACTCTTCTCTGAACTTGAGAAGCTATATACACTTGTCTTTCAACTGTTTTACAGTTGAATACTACTATTCAGTGAATTCTAGTGGGTTGAAACACTGTTTTCTTGTGAAGTAACTCTATTTCAAGGATTTCTGTAGTGTATAACATCCTTTCTAGAATAGAAACTTACATTTTGATGTCTTCTACACTTGTTCTCACACAATTCTATGATATTCATTAGTATTTGCAATGAATGACTACTGATTTCTAGCTGTTTCCTATAATGGGCCTTCTTTTCTACTTGTGCGACTTCACCACATGTAGCATCAACTTTATACACTCTTCTCTGGACTTGCGAAGCTATATAAACTTGTCTTTCAACTGTTTTACAGTTAAATACTACTTTTCAGTGAATTCTGGTGGTTTGAAACACTGGTTTCTTGTGAAGTAACTCTATTTCAAGGATTTCGGTAGTGTATAACATCCTTTCTAGACTAGAGACTTACATTTTGAGGTCTTTTACACTTGTTCTCTCACTATTCTGTGATATTCATTAGTATTTGCGCTGAATGACTACTGATTTCTAGCTGTTTCCCATAATGGGCCTTCTTTTCTACTTGTGGGTCTTCACCACATGTGGAAACAACTTTATACACTCTTCTCTGAACTTGAGAAGCTATATACACTTGTCTTTCAACTGTTTTACAGTTGAATACTACTATTCAGTGAGTTCTAGTGGGTTGAAACACTGTTTTCTTGTGAAGTAACTCTATTTCAAGGATTTCTGTAGTGTATAACATCCTTTCTAGAATAGAAACTTACATTTTGATGTCTTCTACACTTGTTCTCACACAATTCTATGATATTCATTAGTATTTGCAATGAATGACTACTGATTTCTAGCTGTTTCCTATAATGGGCCTTCTTTTCTACTTGTGCGACTTCACCACATGTAGCATCAACTTTATTCACTCTTCTCTGGACTTGCGAAGCTATATAAACTTGTCTTTCAACTGTTTTACAGTTGAATACTACTTTTCAGTGAATTCTAGTGGGTTGAAACACTGTTTTCTTGTGAAGTAACTCTATTTCAAGGATTTCTGTAGTGTATAACATCCTTTCTAGACTAGAAACTTACATTTTGATGTCTTCTACACTTGTTCTCACACAATTCTATGATATTCATTAGTATTTGCAATGAATGACTACTGATTTCTAGCTGTTTCCTATAATGGGCGTTCTTTTCTACTTGTTCGACTTCACCACATGTAGAAACAACTTTATACACTCTTCTCTGAACTTGTGAAGCTATATACACTTGTCTTCCAACTGTTTTACAGTTGAATACTACTTTTCAGTGAATTCTGGTGGTTTCAAACACTGGTTTCATGTGAACTAACTCTATTTCAAGGATTTGTGCAGTGTACAACATCCTTTCTAGACTAAAGACTTACATTTGATGTCTTTTACACTTGTTCTCTCACTATTCTGTGATGTTCATTGGTATTTACTCTGAATGACTACTGATTTCTAGCTGTTTCCTATAATTGGCCTTCTTTTCTACTTGTGGGACTTCAACACATGTAGAAACAACTTTATACACTCTTCTCTGGACTTGCGAAGCTATATAAACTTGTCTTTCAACCGTTTTACACTTAAATTATACTTTTCAGTGAATTCTGGTGGTTTGAAACACTGGTTTCTTGTGAAGTAACTCTATTTCAAGGATTTCGGTAGTGTATAACATCCTTTCTAGACTAGGGACTTACATTTTGATGTCTTTTACACTTGTTCTCTCACTATTCTGTGATATTCATTAGTATTTGCGCTGAATGACTACTGATTTCTAGCTGTTTCCCATAATGGGCCTTCTTTTCTACTTGTGGGTCTTCACCACATGTAGAAACAACTTTATACACTCTTCTCTGAACTTGAGAAGCTATATACACTTGTCTTTCAACTGTTTTACAGTTGAATACTACTATTCAGTGAATTCTAGTGGGTTGAAACACTGTTTTCTTGTGAAGTAACTCTATTTCAAGGATTTCTGTAGTGTATAACATCCTTTCTAGAATAGAAACTTACATTTTGATGTCTTCTACACTTGTTCTCACACAATTCTATGATATTCATTAGTATTTGCAATGAATGACTACTGATTTCTAGCTGTTTCCTATAATGGGCCTTCTTTTCTACTTGTGCGACTTCACCACATGTAGCATCAACTTTATACACTCTTCTCTGGACTTCCGAAGCTATATAAACTTGTCTTTCAACTGTTTTACAGTTAAATACTACTTTTCAGTGAATTCTGGTGGTTTGAAACACTGGTTTCTTGTGAAGTAACTCTATTTCAAGGATTTCGGTAGTGTATAACATCCTTTCTAGACTAGAGACTTACATTTTGAGGTCTTTTACACTTGTTCTCTCACTATTCTGTGATATTCATTAGTATTTGCGCTGAATGACTACTGATTTCTAGCTGTTTCCCATAATGGGCCTTCTTTTCTACTTGTGGGTCTTCACCACATGTAGAAACAACTTTATACACTCTTCTCTGAACTTGAGAAGCTATATACACTTGTCTTTCAACTGTTTTACAGTTGAATACTACTATTCAGTGAATTCTAGTGGGTTGAAACACTGTTTTCTTGTGAAGTAACTCTATTTCAAGGATTTCTGTAGTGTATAACATCCTTTCTAGAATAGAAACTTACATTTTGATGTCTTCTACACTTGTTCTCACACAATTCTATGATATTCATTAGTATTTGCAATGAATGACTACTGATTTCTAGCTGTTTCCTATAATGGGCCTTCTTTTCTACTTGTTCGACTTCACCACATGTAGAAACAACTTTATACACTCTTCTCTGAACTTGTGAAGCTATATACACTTGTCTTCCAACTGTTTTACAGTTGAATACTACTTTTCAGTGAATTCTGGTGGTTTCAAACACTGGTTTCATGTGAACTAACTCTATTTCAAGGATTTGTGCAGTGTACAACATCCTTTCTAGACTAATGACTTACATTTGATGTCTTTTACACTTGTTCTCTCACTATTCTGTGATGTTCATTGGTATTTACTCTGAATGACTACTGATTTCTAGCTGTTTCCTATAATTGGCCTTCTTTTCTACTTGTGGGACTTCAACACATGTAGAAACAACTTTATACACTCTTCTCTGGACTTGCGAAGCTATATAAACTTTTCTTTCAACCGTTTTACACTTAAATTATACTTTTCAGTGAATTCTGGTGGTTTGAAACACTGGTTTCTTGTGAAGTAACTCTATTTCAAGGATTTCGGTAGTGTATAACATCCTTTCTAGACTAGAGACTTACATTTTGATGTCTTTTACACTTGTTCTCTCACTATTCTGTGATATTCATTAGTATTTGCGCTGAATGACTACTGATTTCTAGCTGTTTCCCATAATGGGCCTTCTTTTCTACTTGTGGGTCTTCACCACATGTAGAAACAACTTTATACACTCTTCTCTGAACTTGAGAAGCTATATACACTTGTCTTTCAACTGTTTTACAGTTGAATACTACTATTCAGTGAATTCTAGTGGGTTGAAACACTGTTTTCTTGTGAAGTAACTCTATTTCAAGGATTTCTGTAGTGTATAACATCCTTTCTAGAATAGAAACTTACATTTTGATGTCTTCTACACTTGTTCTCACACAATTCTATGATATTCATTAGTATTTGCAATGAATGACTACTGATTTCTAGCTGTTTCCTATAATGGGCCTTCTTTTCTACTTGTGCGACTTCACCACATGTAGCATCAACTTTATACACTCTTCTCTGGACTTGCGAAGCTATATAAACTTGTCTTTCAACTGTTTTACAGTTAAATACTACTTTTCAGTGAATTCTGGTGGTTTGAAACACTGGTTTCTTGTGAAGTAACTCTATTTCAAGGATTTCGGTAGTGTATAACATCCTTTCTAGACTGGAGACTTACATTTTGATGTCTTTTACACTTGTTCTCTCACTATTCTGTGATATTCATTAGTATTTGCGCTGAATGACTACTGATTTCTAGCTGTTTCCCATAATGGGCCTTCTTTTCTACTTGTGGGTCTTCACCACATGTAGAAACAACTTTATACACTCTTCTCTGAACTTGAGAAGCTATATACACTTGTCTTTCAACTGTTTTACAGTTGAATACTACTATTCAGTGAGTTCTAGTGGGTTGAAACACTGTTTTCTTGTGAAGTAACTCTATTTCAAGGATTTCTGTAGTGTATAACATCCTTTCTAGAATAGAAACTTACATTTTGATGTCTTCTACACTTGTTCTCACACAATTCTATGATATTCATTAGTATTTGCAATGAATGACTACTGATTTCTAGCTGTTTCCTATAATGGGCCTTCTTTTCTACTTGTGCGACTTCACCACATGTAGCATCAACTTTATACACTCTTCTCTGGACTTGCGAAGCTATATAAACTTGTCTTTCAACTGTTTTACAGTTAAATACTACTTTTCAGTGAATTCTGGTGGTTTGAAACACTGGTTTCTTGTGAAGTAACTCTATTTCAAGGATTTCTGTAGTGTATAACATCCTTTCTAGACTAGAGACTTACATTTTGATGTCTTCTACACTTGTTCTCACACAATTCTATGATATTCATTAGTATTTGCAATGAATGACTACTGATTTCTAGCTGTTTCCTATAATGGGCCTTCTTTTCTACTTGTGGGACTTCAACACATGTACAAACAACTTTATACACTCTTCTCTGGACTTGCGAAGGTATATAAACTTGTCTTTCAACTGTTTTACAGTTAAATGCTACTTTTCAATGAATTCTGGTGGTTTGAAACACTGTTTTCTTGTGAAGTAACTCTATTTCAAGGATTTCGGTAGTGTATAACATCCTTTCTAGACTAGAGACTTACATTTTGTTGTCTTTTACCCTAGTTCTCTCACTGTTCTGTGATATTCATTAGTATTTGCTCTGAATGACTACTGATTTCTAGCTGTTTCCCATAATGGGCCTTCTTTTCTTCTAGTGGGTCTTCACCACATGTAGAAACAACTTTATACACTCTTCTCTGAACTTGAGAAGCTATATACACTTGTCTTTCAACTGTTTTACAGTTGAATACTACTTTTCAGTGAATTCTAGTGGGTTGAAACACTGTTTTCTTGTGAAGCAACTCTATTTCAAGGATTTCGGTATTGTATAACATCCTTTCCAGACTAAAGACTTACATTTTGTTGTCTTTTACCCTAGTTCTCTCACTATTCTGTGATATTCATTAGTATTTGCTCTGAATGACTACTGATTTCTAGCTGTTTCCCATAATTGGCCTTCTTTTCTACTTGTGGGTCTTCACCACATGTAGAAACAACTTTATACACTCTTCTCTGAACTTGAGAAGCTATATACACTTGTCTTTCAACTGTTTTACAGTTGAATACTACTATTCAGTGAATTCTAGTGGGTTGAAACACTGTTTTCTTGTGAAGTAACTCTATTTCAAGGATTTCTGTAGTGTATAACATCCTTTCTAGACTAGAAACTTACATTTTGATGTCTTCTACACTTGTTCTCACACAATTCTATGATATTCATTAGTATTTGCAATGAATGACTACTGATTTCTAGCTGTTTCCTATAATGGGCGTTCTTTTCTACTTGTTCGACTTCACCACATGTAGAAACAACTTTATACACTCTTCTCTGAACTTGTGAAGCTATATACACTTGTCTTCCAACTGTTTTACAGTTGAATACTACTTTTCAGTGAATTCTGGTGGTTTCAAACACTGGTTTCATGTGAACTAACTCTATTTCAAGGATTTGTGCAGTGTACAACATCCTTTCTAGACTAAAGACTTACATTTGATGTCTTTTACACTTGTTCTCTCACTATTCTGTGATGTTCATTGGTATTTACTCTGAATGACTACTGATTTCTAGCTGTTTCCTATAATTGGCCTTCTTTTCTACTTGTGGGACTTCAACACATGTAGAAACAACTTTATACACTCTTCTCTGGACTTGCGAAGCTATATAAACTTGTCTTTCAACCGTTTTACACTTAAATTATACTTTTCAGTGAATTCTGGTGGTTTGAAACACTGGTTTCTTGTGAAGTAACTCTATTTCAAGGATTTCGGTAGTGTATAACATCCTTTCTAGACTAGGGACTTACATTTTGATGTCTTTTACACTTGTTCTCTCACTATTCTGTGATATTCATTAGTATTTGCGCTGAATGACTACTGATTTCTAGCTGTTTCCCATAATGGGCCTTCTTTTCTACTTGTGGGTCTTCACCACATGTAGAAACAACTTTATACACTCTTCTCTGAACTTGAGAAGCTATATACACTTGTCTTTCAACTGTTTTACAGTTGAATACTACTATTCAGTGAATTCTAGTGGGTTGAAACACTGTTTTCTTGTGAAGTAACTCTATTTCAAGGATTTCTGTAGTGTATAACATCCTTTCTAGAATAGAAACTTACATTTTGATGTCTTCTACACTTGTTCTCACACAATTCTATGATATTCATTAGTATTTGCAATGAATGACTACTGATTTCTAGCTGTTTCCTATAATGGGCCTTCTTTTCTACTTGTGCGACTTCACCACATGTAGCATCAACTTTATACACTCTTCTCTGGACTTGCGAAGCTATATAAACTTGTCTTTCAACTGTTTTACAGTTAAATACTACTTTTCAGTGAATTCTGGTGGTTTGAAACACTGGTTTCTTGTGAAGTAACTCTATTTCAAGGATTTCGGTAGTGTATAACATCCTTTCTAGACTAGAGACTTACATTTTGAGGTCTTTTACACTTGTTCTCTCACTATTCTGTGATATTCATTAGTATTTGCGCTGAATGACTACTGATTTCTAGCTGTTTCCCATAATGGGCCTTCTTTTCTACTTGTGGGTCTTCACCACATGTGGAAACAACTTTATACACTCTTCTCTGAACTTGAGAAGCTATATACACTTGTCTTTCAACTGTTTTACAGTTGAATACTACTATTCAGTGAGTTCTAGTGGGTTGAAACACTGTTTTCTTGTGAAGTAACTCTATTTCAAGGATTTCTGTAGTGTATAACATCCTTTCTAGAATAGAAACTTACATTTTGATGTCTTCTACACTTGTTCTCACACAATTCTATGATATTCATTAGTATTTGCAATGAATGACTACTGATTTCTAGCTGTTTCCTATAATGGGCCTTCTTTTCTACTTGTGCGACTTCACCACATGTAGCATCAACTTTATACACTCTTCTCTGGACTTGCGAAGCTATATAAACTTGTCTTTCAACTGTTTTACAGTTGAATACTACTTTTCAGTGAATTCTAGTGGGTTGAAACACTGTTTTCTTGTGAAGTAACTCTATTTCAAGGATTTCGGTATTGTATAACATCCTTTCCAGACTAAAGACTTACATTTTGTTGTCTTTTACCCTAGTTCTCTCACTATTCTGTGATATTCATTAGTATTTGCTCTGAATGACTACTGATTTCTAGCTGTTTCCCATAATTGGCCTTCTTTTCTACTTGTGGGTCTTCACCACATGTAGAAACAACTTTATACACTCTTCTCTGAACTTGAGAAGCTATATACACTTGTCTTTCAACTGTTTTACAGTTGAATACTACTATTCAGTGAATTCTAGTGGGTTGAAACACTGTTTTCTTGTGAAGTAACTCTATTTCAAGGATTTCTGTAGTGTATAACATCCTTTCTAGACTAGAAACTTACATTTTGATGTCTTCTACACTTGTTCTCACACAATTCTATGATATTCATTAGTATTTGCAATGAATGACTACTGATTTCTAGCTGTTTCCTATAATGGGCGTTCTTTTCTACTTGTTCGACTTCACCACATGTAGAAACAACTTTATACACTCTTCTCTGAACTTGTGAAGCTATATACACTTGTCTTCCAACTGTTTTACAGTTGAATACTACTTTTCAGTGAATTCTGGTGGTTTCAAACACTGGTTTCATGTGAACTAACTCTATTTCAAGGATTTGTGCAGTGTACAACATCCTTTCTAGACTAAAGACTTACATTTGATGTCTTTTACACTTGTTCTCTCACTATTCTGTGATGTTCATTGGTATTTACTCTGAATGACTACTGATTTCTAGCTGTTTCCTATAATTGGCCTTCTTTTCTACTTGTGGGACTTCAACACATGTAGAAACAACTTTATACACTCTTCTCTGGACTTGCGAAGCTATATAAACTTGTCTTTCAACCGTTTTACACTTAAATTATACTTTTCAGTGAATTCTGGTGGTTTGAAACACTGGTTTCTTGTGAAGTAACTCTATTTCAAGGATTTCGGTAGTGTATAACATCCTTTCTAGACTAGGGACTTACATTTTGATGTCTTTTACACTTGTTCTCTCACTATTCTGTGATATTCATTAGTATTTGCGCTGAATGACTACTGATTTCTAGCTGTTTCCCATAATGGGCCTTCTTTTCTACTTGTGGGTCTTCACCACATGTAGAAACAACTTTATACACTCTTCTCTGAACTTGAGAAGCTATATACACTTGTCTTTCAACTGTTTTACAGTTGAATACTACTATTCAGTGAATTCTAGTGGGTTGAAACACTGTTTTCTTGTGAAGTAACTCTATTTCAAGGATTTCTGTAGTGTATAACATCCTTTCTAGAATAGAAACTTACATTTTGATGTCTTCTACACTTGTTCTCACACAATTCTATGATATTCATTAGTATTTGCAATGAATGACTACTGATTTCTAGCTGTTTCCTATAATGGGCCTTCTTTTCTACTTGTGCGACTTCACCACATGTAGCATCAACTTTATACACTCTTCTCTGGACTTGCGAAGCTATATAAACTTGTCTTTCAACTGTTTTACAGTTAAATACTACTTTTCAGTGAATTCTGGTGGTTTGAAACACTGGTTTCTTGTGAAGTAACTCTATTTCAAGGATTTCGGTAGTGTATAACATCCTTTCTAGACTAGAGACTTACATTTTGAGGTCTTTTACACTTGTTCTCTCACTATTCTGTGATATTCATTAGTATTTGCGCTGAATGACTACTGATTTCTAGCTGTTTCCCATAATGGGCCTTCTTTTCTACTTGTGGGTCTTCACCACATGTGGAAACAACTTTATACACTCTTCTCTGAACTTGAGAAGCTATATACACTTGTCTTTCAACTGTTTTACAGTTGAATACTACTATTCAGTGAGTTCTAGTGGGTTGAAACACTGTTTTCTTGTGAAGTAACTCTATTTCAAGGATTTCTGTAGTGTATAACATCCTTTCTAGAATAGAAACTTACATTTTGATGTCTTCTACACTTGTTCTCACACAATTCTATGATATTCATTAGTATGTGCAATGAATGACTACTGATTTCTAGCTGTTTCCTATAATGGGCCTTCTTTTCTACTTGTTCGACTTCACCACATGTAGAAACAACTTTATACACTCTTCTCTGAACTTGTGAAGCTATATACACTTGTCCTCCAACTGTTTTACAGTTGAATACTACTTTTCAGTGAATTCTGGTGGTTTCAAACACTGGTTTCATGTGAACTAACTCTATTTCAAGGATTTGTGCAGTGTACAACATCCTTTCTAGACTAAAGACTTACATTTGATGTCTTTTACACTTGTTCTCTCTCTATTCTGTGATGTTCATTGGTATTTACTCTGAATGACTACTGATTTCTAGCTGTTTCCAATAATTGGCCTTCTTTTCTACTTGTGGGACTTCAACACATGTAGAAACAACTTTATACACTCTTCTCTGGACTTGCGAAGCTATATAAACTTGTCTTTCAACCGTTTTACACTTAAATTATACTTTTCAGTGAATTCTGGTGGTTTGAAACACTGGTTTCTTGTGAAGTAACTCTATTTCAAGGATTTCGGTAGTGTATAACATCCTTTCTAGACTAGAGACTTACATTTTGATGTCTTTTACACTTGTTCTCTCACTATTCTGTGATATTCATTAGTATTTGCGCTGAATGACTACTGATTTCTAGCTGTTTCCCATAATGGGCCTTCTTTTCTACTTGTGGGTCTTCACCACATGTAGAAACAACTTTATACACTCTTCTCTGAACTTGAGAAGCTATATACACTTGTCTTTCAACTGTTTTACAGTTGAATACTACTATTCAGTGAATTCTAGTGGGTTGAAACACTGTTTTCTTGTGAAGTAACTCTATTTCAAGGATTTCTGTAGTGTATAACATCCTTTCTAGAATAGAAACTTACATTTTGATGTCTTCTACACTTGTTCTCACACAATTCTATGATATTCATTAGTATTTGCAATGAATGACTACTGATTTCTAGCTGTTTCCTATAATGGGCCTTCTTTTCTACTTGTGCGACTTCACCACATGTAGCATCAACTTTATACACTCTTCTCTGGACTTCCGAAGCTATATAAACTTGTCTTTCAACTGTTTTACAGTTAAATACTACTTTTCAGTGAATTCTGGTGGTTTGAAACACTGGTTTCTTGTGAAGTAACTCTATTTCAAGGATTTCGGTAGTGTATAACATCCTTTCTAGACTAGAGACTTACATTTTGAGGTCTTTTACACTTGTTCTCTCACTATTCTGTGATATTCATTAGTATTTGCGCTGAATGACTACTGATTTCTAGCTGTTTCCCATAATGGGCCTTCTTTTCTACTTGTGGGTCTTCACCACATGTAGAAACAACTTTATACACTCTTCTCTGAACTTGAGAAGCTATATACACTTGTCTTTCAACTGTTTTACAGTTGAATACTACTATTCAGTGAATTCTAGTGGGTTGAAACACTGTTTTCTTGTGAAGTAACTCTATTTCAAGGATTTCTGTAGTGTATAACATCCTTTCTAGAATAGAAACTTACATTTTGATGTCTTCTACACTTGTTCTCACACAATTCTATGATATTCATTAGTATTTGCAATGAATGACTACTGATTTCTAGCTGTTTCCTATAATGGGCCTTCTTTTCTACTTGTTCGACTTCACCACATGTAGAAACAACTTTATACACTCTTCTCTGAACTTGTGAAGCTATATACACTTGTCTTCCAACTGTTTTACAGTTGAATACTACTTTTCAGTGAATTCTGGTGGTTTCAAACACTGGTTTCATGTGAACTAACTCTATTTCAAGGATTTGTGCAGTGTACAACATCCTTTCTAGACTAATGACTTACATTTGATGTCTTTTACACTTGTTCTCTCACTATTCTGTGATGTTCATTGGTATTTACTCTGAATGACTACTGATTTCTAGCTGTTTCCTATAATTGGCCTTCTTTTCTACTTGTGGGACTTCAACACATGTAGAAACAACTTTATACACTCTTCTCTGGACTTGCGAAGCTATATAAACTTTTCTTTCAACCGTTTTACACTTAAATTATACTTTTCAGTGAATTCTGGTGGTTTGAAACACTGGTTTCTTGTGAAGTAACTCTATTTCAAGGATTTCGGTAGTGTATAACATCCTTTCTAGACTAGAGACTTACATTTTGATGTCTTTTACACTTGTTCTCTCACTATTCTGTGATATTCATTAGTATTTGCGCTGAATGACTACTGATTTCTAGCTGTTTCCCATAATGGGCCTTCTTTTCTACTTGTGGGTCTTCACCACATGTAGAAACAACTTTATACACTCTTCTCTGAACTTGAGAAGCTATATACACTTGTCTTTCAACTGTTTTACAGTTGAATACTACTATTCAGTGAATTCTAGTGGGTTGAAACACTGTTTTCTTGTGAAGTAACTCTATTTCAAGGATTTCTGTAGTGTATAACATCCTTTCTAGAATAGAAACTTACATTTTGATGTCTTCTACACTTGTTCTCACACAATTCTATGATATTCATTAGTATTTGCAATGAATGACTACTGATTTCTAGCTGTTTCCTATAATGGGCCTTCTTTTCTACTTGTGCGACTTCACCACATGTAGCATCAACTTTATACACTCTTCTCTGGACTTGCGAAGCTATATAAACTTGTCTTTCAACTGTTTTACAGTTAAATACTACTTTTCAGTGAATTCTGGTGGTTTGAAACACTGGTTTCTTGTGAAGTAACTCTATTTCAAGGATTTCGGTAGTGTATAACATCCTTTCTAGACTGGAGACTTACATTTTGATGTCTTTTACACTTGTTCTCTCACTATTCTGTGATATTCATTAGTATTTGCGCTGAATGACTACTGATTTCTAGCTGTTTCCCATAATGGGCCTTCTTTTCTACTTGTGGGTCTTCACCACATGTAGAAACAACTTTATACATTCTTCTCTGAACTTGAGAAGCTATATACACTTGTCTTTCAACTGTTTTACAGTTGAATACTACTATTCAGTGAGTTCTAGTGGGTTGAAACACTGTTTTCTTGTGAAGTAACTCTATTTCAAGGATTTCTGTAGTGTATAACATCCTTTCTAGAATAGAAACTTACATTTTGATGTCTTCTACACTTGTTCTCACACAATTCTATGATATTCATTAGTATTTGCAATGAATGACTACTGATTTCTAGCTGTTTCCTATAATGGGCCTTCTTTTCTACTTGTGCGACTTCACCACATGTAGCATCAACTTTATACACTCTTCTCTGGACTTGCGAAGCTATATAAACTTGTCTTTCAACTGTTTTACAGTTAAATACTACTTTTCAGTGAATTCTGGTGGTTTGAAACACTGGTTTCTTGTGAAGTAACTCTATTTCAAGGATTTCTGTAGTGTATAACATCCTTTCTAGACTAGAGACTTACATTTTGATGTCTTCTACCCTTGTTCTCACACAATTCTATGATATTCATTAGTATTTGCAATGAATGACTACTGATTTCTAGCTGTTTCCTATAATGGGCCTTCTTTTCTACTTGTGGGACTTCAACACATGTAGAAACAACTTTATACACTCTTCTCTGGACTTGCGAAGGTATATAAACTTGTCTTTCAACTGTTTTACAGTTAAATGCTACTTTTCAATGAATTCTGGTGGTTTGAAACACTGTTTTCTTGTGAAGTAACTCTATTTCAAGGATTTCGGTAGTGTATAACATCCTTTCTAGACTAGAGACTTACATTTTGTTGTCTTTTACCCTAGTTCTCTCACTGTTCTGTGATATTCATTAGTATTTGCTCTGAATGACTACTGATTTCTAGCTGTTTCCCATAATGGGCCTTCTTTTCTTCTAGTGGGTCTTCACCACATGTAGAAACAACTTTATACACTCTTCTCTGAACTTGAGAAGCTATATACACTTGTCTTTCAACTGTTTTACAGTTGAATACTACTTTTCAGTGAATTCTAGTGGGTTGAAACACTGTTTTCTTGTGAAGTAACTCTATTTCAAGGATTTCGGTATTGTATAACATCCTTTCCAGACTAAAGACTTACATTTTGTTGTCTTTTACCCTAGTTCTCTCACTATTCTGTGATATTCATTAGTATTTGCTCTGAATGACTACTGATTTCTAGCTGTTTCCCATAATTGGCCTTCTTTTCTACTTGTGGGTCTTCACCACATGTAGAAACAACTTTATACACTCTTCTCTGAACTTGAGAAGCTATATACACTTGTCTTTCAACTGTTTTACAGTTGAATACTACTATTCAGTGAATTCTAGTGGGTTGAAACACTGTTTTCTTGTGAAGTAACTCTATTTCAAGGATTTCTGTAGTGTATAACATCCTTTCTAGACTAGAAACTTACATTTTGATGTCTTCTACACTTGTTCTCACACAATTCTATGATATTCATTAGTATTTGCAATGAATGACTACTGATTTCTAGCTGTTTCCTATAATGGGCGTTCTTTTCTACTTGTTCGACTTCACCACATGTAGAAACAACTTTATACACTCTTCTCTGAACTTGTGAAGCTATATACACTTGTCTTCCAACTGTTTTACAGTTGAATACTACTTTTCAGTGAATTCTGGTGGTTTCAAACACTGGTTTCATGTGAACTAACTCTATTTCAAGGATTTGTGCAGTGTACAACATCCTTTCTAGACTAAAGACTTACATTTGATGTCTTTTACACTTGTTCTCTCACTATTCTGTGATGTTCATTGGTATTTACTCTGAATGACTACTGATTTCTAGCTGTTTCCTATAATTGGCCTTCTTTTCTACTTGTGGGACTTCAACACATGTAGAAACAACTTTATACACTCTTCTCTGGACTTGCGAAGCTATATAAACTTGTCTTTCAACCGTTTTACACTTAAATTATACTTTTCAGTGAATTCTGGTGGTTTGAAACACTGGTTTCTTGTGAAGTAACTCTATTTCAAGGATTTCGGTAGTGTATAACATCCTTTCTAGACTAGGGACTTACATTTTGATGTCTTTTACACTTGTTCTCTCACTATTCTGTGATATTCATTAGTATTTGCGCTGAATGACTACTGATTTCTAGCTGTTTCCCATAATGGGCCTTCTTTTCTACTTGTGGGTCTTCACCACATGTAGAAACAACTTTATACACTCTTCTCTGAACTTGAGAAGCTATATACACTTGTCTTTCAACTGTTTTACAGTTGAATACTACTATTCAGTGAATTCTAGTGGGTTGAAACACTGTTTTCTTGTGAAGTAACTCTATTTCAAGGATTTCTGTAGTGTATAACATCCTTTCTAGAATAGAAACTTACATTTTGATGTCTTCTACACTTGTTCTCACACAATTCTATGATATTCATTAGTATTTGCAATGAATGACTACTGATTTCTAGCTGTTTCCTATAATGGGCCTTCTTTTCTACTTGTGCGACTTCACCACATGTAGCATCAACTTTATACACTCTTCTCTGGACTTGCGAAGCTATATAAACTTGTCTTTCAACTGTTTTACAGTTAAATACTACTTTTCAGTGAATTCTGGTGGTTTGAAACACTGGTTTCTTGTGAAGTAACTCTATTTCAAGGATTTCGGTAGTGTATAACATCCTTTCTAGACTAGAGACTTACATTTTGAGGTCTTTTACACTTGTTCTCTCACTATTCTGTGATATTCATTAGTATTTGCGCTGAATGACTACTGATTTCTAGTTGTTTCCCATAATGGGCCTTCTTTTCTACTTGTGGGTCTTCACCACATGTGGAAACAACTTTATACACTCTTCTCTGAACTTGAGAAGCTATATACACTTGTCTTTCAACTGTTTTACAGTTGAATACTACTATTCAGTGAGTTCTAGTGGGTTGAAACACTGTTTTCTTGTGAAGTAACTCTATTTCAAGGATTTCTGTAGTGTATAACATCCTTTCTAGAATAGAAACTTACATTTTGATGTCTTCTACACTTGTTCTCACACAATTCTATGATATTCATTAGTATTTGCAATGAATGACTACTGATTTCTAGCTGTTTCCTATAATGGGCCTTCTTTTCTACTTGTGCGACTTCACCACATGTAGCATCAACTTTATACACTCTTCTCTGGACTTGCGAAGCTATATAAACTTGTCTTTCAACTGTTTTACAGTTAAATACTACTTTTCAGTGAATTCTGGTGGTTTGAAACACTGGTTTCTTGTGAAGTAACTCTATTTCAAGGATTTCTGTAGTGTATAACATCCTTTCTAGACTAGAAACTTACATTTTGATGTCTTCTACACTTGTTCTCACACAATTCTATGATATTCATTAGTATGTGCAATGAATGACTACTGATTTCTAGCTGTTTCCTATAATGGGCCTTCTTTTGTACTTGTGGGACTTCAACACATGTAGAAACAACTTTATACACTCTTCTCTGGACTTGCGAAGGTATATAAACTTGTCTTTCAACTGTTTTACAGTTAAATGCTACTTTTCAATGAATTCTGGTGGTTTGAAACACTGTTTTCTTGTGAAGTAACTCTATTTCAAGGATTTCGGTAGTGTATAACATCCTTTGTAGACTAGAGACTTACATTTTGTTGTCTTTTACCCTAGTTCTCTCACTGTTCTGTGATATTCATTAGTATTTGCTCTGAATGACTACTGATTTCTAGCTGTTTCCCATAATGGGCCTTCTTTTCTTCTAGTGGGTCTTCACCACATGTAGAAACAACTTTATACACTCTTCTCTGAACTTGAGAAGCTATATACACTTGTCTTTCAACTGTTTTACAGTTGAATACTACTTTTCAGTGAATTCTAGTGGGTTGAAACACTGTTTTCTTGTGAAGTAACTCTATTTCAAGGATTTCTGTAGTGTATAACATCCTTTCTAGAATAGAAACTTACATTTTGATGTCTTCTACACTTGTTCTCACACAATTCTATGATATTCATTAGTATTTGCAATGAATGACTACTGATTTCTAGCTGTTTCCTATAATGGGCCTTCTTTTCTACTTGTGCGACTTCACCACATGTAGCATCAACTTTATACACTCTTCTCTGGACTTGCGAAGCTATATAAACTTGTCTTTCAACTGTTTTACAGTTAAATACTACTTTTCAGTGAATTCTGGTGGTTTGAAACACTGGTTTCTTGTGAAGTAACTCTATTTCAAGGATTTCGGTAGTGTATAACATCCTTTCTAGACTAGAGACTTACATTTTGAGGTCTTTTACACTTGTTCTCTCACTATTCTGTGATATTCATTAGTATTTGCGCTGAATGACTACTGATTTCTAGCTGTTTCCCATAATGGGCCTTCTTTTCTACTTGTGGGTCTTCACCACATGTGGAAACAACTTTATACACTCTTCTCTGAACTTAAGAAGCTATATACACTTGTCTTTCAACTGTTTTACAGTTGAATACTACTATTCAGTGAGTTCTAGTGGGTTGAAACACTGTTTTCTTGTGAAGTAACTCTATTTCAAGGATTTCTGTAGTGTATAACATCCTTTCTAGAATAGAAACTTACATTTTGATGTCTTCTACACTTGTTCTCACACAATTCTATGATATTCATTAGTATTTGCAATGAATGACTACTGATTTCTAGCTGTTTCCTATAATGGGCCTTCTTTTCTACTTGTGCGACTTCACCACATGTAGCATCAACTTTATACACTCTTCTCTGGACTTGCGAAGCTATATAAACTTGTCTTTCAACTGTTTTACAGTTAAATACTACTTTTCAGTGAATTCTGGTGGTTTGAAACACTGGTTTCTTGTGAAGTAACTCTATTTCAAGGATTTCTGTAGTGTATAACATCCTTTCTAGACTAGAAACTTACATTTTGATGTCTTCTACACTTGTTCTCACACAATTCTATGATATTCATTAGTATGTGCAATGAATGACTACTGATTTCTAGCTGTTTCCTATAATGGGCCTTCTTTTGTACTTGTGGGACTTCAACACATGTAGAAACAACTTTATACACTCTTCTCTGGACTTGCGAAGGTATATAAACTTGTCTTTCAACTGTTTTACAGTTAAATGCTACTTTTCAATGAATTCTGGTGGTTTGAAACACTGTTTTCTTGTGAAGTAACTCTATTTCAAGGATTTCGGTAGTGTATAACATCCTTTCTAGACTAGAGACTTACATTTTGTTGTCTTTTACCCTAGTTCTCTCACTGTTCTGTGATATTCATTAGTATTTGCTCTGAATGACTACTGATTTCTAGCTGTTTCCCATAATGGGCCTTCTTTTCTTCTAGTGGGTCTTCACCACATGTAGAAACAACTTTATACACTCTTCTCTGAACTTGAGAAGCTATATACACTTGTCTTTCAACTGTTTTACAGTTGAATACTACTTTTCAGTGAATTCTAGTGGGTTGAAACACTGTTTTCTTGTGAAGTAACTCTATTTCAAGGATTTCTGTAGTGTATAACATCCTTTCTAGAATAGAAACTTACATTTTGATGTCTTCTACACTTGTTCTCACACAATTCTATGATATTCATTAGTATTTGCAATGAATGACTACTGATTTCTAGCTGTTTCCTATAATGGGCCTTCTTTTCTACTTGTGCGACTTCACCACATGTAGCATCAACTTTATACACTCTTCTCTGGACTTGCGAAGCTATATAAACTTGTCTTTCAACAGTTTTACAGTTAAATACTACTTTTCAGTGAATTCTGGTGGTTTGAAACACTGGTTTCTTGTGAAGTAACTCTATTTCAAGGATTTCTGTAGTGTATAACATCCTTTCTAGACTAGAGACTTACATTTTGATGTCTTCTACACTTGTTCTCACACAATTCTATGATATTCATTAGTATTTGCAATGAATGACTACTGATTTCTAGCTGTTTCCTATAATGGGCCTTCTTTTCTACTTGTGGGACTTCAACACATGTAGAAACAACTTTATACACTCTTCTCTGGACTTGCGAAGGTATATAAACTTGTCTTTCAACTGTTTTACAGTTAAATGCTACTTTTCAATGAATTCTGGTGGTTTGAAACACTGTTTTCTTGTGAAGTAACTCTATTTCAAGGATTTCGGTAGTGTATAACATCCTTTCTAGACTAGAGACTTACATTTTGTTGTCTTTTACCCTAGTTCTCTCACTGTTCTGTGATATTCATTAGTATTTGCTCTGAATGACTACTGATTTCTAGCTGTTTCCCATAATGGGCCTTCTTTTCTTCTAGTGGGTCTTCACCACATGTAGAAACAACTTTATACACTCTTCTCTGAACTTGAGAAGCTATATACACTTGTCTTTCAACTGTTTTACAGTTGAATACTACTTTTCAGTGAATTCTAGTGGGTTGAAACACTGTTTTCTTGTGAAGTAACTCTATTTCAAGGATTTCGGTATTGTATAACATCCTTTCCAGACTAAAGACTTACATTTTGTTGTCTTTTACCCTAGTTCTCTCACTATTCTGTGATATTCATTAGTATTTGCTCTGAATGACTACTGATTTCTAGCTGTTTCCCATAATTGGCCTTCTTTTCTACTTGTGGGTCTTCACCACATGTAGAAACAACTTTATACACTCTTCTCTGAACTTGAGAAGCTATATACACTTGTCTTTCAACTGTTTTACAGTTGAATACTACTATTCAGTGAATTCTAGTGGGTTGAAACACTGTTTTCTTGTGAAGTAACTCTATTTCAAGGATTTCTGTAGTGTATAACATCCTTTCTAGACTAGAAACTTACATTTTGATGTCTTCTACACTTGTTCTCACACAATTCTATGATATTCATTAGTATTTGCAATGAATGACTACTGATTTCTAGCTGTTTCCTATAATGGGCGTTCTTTTCTACTTGTTCGACTTCACCACATGTAGAAACAACTTTATACACTCTTCTCTGAACTTGTGAAGCTATATACACTTGTCTTCCAACTGTTTTACAGTTGAATACTACTTTTCAGTGAATTCTGGTGGTTTCAAACACTGGTTTCATGTGAACTAACTCTATTTCAAGGATTTGTGCAGTGTACAACATCCTTTCTAGACTAAAGACTTACATTTGATGTCTTTTACACTTGTTCTCTCACTATTCTGTGATGTTCATTGGTATTTACTCTGAATGACTACTGATTTCTAGCTGTTTCCTATAATTGGCCTTCTTTTCTACTTGTGGGACTTCAACACATGTAGAAACAACTTTATACACTCTTCTCTGGACTTGCGAAGCTATATAAACTTGTCTTTCAACCGTTTTACACTTAAATTATACTTTTCAGTGAATTCTGGTGGTTTGAAACACTGGTTTCTTGTGAAGTAACTCTATTTCAAGGATTTCGGTAGTGTATAACATCCTTTCTAGACTAGGGACTTACATTTTGATGTCTTTTACACTTGTTCTCTCACTATTCTGTGATATTCATTAGTATTTGCGCTGAATGACTACTGATTTCTAGCTGTTTCCCATAATGGGCCTTCTTTTCTACTTGTGGGTCTTCACCACATGTAGAAACAACTTTATACACTCTTCTCTGAACTTGAGAAGCTATATACACTTGTCTTTCAACTGTTTTACAGTTGAATACTACTATTCAGTGAATTCTAGTGGGTTGAAACACTGTTTTCTTGTGAAGTAACTCTATTTCAAGGATTTCTGTAGTGTATAACATCCTTTCTAGAATAGAAACTTACATTTTGATGTCTTCTACACTTGTTCTCACACAATTCTATGATATTCATTAGTATTTGCAATGAATGACTACTGATTTCTAGCTGTTTCCTATAATGGGCCTTCTTTTCTACTTGTGCGACTTCACCACATGTAGCATCAACTTTATACACTCTTCTCTGGACTTGCGAAGCTATATAAACTTGTCTTTCAACTGTTTTACAGTTAAATACTACTTTTCAGTGAATTCTGGTGGTTTGAAACACTGGTTTCTTGTGAAGTAACTCTATTTCAAGGATTTCGGTAGTGTATAACATCCTTTCTAGACTAGAGACTTACATTTTGAGGTCTTTTACACTTGTTCTCTCACTATTCTGTGATATTCATTAGTATTTGCGCTGAATGACTACTGATTTCTAGTTGTTTCCCATAATGGGCCTTCTTTTCTACTTGTGGGTCTTCACCACATGTGGAAACAACTTTATACACTCTTCTCTGAACTTGAGAAGCTATATACACTTGTCTTTCAACTGTTTTACAGTTGAATACTACTATTCAGTGAGTTCTAGTGGGTTGAAACACTGTTTTCTTGTGAAGTAACTCTATTTCAAGGATTTCTGTAGTGTATAACATCCTTTCTAGAATAGAAACTTACATTTTGATGTCTTCTACACTTGTTCTCACACAATTCTATGATATTCATTAGTATTTGCAATGAATGACTACTGATTTCTAGCTGTTTCCTATAATGGGCCTTCTTTTCTACTTGTGCGACTTCACCACATGTAGCATCAACTTTATACACTCTTCTCTGGACTTGCGAAGCTATATAAACTTGTCTTTCAACTGTTTTACAGTTAAATACTACTTTTCAGTGAATTCTGGTGGTTTGAAACACTGGTTTCTTGTGAAGTAACTCTATTTCAAGGATTTCTGTAGTGTATAACATCCTTTCTAGACTAGAAACTTACATTTTGATGTCTTCTACACTTGTTCTCACACAATTCTATGATATTCATTAGTATGTGCAATGAATGACTACTGATTTCTAGCTGTTTCCTATAATGGGCCTTCTTTTGTACTTGTGGGACTTCAACACATGTAGAAACAACTTTATACACTCTTCTCTGGACTTGCGAAGGTATATAAACTTGTCTTTCAACTGTTTTACAGTTAAATGCTACTTTTCAATGAATTCTGGTGGTTTGAAACACTGTTTTCTTGTGAAGTAACTCTATTTCAAGGATTTCGGTAGTGTATAACATCCTTTGTAGACTAGAGACTTACATTTTGTTGTCTTTTACCCTAGTTCTCTCACTGTTCTGTGATATTCATTAGTATTTGCTCTGAATGACTACTGATTTCTAGCTGTTTCCCATAATGGGCCTTCTTTTCTTCTAGTGGGTCTTCACCACATGTAGAAACAACTTTATACACTCTTCTCTGAACTTGAGAAGCTATATACACTTGTCTTTCAACTGTTTTACAGTTGAATACTACTTTTCAGTGAATTCTAGTGGGTTGAAACACTGTTTTCTTGTGAAGTAACTCTATTTCAAGGATTTCTGTAGTGTATAACATCCTTTCTAGAATAGAAACTTACATTTTGATGTCTTCTACACTTGTTCTCACACAATTCTATGATATTCATTAGTATTTGCAATGAATGACTACTGATTTCTAGCTGTTTCCTATAATGGGCCTTCTTTTCTACTTGTGCGACTTCACCACATGTAGCATCAACTTTATACACTCTTCTCTGGACTTGCGAAGCTATATAAACTTGTCTTTCAACTGTTTTACAGTTAAATACTACTTTTCAGTGAATTCTGGTGGTTTGAAACACTGGTTTCTTGTGAAGTAACTCTATTTCAAGGATTTCGGTAGTGTATAACATCCTTTCTAGACTAGAGACTTACATTTTGAGGTCTTTTACACTTGTTCTCTCACTATTCTGTGATATTCATTAGTATTTGCGCTGAATGACTACTGATTTCTAGCTGTTTCCCATAATGGGCCTTCTTTTCTACTTGTGGGTCTTCACCACATGTGGAAACAACTTTATACACTCTTCTCTGAACTTAAGAAGCTATATACACTTGTCTTTCAACTGTTTTACAGTTGAATACTACTATTCAGTGAGTTCTAGTGGGTTGAAACACTGTTTTCTTGTGAAGTAACTCTATTTCAAGGATTTCTGTAGTGTATAACATCCTTTCTAGAATAGAAACTTACATTTTGATGTCTTCTACACTTGTTCTCACACAATTCTATGATATTCATTAGTATTTGCAATGAATGACTACTGATTTCTAGCTGTTTCCTATAATGGGCCTTCTTTTCTACTTGTGCGACTTCACCACATGTAGCATCAACTTTATACACTCTTCTCTGGACTTGCGAAGCTATATAAACTTGTCTTTCAACTGTTTTACAGTTAAATACTACTTTTCAGTGAATTCTGGTGGTTTGAAACACTGGTTTCTTGTGAAGTAACTCTATTTCAAGGATTTCTGTAGTGTATAACATCCTTTCTAGACTAGAAACTTACATTTTGATGTCTTCTACACTTGTTCTCACACAATTCTATGATATTCATTAGTATGTGCAATGAATGACTACTGATTTCTAGCTGTTTCCTATAATGGGCCTTCTTTTGTACTTGTGGGACTTCAACACATGTAGAAACAACTTTATACACTCTTCTCTGGACTTGCGAAGGTATATAAACTTGTCTTTCAACTGTTTTACAGTTAAATGCTACTTTTCAATGAATTCTGGTGGTTTGAAACACTGTTTTCTTGTGAAGTAACTCTATTTCAAGGATTTCGGTAGTGTATAACATCCTTTCTAGACTAGAGACTTACATTTTGTTGTCTTTTACCCTAGTTCTCTCACTGTTCTGTGATATTCATTAGTATTTGCTCTGAATGACTACTGATTTCTAGCTGTTTCCCATAATGGGCCTTCTTTTCTTCTAGTGGGTCTTCACCACATGTAGAAACAACTTTATACACTCTTCTCTGAACTTGAGAAGCTATATACACTTGTCTTTCAACTGTTTTACAGTTGAATACTACTTTTCAGTGAATTCTAGTGGGTTGAAACACTGTTTTCTTGTGAAGTAACTCTATTTCAAGGATTTCTGTAGTGTATAACATCCTTTCTAGAATAGAAACTTACATTTTGATGTCTTCTACACTTGTTCTCACACAATTCTATGATATTCATTAGTATTTGCAATGAATGACTACTGATTTCTAGCTGTTTCCTATAATGGGCCTTCTTTTCTACTTGTGCGACTTCACCACATGTAGCATCAACTTTATACACTCTTCTCTGGACTTGCGAAGCTATATAAACTTGTCTTTCAACAGTTTTACAGTTAAATACTACTTTTCAGTGAATTCTGGTGGTTTGAAACACTGGTTTCTTGTGAAGTAACTCTATTTCAAGGATTTCTGTAGTGTATAACATCCTTTCTAGACTAGAGACTTACATTTTGATGTCTTCTACACTTGTTCTCACACAATTCTATGATATTCATTAGTATTTGCAATGAATGACTACTGATTTCTAGCTGTTTCCTATAATGGGCCTTCTTTTCTACTTGTGGGACTTCAACACATGTAGAAACAACTTTATACACTCTTCTCTGGACTTGCGAAGGTATATAAACTTGTCTTTCAACTGTTTTACAGTTAAATGCTACTTTTCAATGAATTCTGGTGGTTTGAAACACTGTTTTCTTGTGAAGTAACTCTATTTCAAGGATTTCGGTAGTGTATAACATCCTTTCTAGACTAGAGACTTACATTTTGTTGTCTTTTACCCTAGTTCTCTCACTGTTCTGTGATATTCATTAGTATTTGCTCTGAATGACTACTGATTTCTAGCTGTTTCCCATAATGGGCCTTCTTTTCTTCTAGTGGGTCTTCACCACATGTAGAAACAACTTTATACACTCTTCTCTGAACTTGAGAAGCTATATACACTTGTCTTTCAACTGTTTTACAGTTGAATACTACTTTTCAGTGAATTCTAGTGGGTTGAAACACTGTTTTCTTGTGAAGTAACTCTATTTCAAGGATTTCGGTATTGTATAACATCCTTTCCAGACTAAAGACTTACATTTTGTTGTCTTTTACCCTAGTTCTCTCACTATTCTGTGATATTCATTAGTATTTGCTCTGAATGACTACTGATTTCTAGCTGTTTCCCATAATTGGCCTTCTTTTCTACTTGTGGGTCTTCACCACATGTAGAAACAACTTTATACACTCTTCTCTGAACTTGAGAAGCTATATACACTTGTCTTTCAACTGTTTTACAGTTGAATACTACTATTCAGTGAATTCTAGTGGGTTGAAACACTGTTTTCTTGTGAAGTAACTCTATTTCAAGGATTTCTGTAGTGTATAACATCCTTTCTAGACTAGAAACTTACATTTTGATGTCTTCTACACTTGTTCTCACACAATTCTATGATATTCATTAGTATTTGCAATGAATGACTACTGATTTCTAGCTGTTTCCTATAATGGGCGTTCTTTTCTACTTGTTCGACTTCACCACATGTAGAAACAACTTTATACACTCTTCTCTGAACTTGTGAAGCTATATACACTTGTCTTCCAACTGTTTTACAGTTGAATACTACTTTTCAGTGAATTCTGGTGGTTTCAAACACTGGTTTCATGTGAACTAACTCTATTTCAAGGATTTGTGCAGTGTACAACATCCTTTCTAGACTAAAGACTTACATTTGATGTCTTTTACACTTGTTCTCTCACTATTCTGTGATGTTCATTGGTATTTACTCTGAATGACTACTGATTTCTAGCTGTTTCCTATAATTGGCCTTCTTTTCTACTTGTGGGACTTCAACACATGTAGAAACAACTTTATACACTCTTCTCTGGACTTGCGAAGCTATATAAACTTGTCTTTCAACCGTTTTACACTTAAATTATACTTTTCAGTGAATTCTGGTGGTTTGAAACACTGGTTTCTTGTGAAGTAACTCTATTTCAAGGATTTCGGTAGTGTATAACATCCTTTCTAGACTAGAGACTTACATTTTGATGTCTTTTACACTTGTTCTCTCACTATTCTGTGATATTCATTAGTATTTGCGCTGAATGACTACTGATTTCTAGCTGTTTCCCATAATGGGCCTTCTTTTCTACTTGTGGGTCTTCACCACATGTAGAAACAACTTTATACACTCTTCTCTGAACTTGAGAAGCTATATACACTTGTCTTTCAACTGTTTTACAGTTGAATACTACTATTCAGTGAATTCTAGTGGGTTGAAACACTGTTTTCTTGTGAAGTAACTCTATTTCAAGGATTTCTGTAGTGTATAACATCCTTTCTAGAATAGAAACTTACATTTTGATGTCTTCTACACTTGTTCTCACACAATTCTATGATATTCATTAGTATTTGCAATGAATGACTACTGATTTCTAGCTGTTTCCTATAATGGGCCTTCTTTTCTACTTGTGCGACTTCACCACATGTAGCATCAACTTTATACACTCTTCTCTGGACTTGCGAAGCTATATAAACTTGTCTTTCAACTGTTTTACAGTTAAATACTACTTTTCAGTGAATTCTGGTGGTTTGAAACACTGGTTTCTTGTGAAGTAACTCTATTTCAAGGATTTCGGTAGTGTATAACATCCTTTCTAGACTGGAGACTTACATTTTGATGTCTTTTACACTTGTTCTCTCACTATTCTGTGATATTCATTAGTATTTGCGCTGAATGACTACTGATTTCTAGCTGTTTCCCATAATGGGCCTTCTTTTCTTCTAGTGGGTCTTCACCACATGTAGAAACAACTTTATACACTCTTCTCTGAACTTGAGAAGCTATATACACTTGTCTTTCAACTGTTTTACAGTTGAATACTACTTTTCAGTGAATTCTAGTGGGTTGAAACACTGTTTTCTTGTGAAGTAACTCTATTTCAAGGATTTCGGTATTGTATAACATCCTTTCCAGACTAAAGACTTACATTTTGTTGTCTTTTACCCTAGTTCTCTCACTATTCTGTGATATTCATTAGTATTTGCTCTGAATGACTACTGATTTCTTGCTGTTTCCCATAATGGGCCTTCTTTTCTACTTGTGGGTCTTCACCACATGTAGAAACAACTTTATACACTCTTCTCTGAACTTGAGAAGCTATATACACTTGTCTTTCAACTGTTTTACAGTTGAATACTACTATTCAGTGAATTCTAGTGGGTTGAAACACTGTTTTCTTGTGAAGTAACTCTATTTCAAGGATTTCTGTAGTGTATAACATCCTTTCTAGACTAGAAACTTACATTTTGATGTCTTCTACACTTGTTCTCACACAATTCTATGATATTCATTAGTATTTGCAATGAATGACTACTGATTTCTAGCTGTTTCCTATAATGGGCCTTCTTTTCTACTTGTTCGACTTCACCACATGTAGAAACAACTTTATACACTCTTCTCTGAACTTGTGAAGCTATATACACTTGTCTTCCAACTGTTTTACAGTTGAATACTACTTTTCAGTGAATTCTGGTGGTTTCAAACACTGGTTTCATGTGAACTAACTCTATTTCAAGGATTTGTGCAGTGTACAACATCCTTTCTAGACTAAAGACTTACATTTGATGTCTTTTACACTTGTTCTCTCACTATTCTGTGATGTTCATTGGTATTTACTCTGAATGACTACTGATTTCTAGCTGTTTCCTATAATTGGCCTTCTTTTCTACTTGTGGGACTTCAACACATGTAGAAACAACTTTATACACTCTTCTCTGGACTTGCGAAGCTATATAAACTTGTCTTTCAACCGTTTTACACTTAAATTATACTTTTCAGTGAATTCTGGTGGTTTGAAACACTGGTTTCTTGTGAAGTAACTCTATTTCAAGGATTTCGGTAGTGTATAACATCCTTTCTAGACTAGGGACTTACATTTTGATGTCTTTTACACTTGTTCTCTCACTATTCTGTGATATTCATTAGTATTTGCGCTGAATGACTACTGATTTCTAGCTGTTTCCCATAATGGGCCTTCTTTTCTACTTGTGGGTCTTCACCACATGTAGAAACAACTTTATACACTCTTCTCTGGACTTGCGAAGGTATATAAACTTGTCTTTCAACTGTTTTACAGTTAAATGCTACTTTTCAATGAATTCTGGTGGTTTGAAACACTGTTTTCTTGTGAAGTAACTCTATTTCAAGGATTTCGGTAGTGTATAACATCCTTTCTAGACTAGAGACTTACATTTTGTTGTCTTTTACCCTAGTTCTCTCACTGTTCTGTGATATTCATTAGTATTTGCTCTGAATGACTACTGATTTCTAGCTGTTTCCCATAATGGGCCTTCTTTTCTTCTAGTGGGTCTTCACCACATGTAGAAACAACTTTATACACTCTTCTCTGAACTTGAGAAGCTATATACACTTGTCTTTCAACTGTTTTACAGTTGAATACTACTTTTCAGTGAATTCTAGTGGGTTGAAACACTGTTTTCTTGTGAAGTAACTCTATTTCAAGGATTTCGGTATTGTATAACATCCTTTCCAGACTAAAGACTTACATTTTGTTGTCTTTTACCCTAGTTCTCTCACTATTCTGTGATATTCATTAGTATTTGCTCTGAATGACTACTGATTTCTAGCTGTTTCCCATAATGGGCCTTCTTTTCTACTTGTGGGTCTTCACCACATGTAGAAACAACTTTATACACTCTTCTCTGAACTTGAGAAGCTATATACACTTGTCTTTCAACTGTTTTACAGTTGAATACTACTATTCAGTGAATTCTAGTGGGTTGAAACACTGTTTTCTTGTGAAGTAACTCTATTTCAAGGATTTCAGTAGTGTATAACATCCTTTCTAGACTAGAAACTTACATTTTGATGTCTGCTACACTTGTTCTCACACAATTCTATGATATTCATTAGTATTTGCAATGAATGACTACTGATTTCTAGCTGTTTCCTATAATGGGCCTTCTTTTCTACTTGTTCGACTTCACCACATGTAGAAACAACTTTATACACTCTTCTCTGAACTTGTGAAGCTATATACACTTGTCTTCCAACTGTTTTACAGTTGAATACTACTTTTCAGTGAATTCTGGTGGTTTCAAACACTGGTTTCATGTGAACTAACTCTATTTCAAGGATTTGTGCAGTGTACAACATCCTTTCTAGACTAAAGACTTACATTTGATGTCTTTTACACTTGTTCTCTCACTATTCTGTGATGTTCATTGGTATTTACTCTGAATGACTACTGATTTCTAGCTGTTTCCTATAATTGGCCTTCTTTTCTACTTGAGGGACTTCAACACATGTAGAAACAACTTTATACACTCTTCTCTGGACTTGCGAAGCTATATAAACTTGTCTTTCAACCGTTTTACACTTAAATTATACTTTTCAGTGAATTCTGGTGGTTTGAAACACTGGTTTCTTGTGAAGTAACTCTATTTCAAGGATTTCGGTAGTGTATAACATCCTTTCTAGACTAGGGACTTACATTTTGAGGTCTTTTACACTTGTTCTCTCACTATTCTGTGATATTCATTAGTATTTGCGCTGAATGACTACTGATTTCTAGCTGTTTCCCATAATGGGCCTTCTTTTCTACTTGTGGGTCTTCACCACATGTAGAAACAACTTTATACACTCTTCTCTGAACTTGAGAAGCTATATACACTTGTCTTTCAACTGTTTTACAGTTGAATACTACTATTCAGTGAGTTCTAGTGGGTTGAAACACTGTTTTCTTGTGAAGTAACTCTATTTCAAGGATTTCTGTAGTGTATAACATCCTTTCTAGAATAGAAACTTACATTTTGATGTCTTCTACACTTGTTCTCACACAATTCTATGATATTCATTAGTATTTGCAATGAATGACTACTGATTTCTAGCTGTTTCCTATAATGGGCCTTCTTTTCTACTTGTGCGACTTCACCACATGTAGCATCAACTTTATACACTCTTCTCTGGACTTGCGAAGCTATATAAACTTGTCTTTCAACTGTTTTACAGTTAAATACTACTTTTCAGTGAATTCTGGTGGTTTGAAACACTGGTTTCTTGTGAAGTAACTCTATGTCAAGGATTTCTGTAGTGTATAACATCCTTTCTAGACTAGAGACTTACATTTTGAGGTCTTTTACACTTGTTCTCTCACTATTCTGTGATATTCATTAGTATTTGCGCTGAATGACTACTGATTTCTAGCTGTTTCCCATAATGGGCCTTCTTTTCTACTTGTGGGTCTTCACCACATGTAGAAACAACTTTATACACTCTTCTCTGAACTTGAGAAGCTATATACACTTGTCTTTCAACTGTTTTACAGTTAAATGCTACTATTCAGTGAATTCTAGTGGGTTGAAACACTGTTTTCTTGTGAAGTAACTCTATTTCAAGGATTTCGGTAGTGTATAACATCCTTTCTAGACTAGAGACTTATATTTTGTTGTCTTTTACCCTAGTTCTCTCACTGTTCTGTGATATTCATTAGTATTTGCTCTGAATGACTACTGATTTCTAGCTGTTTCCCATAATGGGCCTTCTTTTCTTCTAGTGGGTCTTCACCACATGTAGAAACAACTTTATACACTCTTCTCTGAACTTGAGAAGCTATATACACTTGTCTTTCAACTGTTTTACAGTTGAATACTACTTTTCAGTGAATTCTAGTGGGTTGAAACACTGTTTTCTTGTGAAGTAACTCTATTTCAAGGATTTCGGTATTGTATAACATCCTTTCCAGACTAAAGACTTACATTTTGTTGTCTTTTACCCCAGTTCTCTCACTATTCTGTGATATTCATTAGTATTTGCGCTGAATGACTACTGATTTCTAGCTGTTTCCCATAATGGGCCTTCTTTTCTACTTGTGGGTCTTCACCACATGTAGAAACAACTTTATACACTCTTCTCTGAACTTGAGAAGCTATATACACTTGTCTTTCAACTGTTTTACAGTTGAATACTACTATTCAGTGAGTTCTAGTGGGTTGAAACACTGTTTTCTTGTGAAGTAACTCTATTTCAAGGATTTCTGTAGTGTATAACATCCTTTCTAGAATAGAAACTTACATTTTGATGTCTTCTACACTTGTTCTCACACAATTCTATGATATTCATTAGTATTTGCAATGAATGACTACTGATTTCTAGCTGTTTCCTATAATGGGCCTTCTTTTCTACTTGTGCGACTTCACCACATGTAGCATCAACTTTATACACTCTTCTCTGGACTTGCGAAGCTATATAAACTTGTCTTTCAACTGTTTTACAGTTAAATACTACTTTTCAGTGAATTCTGGTGGTTTGAAACACTGGTTTCTTGTGAAGTAACTCTATGTCAAGGATTTCTGTAGTGTATAACATCCTTTCTAGACTAGAGACTTACATTTTGAGGTCTTTTACACTTGTTCTCTCACTATTCTGTGATATTCATTAGTATTTGCGCTGAATGACTACTGATTTCTAGCTGTTTCCCATAATGGGCCTTCTTTTCTACTTGTGGGTCTTCACCACATGTAGAAACAACTTTATACACTCTTCTCTGAACTTGAGAAGCTATATACACTTGTCTTTCAACTGTTTTACAGTTAAATGCTACTATTCAGTGAATTCTAGTGGGTTGAAACACTGTTTTCTTGTGAAGTAACTCTATTTCAAGGATTTCGGTAGTGTATAACATCCTTTCTAGACTAGAGACTTATATTTTGTTGTCTTTTACCCTAGTTCTCTCACTGTTCTGTGATATTCATTAGTATTTGCTCTGAATGACTACTGATTTCTAGCTGTTTCCCATAATGGGCCTTCTTTTCTTCTAGTGGGTCTTCACCACATGTAGAAACAACTTTATACACTCTTCTCTGAACTTGAGAAGCTATATACACTTGTCTTTCAACTGTTTTACAGTTGAATACTACTTTTCAGTGAATTCTAGTGGGTTGAAACACTGTTTTCTTGTGAAGTAACTCTATTTCAAGGATTTCGGTATTGTATAACATCCTTTCCAGACTAAAGACTTACATTTTGTTGTCTTTTACCCCAGTTCTCTCACTATTCTGTGATATTCATTAGTATTTGCGCTGAATGACTACTGATTTCTAGCTGTTTCCCATAATGGGCCTTCTTTTCTACTTGTGGGTCTTCACCACATGTAGAAACAACTTTATACACTCTTCTCTGAACTTGAGAAGCTATATACACTTGTCTTTCAACTGTTTTACAGTTGAATACTACTATTCAGTGAGTTCTAGTGGGTTGAAACACTGTTTTCTTGTGAAGTAACTCTATTTCAAGGATTTCTGTAGTGTATAACATCCTTTCTAGAATAGAAACTTACATTTTGATGTCTTCTACACTTCTTCTCACACAATTCTATGATATTCATTAGTATTTGCAATGAATGACTACTGATTTCTAGCTGTTTCCTATAATGGGCCTTCTTTTCTACTTGTGCGACTTCACCACATGTAGCATCAACTTTATACACTCTTCTCTGGACTTGCGAAGCTATATAAACTTGTCTTTCAACTGTTTTACAGTTAAATACTACTTTTCAGTGAATTCTGGTGGTTTGAAACACTGGTTTCTTGTGAAGTAACTCTATTTCAAGGATTTCTGTAGTGTATAACATCCTTTCTAGACTAGAAACTTACATTTTGATGTCTTCTACACTTGTTCTCACACAATTCTATGATATTCATTAGTATTTGCAATGAATGACTACTGATTTCTCGCTGTTTCCTATAATGGGCCTTCTTTTCTACTTGTGGGACTTCAACACATGTAGAAACAACTTTATACACTCTTCTCTGGACTTGTGAAGGTATATAAACTTGTCTTTCAACTGTTTTACAGTTAAATGCTACTTTTCAATGAATTCTGGTGGTTTGAAACACTGTTTTCTTGTGAAGTAACTCTATTTCAAGGATTTCGGTAGTGTATAACATCCTTTCTAGACTAGAGACTTACATTTTGTTGTCTTTTACCCTAGTTCTCTCACTGTTCTGTGATATTCATTAGTATTTGCTCTGAATGACTACTGATTTCTAGCTGTTTCCCATAATGGGCCTTCTTTTCTTCTAGTGGGTCTTCACCACATGTAGAAACAACTTTATACACTCTTCTCTGAACTTGAGAAGCTATATACACTTGTCTTTCAACTGTTTTACAGTTGAATACTACTTTTCAGTGAATTCTAGTGGGTTGAAACACTGTTTTCTTGTGAAGTAACTCTATTTCAAGGATTTCGGTATTGTATAACATCCTTTCCAGACTAAAGACTTACATTTTGTTGTCTTTTACCCTAGTTCTCTCACTATTCTGTGATATTCATTAGTATTTGCTCTGAATGACTACTGATTTCTTGCTGTTTCCCATAATGGGCCTTCTTTTCTACTTGTGGGTCTTCACCACATGTAGAAACAACTTTATACACTCTTCTCTGAACTTGAGAAGCTATATACACTTGTCTTTCAACTGTTTTACAGTTGAATACTACTATTCAGTGAATTCTAGTGGGTTGAAACACTGTTTTCTTGTGAAGTAACTCTATTTCAAGGATTTCTGTAGTGTATAACATCCTTTCTAGACTAGAAACTTACATTTTGATGTCTTCTACACTTGTTCTCACACAATTCTATGATATTCATTAGTATTTGCAATGAATGACTACTGATTTCTAGCTGTTTCCTATAATGGGCCTTCTTTTCTACTTGTTCGACTTCACCACATGTAGAAACAACTTTATACACTCTTCTCTGAACTTGTGAAGCTATATACACTTGTCTTCCAACTGTTTTACAGTTGAATACTACTTTTCAGTGAATTCTGGTGGTTTCAAACACTGGTTTCATGTGAACTAACTCTATTTCAAGGATTTGTGCAGTGTACAACATCCTTTCTAGACTAAAGACTTACATTTGATGTCTTTTACACTTGTTCTCTCACTATTCTGTGATGTTCATTGGTATTTACTCTGAATGACTACTGATTTCTAGCTGTTTCCTATAATTGGCCTTCTTTTCTACTTGTGGGACTTCGACACATGTAGAAACAACTTTATACACTCTTCTCTGGACTTGCGAAGCTATATAAACTTGTCTTTCAACCGTTTTACACTTAAATTATACTTTTCAGTGAATTCTGGTGGTTTGAAACACTGGTTTCTTGTGAAGTAACTCTATTTCAAGGATTTCGGTAGTGTATAACATCCTTTCTAGACTAGAGACTTACATTTTGATGTCTTTTACACTTGTTCTCTCACTATTCTGTGATATTCATTAGTATTTGCGCAGAATGACTACTGATTTCTAGCTGTTTCCCATAATGGGCCTTCTTTTCTACTTGTGGGTCTTCACCACATGTAGAAACAACTTTATACACTCTTCTCTGAACTTGAGAAGCTATATACACTTGTCTTTCAACTGTTTTACAGTTAAATGCTACTTTTCAATGAATTCTGGTGGTTTGAAACACTGTTTTCTTGTGAAGTAACTCTATTTCAAGGATTTCGGTAGTGTATAACATCCTTTCTAGACTAGAGACTTATATTTTGTTGTCTTTTACCCTAGTTCTCTCACTGTTCTGTGATATTCATTAGTATTTGCTCTGAATGACTACTGATTTCTAGCTGTTTCCCATAATGGGCCTTCTTTTCTTCTAGTGGGTCTTCACCACATGTAGAAACAACTTTATACACTCTTCTCTGAACTTGGGAAGCTATATACACTTGTCTTTCAACTGTTTTACAGTTGAATACTACTTTTCAGTGAATTCTAGTGGGTTGAAACACTGTTTTCTTGTGAAGTAACTCTATTTCAAGGATTTCGGTATTGTATAACATCCTTTCCAGACTAAAGACTTACATTTTGTTGTCTTTTACCCCAGTTCTCTCACTATTCTGTGATATTCATTAGTATTTGCTCTGAATGACTACTGATTTCTAGCTGTTTCCCATAATGGGCCTTCTTTTCTACTTGTGGGTCTTCACCACATGTAGAAACAACTTTATACACTCTTCTCTGAACTTGAGAAGCTATATACACTTGTCTTTCAACTGTTTTACAGTTGAATACTACTATTCAGTGAATTCTAGTGGGTTGAAACACTGTTTTCTTGTGAAGTAACTCTATTTCAAGGATTTCTGTAGTGTATAACATCCTTTCTAGAATAGAAACTTACATTTTGATGTCTTCTACACTTGTTCTCACACAATTCTATGATATTCATTAGTATTTGCAATGAATGACTACTGATTTCTAGCTGTTTCCTATAATGGGCCTTCTTTTCTACTTGTGCGACTTCACCACATGTAGCATCAACTTTATACACTCTTCTCTGGACTTGCGAAGCTATATAAACTTGTCTTTCAACTGTTTTACAGTTAAATACTACTTTTCAGTGAATTCTGGTGGTTTGAAACACTGGTTTCTTGTGAAGTAACTCTATTTCAAGGATTTCGGTAGTGTATAACATCCTTTCTAGACTAGAGACTTACATTTTGAGGTCTTTTACACTTGTTCTCTCACTATTCTGTGATATTCATTAGTATTTGCGCTGAATGACTACTGATTTCTAGCTGTTTCCTATAATGGGCCTTCTTTTCTACTTGTGCGACTTCACCACATGTAGCATCAACTTTATACACTCTTCTCTGGACTTGCGAAGCTATATAAACTTGTCTTTCAACTGTTTTACAGTTAAATACTACTTTTCAGTGAATTCTGGTGGTTTGAAACACTGGTTTCTTGTGAAGTAACTCTATTTCAAGGATTTCTGTAGTGTATAACATCCTTTCTAGACTAGAAACTTACATTTTGATGTCTTCTACACTTGTTCTCACACAATTCTATGATATTCATTAGTATTTGCAATGAATGACTACTGATTTCTAGCTGTTTCCTATAATGGGCCTTCTTTTCTACTTGTGGGACTTCAACACATGTAGAAACAACTTTATACACTCTTCTCTGGACTTGCGAAGGTATATAAACTTGTCTTTCAACTGTTTTACAGTTAAATGCTACTTTTCAATGAATTCTGGTGGTTTGAAACACTGTTTTCTTGTGAAGTAACTCTATTTCAAGGATTTCGGTAGTGTATAACATCCTTTCTAGACTAGAGACTTACATTTTGTTGTCTTTTACCCTAGTTCTCTCACTGTTCTGTGATATTCATTAGTATTTGCTCTGAATGACTACTGATTTCTAGCTGTTTCCCATAATGGGCCTTCTTTTCTTCTAGTGGGTCTTCACCACATGTAGAAACAACTTTATACACTCTTCTCTGAACTTGAGAAGCTATATACACTTGTCTTTCAACTGTTTTACAGTTGAATACTACTTTTCAGTGAATTCTAGTGGGTTGAAACACTGTTTTCTTGTGAAGTAACTCTATTTCAAGGATTTCGGTATTGTATAACATCCTTTCCAGACTAAAGACTTACATTTTGTTGTCTTTTACCCTAGTTCTCTCACTATTCTGTGATATTCATTAGTATTTGCTCTGAATGACTACTGATTTCTTGCTGTTTCCCATAATGGGCCTTCTTTTCTACTTGTGGGTCTTCACCACATGTAGAAACAACTTTATACACTCTTCTCTGAACTTGAGAAGCTATATACACTTGTCTTTCAACTGTTTTACAGTTGAATACTACTATTCAGTGAATTCTAGTGGGTTGAAACACTGTTTTCTTGTGAAGTAACTCTATTTCAAGGATTTCTGTAGTGTATAACATCCTTTCTAGACTAGAAACTTACATTTTGATGTCTTCTACACTTGTTCTCACACAATTCTATGATATTCATTAGTATTTGCAATGAATGACTACTGATTTCTAGCTGTTTCCTATAATGGGCCTTCTTTCCTACTTGTTCGACTTCACCACATGTAGAAACAACTTTATACACTCTTCTCTGAACTTGTGAAGCTATATACACTTGTCTTCCAACTGTTTTACAGTTGAATACTACTTTTCAGTGAATTCTGGTGGTTTCAAACACTGGTTTCATGTGAACTAACTCTATTTCAAGGATTTGTGCAGTGTACAACATCCTTTCTAGACTAAAGACTTACATTTGATGTCTTTTACACTTGTTCTCTCACTATTCTGTGATGTTCATTGGTATTTACTCTGAATGACTACTGATTTCTAGCTGTTTCCTATAATTGGCCTTCTTTTCTACTTGTGGGACTTCAACACATGTAGAAACAACTTTATACACTCTTCTCTGGACTTGCGAAGCTATATAAACTTGTCTTTCAACCGTTTTACACTTAAATTATACTTTTCAGTGAATTCTGGTGGTTTGAAACACTGGTTTCTTGTGAAGTAACTCTATTTCAAGGATTTCGGTAGTGTATAACATCCTTTCTAGACTAGAGACTTACATTTTGATGTCTTTTACACTTGTTCTCTCACTATTCTGTGATATTCATTAGTATTTGCGCTGAATGACTACTGATTTCTAGCTGTTTCCCATAATGGGCCTTCTTTTCTACTTGTGGGTCTTCACCACATGTAGAAACAACTTTATACACTCTTCTCTGAACTTGAGAAGCTATATACACTTGTCTTTCAACTGTTTTACAGTTGAATACTACTATTCAGTGAATTCTAGTGGGTTGAAACACTGTTTTCTTGTGAAGTAACTCTATTTCAAGGATTTCTGTAGTGTATAACATCCTTTCTAGAATAGAAACTTACATTTTGATGTCTTCTACACTTGTTCTCACACAATTCTATGATATTCATTAGTATTTGCAATGAATGACTACTAATTTCTAGCTGTTTCCTATAATGGGCCTTCTTTTCTACTTGTGCGACTTCACCACATGTAGCATCAACTTTATACACTCTTCTCTGGACTTGCGAAGCTATATAAACTTGTCTTTCAACTGTTTTACAGTTAAATACTACTTTTCAGTGAATTCTGGTGGTTTGAAACACTGGTTTCTTGTGAAGTAACTCTATTTCAAGGATTTCTGTAGTGTATAACATCCTTTCTAGACTAGAAACTTACATTTTGATGTCTTCTACACTTGTTCTCACACAATTCTATGATATTCATTAGTATTTGCACTGAATGACTACTGATTTCTAGCTGTTTCCTATAATGGGCCTTCTTTTCTACTTGTGGGACTTCAACACATGTAGAAACAACTTTATACACTCTTCTCTGGACTTGCGAAGCTATATAAACTTGTCTTTCAACTGTTTTACAGTTAAATACTACTTTTCAGTGAATTCTGGTGGTTTCAAACACTGGTTTCATGTGAACTAACTCTATTTCAAGGATTTGTGCAGTGTACAACATCCTTTCTAGACTAAAGACTTACATTTGATGTCTTTTACACTTGTTCTCTCACTATTCTGTGATATTCATTGGTATTTACTCTGAATGACTACTGATTTCTAGCTGTTTCCCATAATGGGCCTTCTTTTCTTCTAGTGGGTCTTCACCACATGTAGAAACAACTTTATACACTCTTCTCTGAACTTGAGAAGCTATATACACTTGTCTTTCAACTGTTTTACAGTTGAATACTACTTTTCAGTGAATTCTAGTGGGTTGAAACACTGTTTTCTTGTGAAGTAACTCTATTTCAAGGATTTCGGTAGTGTATAACATCCTTTCCAGACTAAAGACTTACATTTTGTTGTCTTTTACCCTAGTTCTCTCACTATTCTGTGATATTCATTAGTATTTGCTCTGAATGACTACTGATTTCTTGCTGTTTCCCATAATGGGCCTTCTTTTCTACTTGTGGGTCTTCACCACATGTAGAAACAACTTTATACACTCTTCTCTGAACTTGAGAAGCTATATACACTTGTCTTTCAACTGTTTTACAGTTGAATACTACTATTCAGTGAATTCTAGTGGGTTGAAACACTGTTTTCTTGTGAAGTAACTCTATTTCAAGGATTTCTGTAGTGTATAACATCCTTTCTAGACTAGAAACTTACATTTTGATGTCTTCTACACTTGTTCTCACACAATTCTATGATATTCATTAGTATTTGCAATGAATGACTACTGATTTCTAGCTGTTTCCTATAATGGGCGTTCTTTTCTACTTGTTCGACTTCACCACATGTAGAAACAACTTTATACACTCTTCTCTGAACTTGTGAAGCTATATACACTTGTCTTCCAACTGTTTTACAGTTGAATACTACTTTTCAGTGAATTCTGGTGGTTTCAAACACTGGTTTCATGTGAACTAACTCTATTTCAAGGATTTGTGCAGTGTACAACATCCTTTCTAAAGACTTACATTTGATGTCTTTTACACTTGTTCTCTCACTATTCTGTGATGTTCATTGGTATTTACTCTGAATGACTACTGATTTCTAGCTGTTTCCTATAATTGGCCTTCTTTTCTACTTGTGGGACTTCAACACATGTAGAAACAACTTTATACACTCTTCTCTGGACTTGCGAAGCTATATAAACTTGTCTTTCAACCGTTTTACACTTAAATTATACTTTTCAGTGAATTCTGGTGGTTTGAAACACTGGTTTCTTGTGAAGTAACTCTATTTCAAGGATTTCGGTAGTGTATAACATCCTTTCTAGACTAGAGACTTACATTTTGATGTCTTTTACACTTGTTCTCTCACTATTCTGTGATATTCATTAGTATTTGCGCTGAATGACTACTGATTTCTAGCTGTTTCCCATAATGGGCCTTCTTTTCTACTTGTGGGTCTTCACCACATGTAGAAACAACTTTATACACTCTTCTCTGAACTTGAGAAGCTATATACACTTGTCTTTCAACTGTTTTACAGTTGAATACTACTATTCAGTGAATTCTAGTGGGTTGAAACACTGTTTTCTTGTGAAGTAACTCTATTTCAAGGATTTCTGTAGTGTATAACATCCTTTCTAGAATAGAAACTTACATTTTGATGTCTTCTACACTTGTTCTCACACAATTCTATGATATTCATTAGTATTTGCAATGAATGACTACTGATTTCTAGCTGTTTCCTATAATGGGCCTTCTTTTCTACTTGTGCGACTTCACCACATGTAGCATCAACTTTATACACTCTTCTCTGGACTTGCGAAGCTATATAAACTTGTCTTTCAACTGTTTTACAGTTAAATACTACTTTTCAGTGAATTCTGGTGGTTTGAAACACTGGTTTCTTGTGAAGTAACTCTATTTCAAGGATTTCGGTAGTGTATAACATCCTTTCTAGACTGGAGACTTACATTTTGATGTCTTTTACACTTGTTCTCTCACTATTCTGTGATATTCATTAGTATTTGCGCTGAATGACTACTGATTTCTAGCTGTTTCCCATAATGGGCCTTCTTTTCTACTTGTGGGTCTTCACCACATGTAGAAACAACTTTATACACTCTTCTCTGAACTTGAGAAGCTATATACACTTGTCTTTCAACTGTTTTACAGTTGAATACTACTATTCAGTGAGTTCTAGTGGGTTGAAACACTGTTTTTTTGTGAAGTAACTCTATTTCAAGGATTTCTGTAGTGTATAACATCCTTTCTAGAATAGAAACTTACATTTTGATGTCTTCTACACTTGTTCTCACACAATTCTATGATATTCATTAGTATTTGCAATGAATGACTACTGATTTCTAGCTGTTTCCTATAATGGGCCTTCTTTTCTACTTGTGCGACTTCACCACATGTAGCATCAACTTTATACACTCTTCTCTGGACTTGCGAAGCTATATAAACTTGTCTTTCAACTGTTTTACAGTTAAATACTACTTTTCAGTGAATTCTGGTGGTTTGAAACACTGGTTTCTTGTGAAGTAACTCTATTTCAAGGATTTCTGTAGTGTATAACATCCTTTCTAGACTAGAGACTTACATTTTGATGTCTTCTACACTTGTTCTCACACAATTCTATGATATTCATTAGTATTTGCAATGAATGACTACTGATTTCTAGCTGTTTCCTATAATGGGCCTTCTTTTCTACTTGTGGGACTTCAACACATGTAGAAACAACTTTATACACTCTTCTCTGGACTTGCGAAGGTATATAAACTTGTCTTTCAACTGTTTTACAGTTAAATGCTACTTTTCAATGAATTCTGGTGGTTTGAAACACTGTTTTCTTGTGAAGTAACTCTATTTCAAGGATTTCGGTAGTGTATAACATCCTTTCTAGACTAGAGACTTACATTTTGTTGTCTTTTACCCTAGTTCTCTCACTGTTCTGTGATATTCATTAGTATTTGCTCTGAATGACTACTGATTTCTAGCTGTTTCCCATAATGGGCCTTCTTTTCTTCTAGTGGGTCTTCACCACATGTAGAAACAACTTTATACACTCTTCTCTGAACTTGAGAAGCTATATACACTTGTCTTTCAACTGTTTTACAGTTGAATACTACTTTTCAGTGAATTCTAGTGGGTTGAAACACTGTTTTCTTGTGAAGTAACTCTATTTCAAGGATTTCGGTATTGTATAACATCCTTTCCAGACTAAAGACTTACATTTTGTTGTCTTTTACCCTAGTTCTCTCACTATTCTGTGATATTCATTAGTATTTGCTCTGAATGACTACTGATTTCTTGCTGTTTCCCATAATGGGCCTTCTTTTCTACTTGTGGGTCTTCACCACATGTAGAAACAACTTTATACACTCTTCTCTGAACTTGAGAAGCTATATACACTTGTCTTTCAACTGTTTTACAGTTGAATACTACTATTCAGTGAATTCTAGTGGGTTGAAACACTGTTTTCTTGTGAAGTAACTCTATTTCAAGGATTTCTGTAGTGTATAACATCCTTTCTAGACTAGAAACTTACATTTTGATGTCTTCTACACTTGTTCTCACACAATTCTATGATATTCATTAGTATTTGCAATGAATGACTACTGATTTCTAGCTGTTTCCTATAATGGGCCTTCTTTTCTACTTGTTCGACTTCACCACATGTAGAAACAACTTTATACACTCTTCTCTGAACTTGTGAAGCTATATACACTTGTCTTCCAACTGTTTTACAGTTGAATACTACTTTTCAGTGAATTCTGGTGGTTTCAAACACTGGTTTCATGTGAACTAACTCTATTTCAAGGATTTGTGCAGTGTACAACATCCTTTCTAGACTAAAGACTTACATTTGATGTCTTTTACACTTGTTCTCTCACTATTCTGTGATGTTCATTGGTATTTACTCTGAATGACTACTGATTTCTAGCTGTTTCCTATAATTGGCCTTCTTTTCTACTTGTGGGACTTCAACACATGTAGAAACAACTTTATACACTCTTCTCTGGACTTGCGAAGCTATATAAACTTGTCTTTCAACCGTTTTACACTTAAATTATACTTTTCAGTGAATTCTGGTGGTTTGAAACACTGGTTTCTTGTGAAGTAACTCTATTTCAAGGATTTCGGTAGTGTATAACATCCTTTCTAGACTAGGGACTTACATTTTGATGTCTTTTACACTTGTTCTCTCACTATTCTGTGATATTCATTAGTATTTGCGCTGAATGACTACTGATTTCTAGCTGTTTCCCATAATGGGCCTTCTTTTCTACTTGTGGGTCTTCACCACATGTAGAAACAACTTTATACACTCTTCTCTGGACTTGCGAAGGTATATAAACTTGTCTTTCAACTGTTTTACAGTTAAATGCTACTTTTCAATGAATTCTGGTGGTTTGAAACACTGTTTTCTTGTGAAGTAACTCTATTTCAAGGATTTCGGTAGTGTATAACATCCTTTCTAGACTAGAGACTTACATTTTGTTGTCTTTTACCCTAGTTCTCTCACTGTTCTGTGATATTCATTAGTATTTGCTCTGAATGACTACTGATTTCTAGCTGTTTCCCATAATGGGCCTTCTTTTCTTCTAGTGGGTCTTCACCACATGTAGAAACAACTTTATACACTCTTCTCTGAACTTGAGAAGCTATATACACTTGTCTTTCAACTGTTTTACAGTTGAATACTACTTTTCAGTGAATTCTAGTGGGTTGAAACACTGTTTTCTTGTGAAGTAACTCTATTTCAAGGATTTCGGTATTGTATAACATCCTTTCCAGACTAAAGACTTACATTTTGTTGTCTTTTACCCTAGTTCTCTCACTATTCTGTGATATTCATTAGTATTTGCTCTGAATGACTACTGATTTCTAGCTGTTTCCCATAATGGGCCTTCTTTTCTACTTGTGGGTCTTCACCACATGTAGAAACAACTTTATACACTCTTCTCTGAACTTGAGAAGCTATATACACTTGTCTTTCAACTGTTTTACAGTTGAATACTACTATTCAGTGAATTCTAGTGGGTTGAAACACTGTTTTCTTGTGAAGTAACTCTATTTCAAGGATTTCAGTAGTGTATAACATCCTTTCTAGACTAGAAACTTACATTTTGATGTCTGCTACACTTGTTCTCACACAATTCTATGATATTCATTAGTATTTGCAATGAATGACTACTGATTTCTAGCTGTTTCCTATAATGGGCCTTCTTTTCTACTTGTTCGACTTCACCACATGTAGAAACAACTTTATACACTCTTCTCTGAACTTGTGAAGCTATATACACTTGTCTTCCAACTGTTTTACAGTTGAATACTACTTTTCAGTGAATTCTGGTGGTTTCAAACACTGGTTTCATGTGAACTAACTCTATTTCAAGGATTTGTGCAGTGTACAACATCCTTTCTAGACTAAAGACTTACATTTGATGTCTTTTACACTTGTTCTCTCACTATTCTGTGATGTTCATTGGTATTTACTCTGAATGACTACTGATTTCTAGCTGTTTCCTATAATTGGCCTTCTTTTCTACTTGAGGGACTTCAACACATGTAGAAACAACTTTATACACTCTTCTCTGGACTTGCGAAGCTATATAAACTTGTCTTTCAACCGTTTTACACTTAAATTATACTTTTCAGTGAATTCTGGTGGTTTGAAACACTGGTTTCTTGTGAAGTAACTCTATTTCAAGGATTTCGGTAGTGTATAACATCCTTTCTAGACTAGGGACTTACATTTTGAGGTCTTTTACACTTGTTCTCTCACTATTCTGTGATATTCATTAGTATTTGCGCTGAATGACTACTGATTTCTAGCTGTTTCCCATAATGGGCCTTCTTTTCTACTTGTGGGTCTTCACCACATGTAGAAACAACTTTATACACTCTTCTCTGAACTTGAGAAGCTATATACACTTGTCTTTCAACTGTTTTACAGTTGAATACTACTATTCAGTGAGTTCTAGTGGGTTGAAACACTGTTTTCTTGTGAAGTAACTCTATTTCAAGGATTTCTGTAGTGTATAACATCCTTTCTAGAATAGAAACTTACATTTTGATGTCTTCTACACTTGTTCTCACACAATTCTATGATATTCATTAGTATTTGCAATGAATGACTACTGATTTCTAGCTGTTTCCTATAATGGGCCTTCTTTTCTACTTGTGCGACTTCACCACATGTAGCATCAACTTTATACACTCTTCTCTGGACTTGCGAAGCTATATAAACTTGTCTTTCAACTGTTTTACAGTTAAATACTACTTTTCAGTGAATTCTGGTGGTTTGAAACACTGGTTTCTTGTGAAGTAACTCTATTTCAAGGATTTCTGTAGTGTATAACATCCTTTCTAGACTAGAGACTTACATTTTGAGGTCTTTTACACTTGTTCTCTCACTATTCTGTGATATTCATTAGTATTTGCGCTGAATGACTACTGATTTCTAGCTGTTTCCCATAATGGGCCTTCTTTTCTACTTGTGGGTCTTCACCACATGTAGAAACAACTTTATACACTCTTCTCTGAACTTGAGAAGCTATATACACTTGTCTTTCAACTGTTTTACAGTTGAATACTACTATTCAGTGAATTCTAGTGGGTTGAAACACTGTTTTCTTGTGAAGTAACTCTATTTCAAGGATTTCTGTAGTGTATAACATCCTTTCTAGAATAGAAACTTACATTTTGATGTCTTCTACACTTGTTCTCACACAATTCTATGATATTCATTAGTATTTGCAATGAATGACTACTGATTTCTAGCTGTTTCCTATAATGGGCCTTCTTTTCTACTTGTTCGACTTCACCACATGTAGAAACAACTTTATACACTCTTCTCTGAACTTGTGAAGCTATATACACTTGTCTTCCAACTGTTTTACAGTTGAATACTACTTTTCAGTGAATTCTGGTGGTTTCAAACACTGGTTTCATGTGAACTAACTCTATTTCAAGGATTTGTGCAGTGTACAACATCCTTTCTAGACTAAAGACTTACATTTGATGTCTTTTACACTTGTTCTCTCACTATTCTGTGATGTTCATTGGTATTTACTCTGAATGACTACTGATTTCTAGCTGTTTCCTATAATTGGCCTTCTTTTCTACTTGTGGGACTTCAACACATGTAGAAACAACTTTATACACTCTTCTCTGGACTTGCGAAGCTATATACACTTGTCTTTCAACTGTTTTACAGTTGAATACTACTATTCAGTGAGTTCTAGTGGGTTGAAACACTGTTTTCTTGTGAAGTAACTCTACTTCAAGGATTTCTGTAGTGTATAACATCCTTTCTAGAATAGAAACTTACATTTTGATGTCTTCTACACTTGTTCTCACACAATTCTATGATATTCATTAGTATTTGCAATGAATGACTACTGATTTCTAGCTGTTTCCTATAATGGGCCTTCTTTTCTACTTGTGCGACTTCACCACATGTAGCATCAACTTTATACACTCTTCTCTGGACTTGCGAAGCTATATAAACTTGTCTTTCAACTGTTTTACAGTTAAATACTACTTTTCAGTGAATTCTGGTGGTTTGAAACACTGGTTTCTTGTGAAGTAACTCTATTTCAAGGATTTCTGTAGTGTATAACATCCTTTCTAGACTAGAGACTTACATTTTGATGTCTTCTACACTTGTTCTCACACAATTCTATGATATTCATTAGTATTTGCAATGAATGACTACTGATTTCTAGCTGTTTCCTATAATGGGCCTTCTTTTCTACTTGTGGGACTTCAACACATGTAGAAACAACTTTATACACTCTTCTCTGGACTTGCGAAGGTATATAAACTTGTCTTTCAACTGTTTTACAGTTAAATGCTACTTTTCAATGAATTCTGGTGGTTTGAAACACTGTTTTCTTGTGAAGTAACTCTATTTCAAGGATTTCGGTAGTGTATAACATCCTTTCTAGACTAGAGACTTACATTTTGTTGTCTTTTACCCTAGTTCTCTCACTGTTCTGTGATATTCATTAGTATTTGCTCTGAATGACTACTGATTTCTAGCTGTTTCCCATAATGGGCCTTCTTTTCTTCTAGTGGGTCTTCACCACATGTAGAAACAACTTTATACACTCTTCTCTGAACTTGAGAAGCTATATACACTTGTCTTTCAACTGTTTTACAGTTGAATACTACTTTTCAGTGAATTCTAGTGGGTTGAAACACTGTTTTCTTGTGAAGTAACTCTATTTCAAGGATTTCGGTATTGTATAACATCCTTTCCAGACTAAAGACTTACATTTTGTTGTCTTTTACCCTAGTTCTCTCACTATTCTGTGATATTCATTAGTATTTGCTCTGAATGACTACTGATTTCTAGCTGTTTCCCATAATGGGCCTTCTTTTCTACTTGTGGGTCTTCACCACATGTAGAAACAACTTTATACACTCTTCTCTGAACTTGAGAAGCTATATACACTTGTCTTTCAACTGTTTTACAGTTGAATACTACTATTCAGTGAATTCTAGTGGGTTGAAACACTGTTTTCTTGTGAAGTAACTCTATTTCAAGGATTTCAGTAGTGTATAACATCCTTTCTAGACTAGAAACTTACATTTTGATGTCTGCTACACTTGTTCTCACACAATTCTATGATATTCATTAGTATTTGCAATGAATGACTACTGATTTCTAGCTGTTTCCTATAATGGGCCTTCTTTTCTACTTGTTCGACTTCACCACATGTAGAAACAACTTTATACACTCTTCTCTGAACTTGTGAAGCTATATACACTTGTCTTCCAACTGTTTTACAGTTGAATACTACTTTTCAGTGAATTCTGGTGGTTTCAAACACTGGTTTCATGTGAACTAACTCTATTTCAAGGATTTGTGCAGTGTACAACATCCTTTCTAGACTAAAGACTTACATTTGATGTCTTTTACACTTGTTCTCTCACTATTCTGTGATGTTCATTGGTATTTACTCTGAATGACTACTGATTTCTAGCTGTTTCCTATAATTGGCCTTCTTTTCTACTTGAGGGACTTCAACACATGTAGAAACAACTTTATACACTCTTCTCTGGACTTGCGAAGCTATATAAACTTGTCTTTCAACCGTTTTACACTTAAATTATACTTTTCAGTGAATTCTGGTGGTTTGAAACACTGGTTTCTTGTGAAGTAACTCTATTTCAAGGATTTCTGTAGTGTATAACATCCTTTCTAGACTAGGGACTTACATTTTGAGGTCTTTTACACTTGTTCTCTCACTATTCTGTGATATTCATTAGTATTTGCGCTGAATGACTACTGATTTCTAGCTGTTTCCCATAATGGGCCTTCTTTTCTACTTGTGGGTCTTCACCACATGTAGAAACAACTTTATACACTCTTCTCTGAACTTGAGAAGCTATATACACTTGTCTTTCAACTGTTTTACAGTTGAATACTACTATTCAGTGAGTTCTAGTGGGTTGAAACACTGTTTTCTTGTGAAGTAACTCTATTTCAAGGATTTCTGTAGTGTATAACATCCTTTCTAGAATAGAAACTTACATTTTGATGTCTTCTACACTTGTTCTCACACAATTCTATGATATTCATTAGTATTTGCAATGAATGACTACTGATTTCTAGCTGTTTCCTATAATGGGCCTTCTTTTCTACTTGTGCGACTTCACCACATGTAGAAACAACTTTATACACTCTTCTCTGGACTTGCGAAGGTATATAAACTTGTCTTTCAACTGTTTTACAGTTAAATGCTACTTTTCAATGAATTCTGGTGGTTTGAAACACTGTTTTCTTGTGAAGTAACTCTATTTCAAGGATTTCGGTAGTGTATAACATCCTTTCTAGACTAGAGACTTATATTTTGTTGTCTTTTACCCTAGTTCTCTCACTGTTCTGTGATATTCATTAGTATTTGCTCTGAATGACTACTGATTTCTAGCTGTTTCCCATAATGGGCCTTCTTTTCTTCTAGTGGGTCTTCACCACATGTAGAAACAACTTTATACACTCTTCTCTGAACTTGGGAAGCTATATACACTTGTCTTTCAACTGTTTTACAGTTGAATACTACTTTTCAGTGAATTCTAGTGGGTTGAAACACTGTTTTCTTGTGAAGTAACTCTATTTCAAGGATTTCGGTATTGTATAACATCCTTTCCAGACTAAAGACTTACATTTTGTTGTCTTTTACCCCAGTTCTCTCACTATTCTGTGATATTCATTAGTATTTGCTCTGAATGACTACTGATTTCTAGCTGTTTCCCATAATGGGCCTTCTTTTCTACTTGTGGGTCTTCACCACATGTAGAAACAACTTTATACACTCTTCCCTGAACTTGAGAAGCTATATACACTTGTCTTTCAACTGTTTTACAGTTGAATACTACTATTCAGTGAATTCTAGTGGGTTGAAACACTGTTTTCTTGTGAAGTAACTCTATTTCAAGGATTTCTGTAGTGTATAACATCCTTTCTAGAATAGAAACTTACATTTTGATGTCTTCTACACTTGTTCTCACACAATTCTATGATATTCATTAGTATTTGCAATGAATGACTACTGATTTCTAGCTGTTTCCTATAATGGGCCTTCTTTTCTACTTGTGCGACTTCACCACATGTAGCATCAACTTTATACACTCTTCTCTGGACTTGCGAAGCTATATAAACTTGTCTTTCAACTGTTTTACAGTTAAATACTACTTTTCAGTGAATTCTGGTGGTTTGAAACACTGGTTTCTTGTGAAGTAACTCTATTTCAAGGATTTCGGTAGTGTATAACATCCTTTCTAGACTAGAGACTTACATTTTGAGGTCTTTTACACTTGTTCTCTCACTATTCTGTGATATTCATTAGTATTTGCGCTGAATGACTACTGATTTCTAGCTGTTTCCTATAATGGGCCTTCTTTTCTACTTGTGCGACTTCACCACATGTAGCATCAACTTTATACACTCTTCTCTGGACTTGCGAAGCTATATAAACTTGTCTTTCAACTGTTTTACAGTTAAATACTACTTTTCAGTGAATTCTGGTGGTTTGAAACACTGGTTTCTTGTGAAGTAACTCTATTTCAAGGATTTCTGTAGTGTATAACATCCTTTCTAGACTAGAAACTTACATTTTGATGTCTTCTACACTTGTTCTCACACAATTCTATGATATTCATTAGTATTTGCAATGAATGACTACTGATTTCTAGCTGTTTCCTATAATGGGCCTTCTTTTCTACTTGTGGGACTTCAACACATGTAGAAACAACTTTATACACTCTTCTCTGGACTTGCGAAGGTATATAAACTTGTCTTTCAACTGTTTTACAGTTAAATGCTACTTTTCAATGAATTCTGGTGGTTTGAAACACTGTTTTCTTGTGAAGTAACTCTATTTCAAGGATTTCGGTAGTGTATAACATCCTTTCTAGACTAGAGACTTACATTTTGTTGTCTTTTACCCTAGTTCTCTCACTGTTCTGTGATATTCATTAGTATTTGCTCTGAATGACTACTGATTTCTAGCTGTTTCCCATAATGGGCCTTCTTTTCTTCTAGTGGGTCTTCACCACATGTAGAAACAACTTTATACACTCTTCTCTGAACTTGAGAAGCTATATACACTTGTCTTTCAACTGTTTTACAGTTGAATACTACTTTTCAGTGAATTCTAGTGGGTTGAAACACTGTTTTCTTGTGAAGTAACTCTATTTCAAGGATTTCGGTATTGTATAACATCCTTTCCAGACTAAAGACTTACATTTTGTTGTCTTTTACCCTAGTTCTCTCACTATTCTGTGATATTCATTAGTATTTGCTCTGAATGACTACTGATTTCTTGCTGTTTCCCATAATGGGCCTTCTTTTCTACTTGTGGGTCTTCACCACATGTAGAAACAACTTTATACACTCTTCTCTGAACTTGAGAAGCTATATACACTTGTCTTTCAACTGTTTTACAGTTGAATACTACTATTCAGTGAATTCTAGTGGGTTGAAACACTGTTTTCTTGTGAAGTAACTCTATTTCAAGGATTTCTGTAGTGTATAACATCCTTTCTAGACTAGAAACTTACATTTTGATGTCTTCTACACTTGTTCTCACACAATTCTATGATATTCATTAGTATTTGCAATGAATGACTACTGATTTCTAGCTGTTTCCTATAATGGGCCTTCTTTCCTACTTGTTCGACTTCACCACATGTAGAAACAACTTTATACACTCTTCTCTGAACTTGTGAAGCTATATACACTTGTCTTCCAACTGTTTTACAGTTGAATACTACTTTTCAGTGAATTCTGGTGGTTTCAAACACTGGTTTCATGTGAACTAACTCTATTTCAAGGATTTGTGCAGTGTACAACATCCTTTCTAGACTAAAGACTTACATTTGATGTCTTTTACACTTGTTCTCTCACTATTCTGTGATGTTCATTGGTATTTACTCTGAATGACTACTGATTTCTAGCTGTTTCCTATAATTGGCCTTCTTTTCTACTTGTGGGACTTCAACACATGTAGAAACAACTTTATACACTCTTCTCTGGACTTGCGAAGCTATATAAACTTGTCTTTCAACCGTTTTACACTTAAATTATACTTTTCAGTGAATTCTGGTGGTTTGAAACACTGGTTTCTTGTGAAGTAACTCTATTTCAAGGATTTCGGTAGTGTATAACATCCTTTCTAGACTAGAGACTTACATTTTGATGTCTTTTACACTTGTTCTCTCACTATTCTGTGATATTCATTAGTATTTGCGCTGAATGACTACTGATTTCTAGCTGTTTCCCATAATGGGCCTTCTTTTCTACTTGTGGGTCTTCACCACATGTAGAAACAACTTTATACACTCTTCTCTGAACTTGAGAAGCTATATACACTTGTCTTTCAACTGTTTTACAGTTGAATACTACTATTCAGTGAATTCTAGTGGGTTGAAACACTGTTTTCTTGTGAAGTAACTCTATTTCAAGGATTTCTGTAGTGTATAACATCCTTTCTAGAATAGAAACTTACATTTTGATGTCTTCTACACTTGTTCTCACACAATTCTATGATATTCATTAGTATTTGCAATGAATGACTACTAATTTCTAGCTGTTTCCTATAATGGGCCTTCTTTTCTACTTGTGCGACTTCACCACATGTAGCATCAACTTTATACACTCTTCTCTGGACTTGCGAAGCTATATAAACTTGTCTTTCAACTGTTTTACAGTTAAATACTACTTTTCAGTGAATTCTGGTGGTTTGAAACACTGGTTTCTTGTGAAGTAACTCTATTTCAAGGATTTCTGTAGTGTATAACATCCTTTCTAGACTAGAAACTTACATTTTGATGTCTTCTACACTTGTTCTCACACAATTCTATGATATTCATTAGTATTTGCACTGAATGACTACTGATTTCTAGCTGTTTCCTATAATGGGCCTTCTTTTCTACTTGTGGGACTTCAACACATGTAGAAACAACTTTATACACTCTTCTCTGGACTTGCGAAGCTATATAAACTTGTCTTTCAACTGTTTTACAGTTAAATACTACTTTTCAGTGAATTCTGGTGGTTTCAAACACTGGTTTCATGTGAACTAACTCTATTTCAAGGATTTGTGCAGTGTACAACATCCTTTCTAGACTAAAGACTTACATTTGATGTCTTTTACACTTGTTCTCTCACTATTCTGTGATATTCATTGGTATTTACTCTGAATGACTACTGATTTCTAGCTGTTTCCCATAATGGGCCTTCTTTTCTTCTAGTGGGTCTTCACCACATGTAGAAACAACTTTATACACTCTTCTCTGAACTTGAGAAGCTATATACACTTGTCTTTCAACTGTTTTACAGTTGAATACTACTTTTCAGTGAATTCTAGTGGGTTGAAACACTGTTTTCTTGTGAAGTAACTCTATTTCAAGGATTTCGGTAGTGTATAACATCCTTTCCAGACTAAAGACTTACATTTTGTTGTCTTTTACCCTAGTTCTCTCACTATTCTGTGATATTCATTAGTATTTGCTCTGAATGACTACTGATTTCTTGCTGTTTCCCATAATGGGCCTTCTTTTCTACTTGTGGGTCTTCACCACATGTAGAAACAACTTTATACACTCTTCTCTGAACTTGAGAAGCTATATACACTTGTCTTTCAACTGTTTTACAGTTGAATACTACTATTCAGTGAATTCTAGTGGGTTGAAACACTGTTTTCTTGTGAAGTAACTCTATTTCAAGGATTTCTGTAGTGTATAACATCCTTTCTAGACTAGAAACTTACATTTTGATGTCTTCTACACTTGTTCTCACACAATTCTATGATATTCATTAGTATTTGCAATGAATGACTACTGATTTCTAGCTGTTTCCTATAATGGGCCTTCTTTCCTACTTGTTCGACTTCACCACATGTAGAAACAACTTTATACACTCTTCTCTGAACTTGTGAAGCTATATACACTTGTCTTCCAACTGTTTTACAGTTGAATACTACTTTTCAGTGAATTCTGGTGGTTTCAAACACTGGTTTCATGTGAACTAACTCTATTTCAAGGATTTGTGCAGTGTACAACATCCTTTCTAGACTAAAGACTTACATTTGATGTCTTTTACACTTGTTCTCTCACTATTCTGTGATGTTCATTGGTATTTACTCTGAATGACTACTGATTTCTAGCTGTTTCCTATAATTGGCCTTCTTTTCTACTTGTGGGACTTCAACACATGTAGAAACAACTTTATACACTCTTCTCTGGACTTGCGAAGCTATATAAACTTGTCTTTCAACCGTTTTACACTTAAATTATACTTTTCAGTGAATTCTGGTGGTTTGAAACACTGGTTTCTTGTGAAGTAACTCTATTTCAAGGATTTCGGTAGTGTATAACATCCTTTCTAGACTAGAGACTTACATTTTGATGTCTTTTACACTTGTTCTCTCACTATTCTGTGATATTCATTAGTATTTGCGCTGAATGACTACTGATTTCTAGCTGTTTCCTATAATGGGCCTTCTTTTCTACTTGTGCGACTTCACCACATGTAGCATCAACTTTATACACTCTTCTCTGGACTTGCGAAGCTATATAAACTTGTCTTTCAACTGTTTTACAGTTAAATACTACTTTTCAGTGAATTCTGGTGGTTTGAAACACTGGTTTCTTGTGAAGTAACTCTATTTCAAGGATTTCTGTAGTGTATAACATCCTTTCTAGACTAGAAACTTACATTTTGATGTCTTCTACACTTGTTCTCACACAATTCTATGATATTCATTAGTATTTGCAATGAATGACTACTGATTTCTAGCTGTTTCCTATAATGGGCCTTCTTTTCTACTTGTGGGACTTCAACACATGTAGAAACAACTTTATACACTCTTCTCTGGACTTGCGAAGGTATATAAACTTGTCTTTCAACTGTTTTACAGTTAAATGCTACTTTTCAATGAATTCTGGTGGTTTGAAACACTGTTTTCTTGTGAAGTAACTCTATTTCAAGGATTTCGGTAGTGTATAACATCCTTTCTAGACTAGAGACTTACATTTTGTTGTCTTTTACCCTAGTTCTCTCACTGTTCTGTGATATTCATTAGTATTTGCTCTGAATGACTACTGATTTCTAGCTGTTTCCCATAATGGGCCTTCTTTTCTTCTAGTGGGTCTTCACCACATGTAGAAACAACTTTATACACTCTTCTCTGAACTTGAGAAGCTATATACACTTGTCTTTCAACTGTTTTACAGTTGAATACTACTTTTCAGTGAATTCTAGTGGGTTGAAACACTGTTTTCTTGTGAAGTAACTCTATTTCAAGGATTTCGGTATTGTATAACATCCTTTCCAGACTAAAGACTTACATTTTGTTGTCTTTTACCCTAGTTCTCTCACTATTCTGTGATATTCATTAGTATTTGCTCTGAATGACTACTGATTTCTTGCTGTTTCCCATAATGGGCCTTCTTTTCTACTTGTGGGTCTTCACCACATGTAGAAACAACTTTATACACTCTTCTCTGAACTTGAGAAGCTATATACACTTGTCTTTCAACTGTTTTACAGTTGAATACTACTATTCAGTGAATTCTAGTGGGTTGAAACACTGTTTTCTTGTGAAGTAACTCTATTTCAAGGATTTCTGTAGTGTATAACATCCTTTCTAGACTAGAAACTTACATTTTGATGTCTTCTACACTTGTTCTCACACAATTCTATGATATTCATTAGTATTTGCAATGAATGACTACTGATTTCTAGCTGTTTCCTATAATGGGCCTTCTTTCCTACTTGTTCGACTTCACCACATGTAGAAACAACTTTATACACTCTTCTCTGAACTTGTGAAGCTATATACACTTGTCTTCCAACTGTTTTACAGTTGAATACTACTTTTCAGTGAATTCTGGTGGTTTCAAACACTGGTTTCATGTGAACTAACTCTATTTCAAGGATTTGTGCAGTGTACAACATCCTTTCTAGACTAAAGACTTACATTTGATGTCTTTTACACTTGTTCTCTCACTATTCTGTGATGTTCATTGGTATTTACTCTGAATGACTACTGATTTCTAGCTGTTTCCTATAATTGGCCTTCTTTTCTACTTGTGGGACTTCAACACATGTAGAAACAACTTTATACACTCTTCTCTGGACTTGCGAAGCTATATAAACTTGTCTTTCAACCGTTTTACACTTAAATTATACTTTTCAGTGAATTCTGGTGGTTTGAAACACTGGTTTCTTGTGAAGTAACTCTATTTCAAGGATTTCGGTAGTGTATAACATCCTTTCTAGACTAGAGACTTACATTTTGATGTCTTTTACACTTGTTCTCTCACTATTCTGTGATATTCATTAGTATTTGCGCTGAATGACTACTGATTTCTAGCTGTTTCCCATAATGGGCCTTCTTTTCTACTTGTGGGTCTTCACCACATGTAGAAACAACTTTATACACTCTTCTCTGAACTTGAGAAGCTATATACACTTGTCTTTCAACTGTTTTACAGTTGAATACTACTATTCAGTGAATTCTAGTGGGTTGAAACACTGTTTTCTTGTGAAGTAACTCTATTTCAAGGATTTCTGTAGTGTATAACATCCTTTCTAGAATAGAAACTTACATTTTGATGTCTTCTACACTTGTTCTCACACAATTCTATGATATTCATTAGTATTTGCAATGAATGACTACTAATTTCTAGCTGTTTCCTATAATGGGCCTTCTTTTCTACTTGTGCGACTTCACCACATGTAGCATCAACTTTATACACTCTTCTCTGGACTTGCGAAGCTATATAAACTTGTCTTTCAACTGTTTTACAGTTAAATACTACTTTTCAGTGAATTCTGGTGGTTTGAAACACTGGTTTCTTGTGAAGTAACTCTATTTCAAGGATTTCTGTAGTGTATAACATCCTTTCTAGACTAGAAACTTACATTTTGATGTCTTCTACACTTGTTCTCACACAATTCTATGATATTCATTAGTATTTGCACTGAATGACTACTGATTTCTAGCTGTTTCCTATAATGGGCCTTCTTTTCTACTTGTGGGACTTCAACACATGTAGAAACAACTTTATACACTCTTCTCTGGACTTGCGAAGCTATATAAACTTGTCTTTCAACTGTTTTACAGTTAAATACTACTTTTCAGTGAATTCTGGTGGTTTCAAACACTGGTTTCATGTGAACTAACTCTATTTCAAGGATTTGTGCAGTGTACAACATCCTTTCTAGACTAAAGACTTACATTTGATGTCTTTTACACTTGTTCTCTCACTATTCTGTGATATTCATTGGTATTTACTCTGAATGACTACTGATTTCTAGCTGTTTCCCATAATGGGCCTTCTTTTCTTCTAGTGGGTCTTCACCACATGTAGAAACAACTTTATACACTCTTCTCTGAACTTGAGAAGCTATATACACTTGTCTTTCAACTGTTTTACAGTTGAATACTACTTTTCAGTGAATTCTAGTGGGTTGAAACACTGTTTTCTTGTGAAGTAACTCTATTTCAAGGATTTCGGTAGTGTATAACATCCTTTCCAGACTAAAGACTTACATTTTGTTGTCTTTTACCCTAGTTCTCTCACTATTCTGTGATATTCATTAGTATTTGCTCTGAATGACTACTGATTTCTTGCTGTTTCCCATAATGGGCCTTCTTTTCTACTTGTGGGTCTTCACCACATGTAGAAACAACTTTATACACTCTTCTCTGAACTTGAGAAGCTATATACACTTGTCTTTCAACTGTTTTACAGTTGAATACTACTATTCAGTGAATTCTAGTGGGTTGAAACACTGTTTTCTTGTGAAGTAACTCTATTTCAAGGATTTCTGTAGTGTATAACATCCTTTCTAGACTAGAAACTTACATTTTGATGTCTTCTACACTTGTTCTCACACAATTCTATGATATTCATTAGTATTTGCAATGAATGACTACTGATTTCTAGCTGTTTCCTATAATGGGCCTTCTTTCCTACTTGTTCGACTTCACCACATGTAGAAACAACTTTATACACTCTTCTCTGAACTTGTGAAGCTATATACACTTGTCTTCCAACTGTTTTACAGTTGAATACTACTTTTCAGTGAATTCTGGTGGTTTCAAACACTGGTTTCATGTGAACTAACTCTATTTCAAGGATTTGTGCAGTGTACAACATCCTTTCTAGACTAAAGACTTACATTTGATGTCTTTTACACTTGTTCTCTCACTATTCTGTGATGTTCATTGGTATTTACTCTGAATGACTACTGATTTCTAGCTGTTTCCTATAATTGGCCTTCTTTTCTACTTGTGGGACTTCAACACATGTAGAAACAACTTTATACACTCTTCTCTGGACTTGCGAAGCTATATAAACTTGTCTTTCAACCGTTTTACACTTAAATTATACTTTTCAGTGAATTCTGGTGGTTTGAAACACTGGTTTCTTGTGAAGTAACTCTATTTCAAGGATTTCGGTAGTGTATAACATCCTTTCTAGACTAGAGACTTACATTTTGATGTCTTTTACACTTGTTCTCTCACTATTCTGTGATATTCATTAGTATTTGCGCTGAATGACTACTGATTTCTAGCTGTTTCCCATAATGGGCCTTCTTTTCTACTTGTGGGTCTTCACCACATGTAGAAACAACTTTATACACTCTTCTCTGAACTTGAGAAGCTATATACACTTGTCTTTCAACTGTTTTACAGTTGAATACTACTATTCAGTGAATTCTAGTGGGTTGAAACACTGTTTTCTTGTGAAGTAACTCTATTTCAAGGATTTCTGTAGTGTATAACATCCTTTCTAGAATAGAAACTTACATTTTGATGTCTTCTACACTTGTTCTCACACAATTCTATGATATTCATTAGTATTTGCAATGAATGACTACTAATTTCTAGCTGTTTCCTATAATGGGCCTTCTTTTCTACTTGTGCGACTTCACCACATGTAGCATCAACTTTATACACTCTTCTCTGGACTTGCGAAGCTATATAAACTTGTCTTTCAACTGTTTTACAGTTAAATACTACTTTTCAGTGAATTCTGGTGGTTTGAAACACTGGTTTCTTGTGAAGTAACTCTATTTCAAGGATTTCTGTAGTGTATAACATCCTTTCTAGACTAGAAACTTACATTTTGATGTCTTCTACACTTGTTCTCACACAATTCTATGATATTCATTAGTATTTGCACTGAATGACTACTGATTTCTAGCTGTTTCCTATAATGGGCCTTCTTTTCTACTTGTGGGACTTCAACACATGTAGAAACAACTTTATACACTCTTCTCTGGACTTGCGAAGCTATATAAACTTGTCTTTCAACTGTTTTACAGTTAAATACTACTTTTCAGTGAATTCTGGTGGTTTCAAACACTGGTTTCATGTGAACTAACTCTATTTCAAGGATTTGTGCAGTGTACAACATCCTTTCTAGACTAAAGACTTACATTTGATGTCTTTTACACTTGTTCTCTCACTATTCTGTGATATTCATTGGTATTTACTCTGAATGACTACTGATTTCTAGCTGTTTCCCATAATGGGCCTTCTTTTCTTCTAGTGGGTCTTCACCACATGTAGAAACAACTTTATACACTCTTCTCTGAACTTGAGAAGCTATATACACTTGTCTTTCAACTGTTTTACAGTTGAATACTACTTTTCAGTGAATTCTAGTGGGTTGAAACACTGTTTTCTTGTGAAGTAACTCTATTTCAAGGATTTCGGTAGTGTATAACATCCTTTCCAGACTAAAGACTTACATTTTGTTGTCTTTTACCCTAGTTCTCTCACTATTCTGTGATATTCATTAGTATTTGCTCTGAATGACTACTGATTTCTAGCTGTTTCCCATAATGGGCCTTATTTTCTACTTGTGGGTCTTCACCACATGTAGAAACAACTTTATACACTCTTCTCTGAACTTGAGAAGCTATATACACTTGTCTTTCAACTGTTTTACAGTTGAATACTACTATTCAGTGAATTCTAGTGGGTTGAAACACTGTTTTCTTGTGAAGTAACTCTATTTCAAGGATTTCTGTAGTGTATAACATCCTTTCTAGAATAGAAACTTACATTTTGATGTCTTCTACACTTGTTCTCACACAATTCTATGATATTCATTAGTATTTGCAATGAATGACTACTGATTTCTAGCTGTTTCCTATAATGGGCCTTCTTTTCTACTTGTGCGACTTCACCACATGTAGCATCAACTTTATACACTCTTCTCTGGACTTGCGAAGCTATATAAACTTGTCTTTCAACTGTTTTACAGTTAAATACTACTTTTCAGTGAATTCTGGTGGTTTGAAACACTGGTTTCTTGTGAAGTAACTCTATTTCAAGGATTTCGGTAGTGTATAACATCCTTTCTAGACTAGAGACTTACATTTTGATGTCTTTTACACTTGTTCTCTCACTATTCTGTGATATTCATTAGTATTTGCGCTGAATGACTACTGATTTCTAGCTGTTTCCCATAATGGGCCTTCTTTTCTACTTGTGGGTCTTCACCACATGTAGAAACAACTTTATACACTCTTCTCTGAACTTGAGAAGCTATATACACTTGTCTTTCAACTGTTTTACAGTTGAATACTACTATTCAGTGAGTTCTAGTGGGTTGAAACACTGTTTTCTTGTGAAGTAACTCTATTTCAAGGATTTCTGTAGTGTATAACATCCTTTCTAGAATAGAAACTTACATTTTGATGTCTTCTACACTTGTTCTCACACAATTCTATGATATTCATTAGTATTTGCAATGAATGACTACTGATTTCTAGCTGTTTCCTATAATGGGCCTTCTTTTCTACTTGTGCGACTTCACCACATGTAGCATCAACTTTATACACTCTTCTCTGGACTTGCGAAGCTATATAAACTTGTCTTTCAACTGTTTTACAGTTAAATACTACTTTTCAGTGAATTCTGGTGGTTTGAAACACTGGTTTCTTGTGAAGTAACTCTATTTCAAGGATTTCTGTAGTGTATAACATCCTTTCTAGACTAGAGACTTACATTTTGATGTCTTCTACACTTGTTCTCACACAATTCTATGATATTCATTAGTATTTGCAATGAATGACTACTGATTTCTAGCTGTTTCCTATAATGGGCCTTCTTTTCTACTTGTGGGACTTCAACACATGTAGAAACAACTTTATACACTCTTCTCTGGACTTGCGAAGGTATATAAACTTGTCTTTCAACTGTTTTACAGTTAAATGCTACTTTTCAATGAATTCTGGTGGTTTGAAACACTGTTTTCTTGTGAAGTAACTCTATTTCAAGGATTTCGGTAGTGTATAACATCTTTTCTAGACTAGAGACTTACATTTTGTTGTCTTTTACCCTAGTTCTCTCACTGTTCTGTGATATTCATTAGTATTTGCTCTGAATGACTACTGATTTCTAGCTGTTTCCCATAATGGGCCTTCTTTTCTTCTAGTGGGTCTTCACCACATGTAGAAACAACTTTATACACTCTTCTCTGAACTTGAGAAGCTATATACACTTGTCTTTCAACTGTTTTACAGTTGAATACTACTTTTCAGTGAATTCTAGTGGGTTGAAACACTGTTTTCTTGTGAAGTAACTCTATTTCAAGGATTTCGGTATTGTATAACATCCTTTCCAGACTAAAGACTTACATTTTGTTGTCTTTTACCCTAGTTCTCTCACTATTCTGTGATATTCATTAGTATTTGCTCTGAATGACTACTGATTTCTAGCTGTTTCCCATAATGGGCCTTCTTTTCTACTTGTGGGTCTTCACCACATGTAGAAACAACTTTATACACTCTTCTCTGAACTTGAGAAGCTATATACACTTGTCTTTCAACTGTTTTACAGTTGAATACTACTATTCAGTGAATTCTAGTGGGTTGAAACACTGTTTTCTTGTGAAGTAACTCTATTTCAAGGATTTCTGTAGTGTATAACATCCTTTCTAGACTAGAAACTTACATTTTGATGTCTTCTACACTTGTTCTCACACAATTCTATGATATTCATTAGTATTTGCAATGAATGACTACTGATTTCTAGCTGTTTCCTATAATGGGCCTTCTTTTCTACTTGTTCGACTTCACCACATGTAGAAACAACTTTATACACTCTTCTCTGAACTTGTGAAGCTATATACACTTGTCTTCCAACTGTTTTACAGTTGAATACTACTTTTCAGTGAATTCTGGTGGTTTCAAACACTGGTTTCATGTGAACTAACTCTATTTCAAGGATTTGTGCAGTGTACAACATCCTTTCTAGACTAAAGACTTACATTTGATGTCTTTTACACTTGTTCTCTCACTATTCTGTGATGTTCATTGGTATTTACTCTGAATGACTACTGATTTCTAGCTGTTTCCTATAATTGGCCTTCTTTTCTACTTGTGGGACTTCAACACATGTAGAAACAACTTTATACACTCTTCTCTGGACTTGCGAAGCTATATAAACTTGTCTTTCAACCGTTTTACACTTAAATTATACTTTTCAGTGAATTCTGGTGGTTTGAAACACTGGTTTCTTGTGAAGTAACTCTATTTCAAGGATTTCGGTAGTGTATAACATCCTTTCTAGACTAGAGACTTACATTTTGATGTCTTTTACACTTGTTCTCTCACTATTCTGTGATATTCATTAGTATTTGCGCTGAATGACTACTGATTTCTAGCTGTTTCCCATAATGGGCCTTCTTTTCTACTTGTGGGTCTTCACCACATGTAGAAACAACTTTATACACTCTTCTCTGAACTTGAGAAGCTATATACACTTGTCTTTCAACTGTTTTACAGTTGAATACTACTATTCAGTGAATTCTAGTGGGTTGAAACACTGTTTTCTTGTGAAGTAACTCTATTTCAAGGATTTCTGTAGTGTATAACATCCTTTCTAGAATAGAAACTTACATTTTGATGTCTTCTACACTTGTTCTCACACAATTCTATGATATTCATTAGTATTTGCAATGAATGACTACTGATTTCTAGCTGTTTCCTATAATGGGCCTTCTTTTCTACTTGTGCGACTTCACCACATGTAGCATCAACTTTATACACTCTTCTCTGGACTTGCGAAGCTATATAAACTTGTCTTTCAACTGTTTTACAGTTAAATACTACTTTTCAGTGAATTCTGGTGGTTTCAAACACTGGTTTCATGTGAACTAACTCTATTTCAAGGATTTGTGCAGTGTACAACATCCTTTCTAGACTAAAGACTTACATTTGATGTCTTTTACACTTGTTCTCTCACTATTCTGTGATATTCATTGGTATTTACTCTGAATGACTACTGATTTCTAGCTGTTTCCCATAATGGGCCTTCTTTTCTTCTAGTGGGTCTTCACCACATGTAGAAACAACTTTATACACTCTTCTCTGAACTTGAGAAGCTATATACACTTGTCTTTCAACTGTTTTACAGTTGAATACTACTTTTCAGTGAATTCTAGTGGGTTGAAACACTGTTTTCTTGTGAAGTAACTCTATTTCAAGGATTTCGGTAGTGTATAACATCCTTTCCAGACTAAAGACTTACATTTTGTTGTCTTTTACCCTAGTTCTCTCACTATTCTGTGATATTCATTAGTATTTGCTCTGAATGACTACTGATTTCTAGCTGTTTCCCATAATGGGCCTTATTTTCTACTTGTGGGTCTTCACCACATGTAGAAACAACTTTATACACTCTTCTCTGAACTTGAGAAGCTATATACACTTGTCTTTCAACTGTTTTACAGTTGAATACTACTATTCAGTGAATTCTAGTGGGTTGAAACACTGTTTTCTTGTGAAGTAACTCTATTTCAAGGATTTCTGTAGTGTATAACATCCTTTCTAGAATAGAAACTTACATTTTGATGTCTTCTACACTTGTTCTCACACAATTCTATGATATTCATTAGTATTTGCAATGAATGACTACTGATTTCTAGCTGTTTCCTATAATGGGCCTTCTTTTCTACTTGTGCGACTTCACCACATGTAGAAACAACTTTATACACTCTTCTCTGGACTTGCGAAGGTATATAAACTTGTCTTTCAACTGTTTTACAGTTAAATGCTACTTTTCAATGAATTCTGGTGGTTTGAAACACTGTTTTCTTGTGAAGTAACTCTATTTCAAGGATTTCGGTAGTGTATAACATCCTTTCTAGACTAGAGACTTACATTTTGTTGTCTTTTACCCTAGTTCTCTCACTGTTCTGTGATATTCATTAGTATTTGCTCTGAATGACTACTGATTTCTAGCTGTTTCCCATAATGGGCCTTCTTTTCTTCTAGTGGGTCTTCACCACATGTAGAAACAACTTTATACACTCTTCTCTGAACTTGAGAAGCTATATACACTTGTCTTTCAACTGTTTTACAGTTGAATACTACTTTTCAGTGAATTCTAGTGGGTTGAAACACTGTTTTCTTGTGAAGTAACTCTATTTCAAGGATTTCGGTATTGTATAACATCCTTTCCAGACTAAAGACTTACATTTTGTTGTCTTTTACCCTAGTTCTCTCACTATTCTGTGATATTCATTAGTATTTGCTCTGAATGACTACTGATTTCTAGCTGTTTCCCATAATGGGCCTTCTTTTCTACTTGTGGGTCTTCACCACATGTAGAAACAACTTTATACACTCTTCTCTGAACTTGAGAAGCTATATACACTTGTCTTTCAACTGTTTTACAGTTGAATACTACTATTCAGTGAATTCTAGTGGGTTGAAACACTGTTTTCTTGTGAAGTAACTCTATTTCAAGGATTTCTGTAGTGTATAACATCCTTTCTAGACTAGAAACTTACATTTTGATGTCTTCTACACTTGTTCTCACACAATTCTATGATATTCATTAGTATTTGCAATGAATGACTACTGATTTCTAGCTGTTTCCTATAATGGGCGTTCTTTTCTACTTGTTCGACTTCACCACATGTAGAAACAACTTTATACACTCTTCTCTGAACTTGTGAAGCTATATACACTTGTCTTCCAACTGTTTTACAGTTGAATACTACTTTTCAGTGAATTCCGGTGGTTTCAAACACTGGTTTCATGTGAACTAACTCTATTTCAAGGATTTGTGCAGTGTACAACATCCTTTCTAGACTAAAGACTTACATTTGATGTCTTTTACACTTGTTCTCTCACTATTCTGTGATATTCATTAGTATTTGCGCTGAATGACTACTGATTTCTAGCTGTTTCCCATAATGGGCCTTCTTTTCTACTTGTGGGTCTTCACCACATGTAGAAACAACTTTATACACTCTTCTCTGAACTTGAGAAGCTATATACACTTGTCTTTCAACTGTTTTACAGTTGAATACTACTATTCAGTGAGTTCTAGTGGGTTGAAACACTGTTTTCTTGTGAAGTAACTCTATTTCAAGGATTTCTGTAGTGTATAACATCCTTTCTAGAATAGAAACTTACATTTTGATGTCTTCTACACTTGTTCTCACACAATTCTATGATATTCATTAGTATTTGCAATGAATGACTACTGATTTCTAGCTGTTTCCTATAATGGGCCTTCTTTTCTACTTGTGCGACTTCACCACATGTAGCATCAACTTTATACACTCTTCTCTGGACTTGCGAAGCTATATAAACTTGTCTTTCAACTGTTTTACAGTTAAATACTACTTTTCAGTGAATTCTGGTGGTTTGAAACACTGGTTTCTTGTGAAGTAACTCTATTTCAAGGATTTCTGTAGTGTATAACATCCTTTCTAGACTAGAGACTTACATTTTGATGTCTTCTACACTTGTTCTCACACAATTCTATGATATTCATTAGTATTTGCAATGAATGACTACTGATTTCTAGCTGTTTCCTATAATGGGCCTTCTTTTCTACTTGTGGGACTTCAACACATGTAGAAACAACTTTATACACTCTTCTCTGGACTTGCGAAGGTATATAAACTTGTCTTTCAACTGTTTTACAGTTAAATGCTACTTTTCAATGAATTCTGGTGGTTTGAAACACTGTTTTCTTGTGAAGTAACTCTATTTCAAGGATTTCGGTAGTGTATAACATCCTTTCTAGACTAGAGACTTACATTTTGTTGTCTTTTACCCTAGTTCTCTCACTGTTCTGTGATATTCATTAGTATTTGCTCTGAATGACTACTGATTTCTAGCTGTTTCCCATAATGGGCCTTCTTTTCTTCTAGTGGGTCTTCACCACATGTAGAAACAACTTTATACACTCTTCTCTGAACTTGAGAAGCTATATACACTTGTCTTTCAACTGTTTTACAGTTGAATACTACTTTTCAGTGAATTCTAGTGGGTTGAAACACTGTTTTCTTGTGAAGTAACTCTATTTCAAGGATTTCGGTATTGTATAACATCCTTTCCAGACTAAAGACTTACATTTTGTTGTCTTTTACCCTAGTTCTCTCACTATTCTGTGATATTCATTAGTATTTGCTCTGAATGACTACTGATTTCTAGCTGTTTCCCATAATTGGCCTTCTTTTCTACTTGTGGGTCTTCACCACATGTAGAAACAACTTTATACACTCTTCTCTGAACTTGAGAAGCTATATACACTTGTCTTTCAACTGTTTTACAGTTGAATACTACTATTCAGTGAATTCTAGTGGGTTGAAACACTGTTTTCTTGTGAAGTAACTCTATTTCAAGGATTTCTGTAGTGTATAACATCCTTTCTAGACTAGAAACTTACATTTTGATGTCTTCTACACTTGTTCTCACACAATTCTATGATATTCATTAGTATTTGCAATGAATGACTACTGATTTCTAGCTGTTTCCTATAATGGGCGTTCTTTTCTACTTGTTCGACTTCACCACATGTAGAAACAACTTTATACACTCTTCTCTGAACTTGTGAAGCTATATACACTTGTCTTCCAACTGTTTTACAGTTGAATACTACTTTTCAGTGAATTCTGGTGGTTTCAAACACTGGTTTCATGTGAACTAACTCTATTTCAAGGATTTGTGCAGTGTACAACATCCTTTCTAGACTAAAGACTTACATTTGATGTCTTTTACACTTGTTCTCTCACTATTCTGTGATGTTCATTGGTATTTACTCTGAATGACTACTGATTTCTAGCTGTTTCCTATAATTGGCCTTCTTTTCTACTTGTGGGACTTCAACACATGTAGAAACAACTTTATACACTCTTCTCTGGACTTGCGAAGCTATATAAACTTGTCTTTCAACCGTTTTACACTTAAATTATACTTTTCAGTGAATTCTGGTGGTTTGAAACACTGGTTTCTTGTGAAGTAACTCTATTTCAAGGATTTCGGTAGTGTATAACATCCTTTCTAGACTAGAGACTTACATTTTGATGTCTTTTACACTTGTTCTCTCACTATTCTGTGATATTCATTAGTATTTGCGCTGAATGACTACTGATTTCTAGCTGTTTCCCATAATGGGCCTTCTTTTCTACTTGTGGGTCTTCACCACATGTAGAAACAACTTTATACACTCTTCTCTGAACTTGAGAAGCTATATACACTTGTCTTTCAACTGTTTTACAGTTGAATACTACTATTCAGTGAATTCTAGTGGGTTGAAACACTGTTTTCTTGTGAAGTAACTCTATTTCAAGGATTTCTGTAGTGTATAACATCCTTTCTAGAATAGAAACTTACATTTTGATGTCTTCTACACTTGTTCTCACACAATTCTATGATATTCATTAATATTTGCAATGAATGACTACTGATTTCTAGCTGTTTCCTATAATGGGCGTTCTTTTCTACTTGTTCGACTTCACCACATGTAGAAACAACTTTATACACTCTTCTCTGAACTTGTGAAGCTATATACACTTGTCTTCCAACTGTTTTACAGTTGAATACTACTTTTCAGTGAATTCTGGTGGTTTCAAACACTGGTTTCATGTGAACTAACTCTATTTCAAGGATTTGTGCAGTGTACAACATCCTTTCTAGACTAAAGACTTACATTTGATGTCTTTTACACTTGTTCTCTCACTATTCTGTGATGTTCATTGGTATTTACTCTGAATGACTACTGATTTCTAGCTGTTTCCTATAATTGGCCTTCTTTTCTACTTGTGGGACTTCAACACATGTAGAAACAACTTTATACACTCTTCTCTGGACTTGCGAAGCTATATAAACTTGTCTTTCAACCGTTTTACACTTAAATTATACTTTTCAGTGAATTCTGGTGGTTTGAAACACTGGTTTCTTGTGAAGTAACTCTATTTCAAGGATTTCGGTAGTGTATAACATCCTTTCTAGACTAGAGACTTACATTTTGATGTCTTTTACACTTGTTCTCTCACTATTCTGTGATATTCATTAGTATTTGCGCTGAATGACTACTGATTTCTAGCTGTTTCCCATAATGGGCCTTCTTTTCTACTTGTGGGTCTTCACCACATGTAGAAACAACTTTATACACTCTTCTCTGAACTTGAGAAGCTATATACACTTGTCTTTCAACTGTTTTACAGTTGAATACTACTATTCAGTGAATTCTAGTGGGTTGAAACACTGTTTTCTTGTGAAGTAACTCTATTTCAAGGATTTCTGTAGTGTATAACATCCTTTCTAGAATAGAAACTTACATTTTGATGTCTTCTACACTTGTTCTCACACAATTCTATGATATTCATTAGTATTTGCAATGAATGACTACTGATTTCTAGCTGTTTCCTATAATGGGCCTTCTTTTCTACTTGTGCGACTTCACCACATGTAGCATCAACTTTATACACTCTTCTCTGGACTTGCGAAGCTATATAAACTTGTCTTTCAACTGTTTTACAGTTAAATACTACTTTTCAGTGAATTCTGGTGGTTTGAAACACTGGTTTCTTGTGAAGTAACTCTATTTCAAGGATTTCGGTAGTGTATAACATCCTTTCTAGACTGGAGACTTACATTTTGATGTCTTTTACACTTGTTCTCTCACTATTCTGTGATATTCATTAGTATTTGCGCTGAATGACTACTGATTTCTAGCTGTTTCCCATAATGGGCCTTCTTTTCTACTTGTGGGTCTTCACCACATGTAGAAACAACTTTATACACTCTTCTCTGAACTTGAGAAGCTATATACACTTGTCTTTCAACTGTTTTACAGTTGAATACTACTATTCAGTGAGTTCTAGTGGGTTGAAACACTGTTTTCTTGTGAAGTAACTCTATTTCAAGGATTTCTGTAGTGTATAACATCCTTTCTAGAATAGAAACTTACATTTTGATGTCTTCTACACTTGTTCTCACACAATTCTATGATATTCATTAGTATTTGCAATGAATGACTACTGATTTCTAGCTGTTTCCTATAATGGGCCTTCTTTTCTACTTGTGCGACTTCACCACATGTAGAAACAACTTTATACACTCTTCTCTGGACTTGCGAAGGTATATAAACTTGTCTTTCAACTGTTTTACAGTTAAATGCTACTTTTCAATGAATTCTGGTGGTTTGAAACACTGTTTTCTTGTGAAGTAACTCTATTTCAAGGATTTCGGTAGTGTATAACATCCTTTCTAGACTAGAGACTTACATTTTGTTGTCTTTTACCCTAGTTCTCTCACTGTTCTGTGATATTCATTAGTATTTGCTCTGAATGACTACTGATTTCTAGCTGTTTCCCATAATGGGCCTTCTTTTCTTCTAGTGGGTCTTCACCACATGTAGAAACAACTTTATACACTCTTCTCTGAACTTGAGAAGCTATATACACTTGTCTTTCAACTGTTTTACAGTTGAATACTACTTTTCAGTGAATTCTAGTGGGTTGAAACACTGTTTTCTTGTGAAGTAACTCTATTTCAAGGATTTCGGTATTGTATAACATCCTTTCCAGACTAAAGACTTACATTTTGTTGTCTTTTACCCTAGTTCTCTCACTATTCTGTGATATTCATTAGTATTTGCTCTGAATGACTACTGATTTCTAGCTGTTTCCCATAATGGGCCTTCTTTTCTACTTGTGGGTCTTCACCACATGTAGAAACAACTTTATACACTCTTCTCTGAACTTGAGAAGCTATATACACTTGTCTTTCAACTGTTTTACAGTTGAATACTACTATTCAGTGAATTCTAGTGGGTTGAAACACTGTTTTCTTGTGAAGTAACTCTATTTCAAGGATTTCTGTAGTGTATAACATCCTTTCTAGACTAGAAACTTACATTTTGATGTCTTCTACACTTGTTCTCACACAATTCTATGATATTCATTAGTATTTGCAATGAATGACTACTGATTTCTAGCTGTTTCCTATAATGGGCGTTCTTTTCTACTTGTTCGACTTCACCACATGTAGAAACAACTTTATACACTCTTCTCTGAACTTGTGAAGCTATATACACTTGTCTTCCAACTGTTTTACAGTTGAATACTACTTTTCAGTGAATTCTGGTGGTTTCAAACACTGGTTTCATGTGAACTAACTCTATTTCAAGGATTTGTGCAGTGTACAACATCCTTTCTAGACTAAAGACTTACATTTGATGTCTTTTACACTTGTTCTCTCACTATTCTGTGATATTCATTAGTATTTGCGCTGAATGACTACTGATTTCTAGCTGTTTCCCATAATGGGCCTTCTTTTCTACTTGTGGGTCTTCACCACATGTAGAAACAACTTTATACACTCTTCTCTGAACTTGAGAAGCTATATACACTTGTCTTTCAACTGTTTTACAGTTGAATACTACTATTCAGTGAGTTCTAGTGGGTTGAAACACTGTTTTCTTGTGAAGTAACTCTATTTCAAGGATTTCTGTAGTGTATAACATCCTTTCTAGAATAGAAACTTACATTTTGATGTCTTCTACACTTGTTCTCACACAATTCTATGATATTCATTAGTATTTGCAATGAATGACTACTGATTTCTAGCTGTTTCCTATAATGGGCCTTCTTTTCTACTTGTGCGACTTCACCACATGTAGCATCAACTTTATACACTCTTCTCTGGACTTGCGAAGCTATATAAACTTGTCTTTCAACTGTTTTACAGTTAAATACTACTTTTCAGTGAATTCTGGTGGTTTGAAACACTGGTTTCTTGTGAAGTAACTCTATTTCAAGGATTTCTGTAGTGTATAACATCCTTTCTAGACTAGAGACTTACATTTTGATGTCTTCTACACTTGTTCTCACACAATTCTATGATATTCATTAGTATTTGCAATGAATGACTACTGATTTCTAGCTGTTTCCTATAATGGGCCTTCTTTTCTACTTGTGGGACTTCAACACATGTAGAAACAACTTTATACACTCTTCTCTGGACTTGCGAAGGTATATAAACTTGTCTTTCAACTGTTTTACAGTTAAATGCTACTTTTCAATGAATTCTGGTGGTTTGAAACACTGTTTTCTTGTGAAGTAACTCTATTTCAAGGATTTCGGTAGTGTATAACATCCTTTCTAGACTAGAGACTTACATTTTGTTGTCTTTTACCCTAGTTCTCTCACTGTTCTGTGATATTCATTAGTATTTGCTCTGAATGACTACTGATTTCTAGCTGTTTCCCATAATGGGCCTTCTTTTCTTCTAGTGGGTCTTCACCACATGTAGAAACAACTTTATACACTCTTCTCTGAACTTGAGAAGCTATATACACTTGTCTTTCAACTGTTTTACAGTTGAATACTACTTTTCAGTGAATTCTAGTGGGTTGAAACACTGTTTTCTTGTGAAGTAACTCTATTTCAAGGATTTCGGTATTGTATAACATCCTTTCCAGACTAAAGACTTACATTTTGTTGTCTTTTACCCTAGTTCTCTCACTATTCTGTGATATTCATTAGTATTTGCTCTGAATGACTACTGATTTCTAGCTGTTTCCCATAATTGGCCTTCTTTTCTACTTGTGGGTCTTCACCACATGTAGAAACAACTTTATACACTCTTCTCTGAACTTGAGAAGCTATATACACTTGTCTTTCAACTGTTTTACAGTTGAATACTACTATTCAGTGAATTCTAGTGGGTTGAAACACTGTTTTCTTGTGAAGTAACTCTATTTCAAGGATTTCTGTAGTGTATAACATCCTTTCTAGACTAGAAACTTACATTTTGATGTCTTCTACACTTGTTCTCACACAATTCTATGATATTCATTAGTATTTGCAATGAATGACTACTGATTTCTAGCTGTTTCCTATAATGGGCGTTCTTTTCTACTTGTTCGACTTCACCACATGTAGAAACAACTTTATACACTCTTCTCTGAACTTGTGAAGCTATATACACTTGTCTTCCAACTGTTTTACAGTTGAATACTACTTTTCAGTGAATTCTGGTGGTTTCAAACACTGGTTTCATGTGAACTAACTCTATTTCAAGGATTTGTGCAGTGTACAACATCCTTTCTAGACTAAAGACTTACATTTGATGTCTTTTACACTTGTTCTCTCACTATTCTGTGATGTTCATTGGTATTTACTCTGAATGACTACTGATTTCTAGCTGTTTCCTATAATTGGCCTTCTTTTCTACTTGTGGGACTTCAACACATGTAGAAACAACTTTATACACTCTTCTCTGGACTTGCGAAGCTATATAAACTTGTCTTTCAACCGTTTTACACTTAAATTATACTTTTCAGTGAATTCTGGTGGTTTGAAACACTGGTTTCTTGTGAAGTAACTCTATTTCAAGGATTTCGGTAGTGTATAACATCCTTTCTAGACTAGGGACTTACATTTTGATGTCTTTTACACTTGTTCTCTCACTATTCTGTGATATTCATTAGTATTTGCGCTGAATGACTACTGATTTCTAGCTGTTTCCCATAATGGGCCTTCTTTTCTACTTGTGGGTCTTCACCACATGTAGAAACAACTTTATACACTCTTCTCTGAACTTGAGAAGCTATATACACTTGTCTTTCAACTGTTTTACAGTTGAATACTACTATTCAGTGAATTCTAGTGGGTTGAAACACTGTTTTCTTGTGAAGTAACTCTATTTCAAGGATTTCTGTAGTGTATAACATCCTTTCTAGAATAGAAACTTACATTTTGATGTCTTCTACACTTGTTCTCACACAATTCTATGATATTCATTAGTATTTGCAATGAATGACTACTGATTTCTAGCTGTTTCCTATAATGGGCCTTCTTTTCTACTTGTGCGACTTCACCACATGTAGCATCAACTTTATACACTCTTCTCTGGACTTGCGAAGCTATATAAACTTGTCTTTCAACTGTTTTACAGTTAAATACTACTTTTCAGTGAATTCTGGTGGTTTGAAACACTGGTTTCTTGTGAAGTAACTCTATTTCAAGGATTTCGGTAGTGTATAACATCCTTTCTAGACTAGAGACTTACATTTTGAGGTCTTTTACACTTGTTCTCTCACTATTCTGTGATATTCATTAGTATTTGCGCTGAATGACTACTGATTTCTAGCTGTTTCCCATAATGGGCCTTCTTTTCTACTTGTGGGTCTTCACCACATGTGGAAACAACTTTATACACTCTTCTCTGAACTTGAGAAGCTATATACACTTGTCTTTCAACTGTTTTACAGTTGAATACTACTATTCAGTGAGTTCTAGTGGGTTGAAACACTGTTTTCTTGTGAAGTAACTCTATTTCAAGGATTTCTGTAGTGTATAACATCCTTTCTAGAATAGAAACTTACATTTTGATGTCTTCTACACTTGTTCTCACACAATTCTATGATATTCATTAGTATTTGCAATGAATGACTACTGATTTCTAGCTGTTTCCTATAATGGGCCTTCTTTTCTACTTGTGCGACTTCACCACATGTAGCATCAACTTTATACACTCTTCTCTGGACTTGCGAAGCTATATAAACTTGTCTTTCAACTGTTTTACAGTTAAATACTACTTTTCAGTGAATTCTGGTGGTTTGAAACACTGGTTTCTTGTGAAGTAACTCTATTTCAAGGATTTCTGTAGTGTATAACACCTTTCTAGACTAGAAACTTACATTTTGATGTCTTCTACACTTGTTCTCACACAATTCTATGATATTCATTAGTATGTGCAATGAATGACTACTGATTTCTAGCTGTTTCCTATAATGGGCCTTCTTTTGTACTTGTGGGACTTCAACACATGTAGAAACAACTTTATACACTCTTCTCTGGACTTGCGAAGGTATATAAACTTGTCTTTCAACTGTTTTACAGTTAAATGCTACTTTTCAATGAATTCTGGTGGTTTGAAACACTGTTTTCTTGTGAAGTAACTCTATTTCAAGGATTTCGGTAGTGTATAACATCCTTTCTAGACTAGAGACTTACATTTTGTTGTCTTTTACCCTAGTTCTCTCACTGTTCTGTGATATTCATTAGTATTTGCTCTGAATGACTACTGATTTCTAGCTGTTTCCCATAATGGGCCTTCTTTTCTTCTAGTGGGTCTTCACCACATGTAGAAACAACTTTATACACTCTTCTCTGAACTTGAGAAGCTATATACACTTGTCTTTCAACTGTTTTACAGTTGAATACTACTTTTCAGTGAATTCTAGTGGGTTGAAACACTGTTTTCTTGTGAAGTAACTCTATTTCAAGATTTTCGGTATTGTATAACATCCTTTCCAGACTAAAGACTTACATTTTGTTGTCTTTTACCCTAGTTCTCTCACTATTCTGTGATATTCATTAGTATTTGCTCTGAATGACTACTGATTTCTAGCTGTTTCCCATAATGGGCCTTCTTTTCTACTTGTGGGTCTTCACCACATGTAGAAACAACTTTATACACTCTTCTCTGAACTTGAGAAGCTATATACACTTGTCTTTCAACTGTTTTACAGTTGAATACTACTATTCAGTGAATTCTAGTGGGTTGAAACACTGTTTTCTTGTGAAGTAACTCTATTTCAAGGATTTCTGTAGTGTATAACATCCTTTCTAGACTAGAAACTTACATTTTGATGTCTTCTACACTTGTTCTCACACAATTCTATGATATTCATTAGTATTTGCAATGAATGACTACTGATTTCTAGCTGTTTCCTATAATGGGCGTTCTTTTCTACTTGTTCGACTTCACCACATGTAGAAACAACTTTATACACTCTTCTCTGAACTTGTGAAGCTATATACACTTGTCTTCCAACTGTTTTACAGTTGAATACTACTTTTCAGTGAATTCTGGTGGTTTCAAACACTGGTTTCATGTGAACTAACTCTATTTCAAGGATTTGTGCAGTGTACAACATCCTTTCTAGACTAAAGACTTACATTTGATGTCTTTTACACTTGTTCTCTCACTATTCTGTGATGTTCATTGGTATTTACTCTGAATGACTACTGATTTCTAGCTGTTTCCTATAATTGGCCTTCTTTTCTACTTGTGGGACTTCAACACATGTAGAAACAATTTTATACACTCTTCTTTGGACTTGCGAAGCTATATAAACTTGTCTTTCAACCGTTTTACACTTAAATTATACTTTTCAGTGAATTCTGGTGGTTTGAAACACTGGTTTCTTGTGAAGTAACTCTATTTCAAGGATTTCGGTAGTGTATAACATCCTTTCTAGACTAGGGACTTACATTTTGATGTCTTTTACACTTGTTCTCTCACTATTCTGTGATATTCATTAGTATTTGCGCTGAATGACTACTGATTTCTAGCTGTTTCCCATAATGGGCCTTCTTTTCTACTTGTGGGTCTTCACCACATGTAGAAACAACTTTATACACTCTTCTCTGAACTTGAGAAGCTATATACACTTGTCTTTCAACTCTTTTACAGTTGAATACTACTATTCAGTGAATTCTAGTGGGTTGAAACACTGTTTTCTTGTGAAGTAACTCTATTTCAAGGATTTCTGTAGTGTATAACATCCTTTCTAGAATAGAAACTTACATTTTGATGTCTTCTACACTTGTTCTCACACAATTCTATGATATTCATTAGTATTTGCAATGAATGACTACTGATTTCTAGCTGTTTCCTATAATGGGCCTTCTTTTCTACTTGTGCGACTTCACCACATGTAGCATCAACTTTATACACTCTTCTCTGGACTTGCGAAGCTATATAAACTTGTCTTTCAACTGTTTTACAGTTAAATACTACTTTTCAGTGAATTCTGGTGGTTTGAAACACTGGTTTCTTGTGAAGTAACTCTATTTCAAGGATTTCGGTAGTGTATAACATCCTTTCTAGACTAGAGACTTACATTTTGAGGTCTTTTACACTTGTTCTCTCACTATTCTGTGATATTCATTAGTATTTGCGCTGAATGACTACTGATTTCTAGCTGTTTCCCATAATGGGCCTTCTTTTCTACTTGTGGGTCTTCACCACATGTGGAAACAACTTTATACACTCTTCTCTGAACTTGAGAAGCTATATACACTTGTCTTTCAACTGTTTTACAGTTGAATACTACTATTCAGTGAGTTCTAGTGGGTTGAAACACTGTTTTCTTGTGAAGTAACTCTATTTCAAGGATTTCTGTAGTGTATAACATCCTTTCTAGAATAGAAACTTACATTTTGATGTCTTCTACACTTGTTCTCACACAATTCTATGATATTCATTAGTATTTGCAATGAATGACTACTGATTTCTAGCTGTTTCCTATAATGGGCCTTCTTTTCTACTTGTTCGACTTCACCACATGTAGAAACAACTTTATACACTCTTCTCTGAACTTGTGAAGCTATATACACTTTTCTTCCAACTGTTTTACAGTTGAATACTACTTTTCAGTGAATTCTGGTGGTTTCAAACACTGGTTTCATGTGAACTAACTCTATTTCAAGGATTTGTGCAGTGTACAACATCCTTTCTAGACTAAAGACTTACATTTGATGTCTTTTACACTTGTTCTCTCACTATTCTGTGATGTTCATTGGTATTTACTCTGAATGACTACTGATTTCTAGCTGTTTCCTATAATTGGCCTTCTTTTCTACTTGTGGGACTTCAACACATGTAGAAACAACTTTATACACTCTTCTCTGGACTTGCGAAGCTATATAAACTTGTCTTTCAACCGTTTTACACTTAAATTATACTTTTCAGTGAATTCTGGTGGTTTGAAACACTGGTTTCTTGTGAAGTAACTCTATTTCAAGGATTTCGGTAGTGTATAACATCCTTTCTAGACTAGAGACTTACATTTTGATGTCTTTTACACTTGTTCTCTCACTATTCTGTGATATTCATTAGTATTTGCGCTGAATGACTACTGATTTCTAGCTGTTTCCCATAATGGGCCTTCTTTTCTACTTGTGGGTCTTCACCACATGTAGAAACAACTTTATACACTCTTCTCTGAACTTGAGAAGCTATATACACTTGTCTTTCAACTGTTTTACAGTTGAATACTACTATTCAGTGAATTCTAGTGGGTTGAAACACTGTTTTCTTGTGAAGTAACTCTATTTCAAGGATTTCTGTAGTGTATAACATCCTTTCTAGAATAGAAACTTACATTTTGATGTCTTCTACACTTGTTCTCACACAATTCTATGATATTCATTAGTATTTGCAATGAATGACTACTGATTTCTAGCTGTTTCCTATAATGGGCCTTCTTTTCTACTTGTGCGACTTCACCACATGTAGCATCAACTTTATACACTCTTCTCTGGACTTGCGAAGCTATATAAACTTGTCTTTCAACTGTTTTACAGTTAAATACTACTTTTCAGTGAATTCTGGTGGTTTCAAACACTGGTTTCATGTGAACTAACTCTATTTCAAGGATTTGTGCAGTGTACAACATCCTTTCTAGACTAAAGACTTACATTTGATGTCTTTTACACTTGTTCTCTCACTATTCTGTGATATTCATTGGTATTTACTCTGAATGACTACTGATTTCTAGCTGTTTCCCATAATGGGCCTTCTTTTCTTCTAGTGGGTCTTCACCACATGTAGAAACAACTTTATACACTCTTCTCTGAACTTGAGAAGCTATATACACTTGTCTTTCAACTGTTTTACAGTTGAATACTACTTTTCAGTGAATTCTAGTGGGTTGAAACACTGTTTTCTTGTGAAGTAACTCTATTTCAAGGATTTCGGTAGTGTATAACATCCTTTCCAGACTAAAGACTTACATTTTGTTGTCTTTTACCCTAGTTCTCTCACTATTCTGTGATATTCATTAGTATTTGCTCTGAATGACTACTGATTTCTAGCTGTTTCCCATAATGGGCCTTATTTTCTACTTGTGGGTCTTCACCACATGTAGAAACAACTTTATACACTCTTCTCTGAACTTGAGAAGCTATATACACTTGTCTTTCAACTGTTTTACAGTTGAATACTACTATTCAGTGAATTCTAGTGGGTTGAAACACTGTTTTCTTGTGAAGTAACTCTATTTCAAGGATTTCTGTAGTGTATAACATCCTTTCTAGAATAGAAACTTACATTTTGATGTCTTCTACACTTGTTCTCACACAATTCTATGATATTCATTAGTATTTGCAATGAATGACTACTGATTTCTAGCTGTTTCCTATAATGGGCCTTCTTTTCTACTTGTGCGACTTCACCACATGTAGAAACAACTTTATACACTCTTCTCTGGACTTGCGAAGGTATATAAACTTGTCTTTCAACTGTTTTACAGTTAAATGCTACTTTTCAATGAATTCTGGTGGTTTGAAACACTGTTTTCTTGTGAAGTAACTCTATTTCAAGGATTTCGGTAGTGTATAACATCCTTTCTAGACTAGAGACTTACATTTTGTTGTCTTTTACCCTAGTTCTCTCACTGTTCTGTGATATTCATTAGTATTTGCTCTGAATGACTACTGATTTCTAGCTGTTTCCCATAATGGGCCTTCTTTTCTTCTAGTGGGTCTTCACCACATGTAGAAACAACTTTATACACTCTTCTCTGAACTTGAGAAGCTATATACACTTGTCTTTCAACTGTTTTACAGTTGAATACTACTTTTCAGTGAATTCTAGTGGGTTGAAACACTGTTTTCTTGTGAAGTAACTCTATTTCAAGGATTTCGGTATTGTATAACATCCTTTCCAGACTAAAGACTTACATTTTGTTGTCTTTTACCCTAGTTCTCTCACTATTCTGTGATATTCATTAGTATTTGCTCTGAATGACTACTGATTTCTAGCTGTTTCCCATAATGGGCCTTCTTTTCTACTTGTGGGTCTTCACCACATGTAGAAACAACTTTATACACTCTTCTCTGAACTTGAGAAGCTATATACACTTGTCTTTCAACTGTTTTACAGTTGAATACTACTATTCAGTGAATTCTAGTGGGTTGAAACACTGTTTTCTTGTGAAGTAACTCTATTTCAAGGATTTCTGTAGTGTATAACATCCTTTCTAGACTAGAAACTTACATTTTGATGTCTTCTACACTTGTTCTCACACAATTCTATGATATTCATTAGTATTTGCAATGAATGACTACTGATTTCTAGCTGTTTCCTATAATGGGCGTTCTTTTCTACTTGTTCGACTTCACCACATGTAGAAACAACTTTATACACTCTTCTCTGAACTTGTGAAGCTATATACACTTGTCTTCCAACTGTTTTACAGTTGAATACTACTTTTCAGTGAATTCCGGTGGTTTCAAACACTGGTTTCATGTGAACTAACTCTATTTCAAGGATTTGTGCAGTGTACAACATCCTTTCTAGACTAAAGACTTACATTTGATGTCTTTTACACTTGTTCTCTCACTATTCTGTGATATTCATTAGTATTTGCGCTGAATGACTACTGATTTCTAGCTGTTTCCCATAATGGGCCTTCTTTTCTACTTGTGGGTCTTCACCACATGTAGAAACAACTTTATACACTCTTCTCTGAACTTGAGAAGCTATATACACTTGTCTTTCAACTGTTTTACAGTTGAATACTACTATTCAGTGAGTTCTAGTGGGTTGAAACACTGTTTTCTTGTGAAGTAACTCTATTTCAAGGATTTCTGTAGTGTATAACATCCTTTCTAGAATAGAAACTTACATTTTGATGTCTTCTACACTTGTTCTCACACAATTCTATGATATTCATTAGTATTTGCAATGAATGACTACTGATTTCTAGCTGTTTCCTATAATGGGCCTTCTTTTCTACTTGTGCGACTTCACCACATGTAGCATCAACTTTATACACTCTTCTCTGGACTTGCGAAGCTATATAAACTTGTCTTTCAACTGTTTTACAGTTAAATACTACTTTTCAGTGAATTCTGGTGGTTTGAAACACTGGTTTCTTGTGAAGTAACTCTATTTCAAGGATTTCTGTAGTGTATAACATCCTTTCTAGACTAGAGACTTACATTTTGATGTCTTCTACACTTGTTCTCACACAATTCTATGATATTCATTAGTATTTGCAATGAATGACTACTGATTTCTAGCTGTTTCCTATAATGGGCCTTCTTTTCTACTTGTGGGACTTCAACACATGTAGAAACAACTTTATACACTCTTCTCTGGACTTGCGAAGGTATATAAACTTGTCTTTCAACTGTTTTACAGTTAAATGCTACTTTTCAATGAATTCTGGTGGTTTGAAACACTGTTTTCTTGTGAAGTAACTCTATTTCAAGGATTTCGGTAGTGTATAACATCCTTTCTAGACTAGAGACTTACATTTTGTTGTCTTTTACCCTAGTTCTCTCACTGTTCTGTGATATTCATTAGTATTTGCTCTGAATGACTACTGATTTCTAGCTGTTTCCCATAATGGGCCTTCTTTTCTTCTAGTGGGTCTTCACCACATGTAGAAACAACTTTATACACTCTTCTCTGAACTTGAGAAGCTATATACACTTGTCTTTCAACTGTTTTACAGTTGAATACTACTTTTCAGTGAATTCTAGTGGGTTGAAACACTGTTTTCTTGTGAAGTAACTCTATTTCAAGGATTTCGGTATTGTATAACATCCTTTCCAGACTAAAGACTTACATTTTGTTGTCTTTTACCCTAGTTCTCTCACTATTCTGTGATATTCATTAGTATTTGCTCTGAATGACTACTGATTTCTAGCTGTTTCCCATAATTGGCCTTCTTTTCTACTTGTGGGTCTTCACCACATGTAGAAACAACTTTATACACTCTTCTCTGAACTTGAGAAGCTATATACACTTGTCTTTCAACTGTTTTACAGTTGAATACTACTATTCAGTGAATTCTAGTGGGTTGAAACACTGTTTTCTTGTGAAGTAACTCTATTTCAAGGATTTCTGTAGTGTATAACATCCTTTCTAGACTAGAAACTTACATTTTGATGTCTTCTACACTTGTTCTCACACAATTCTATGATATTCATTAGTATTTGCAATGAATGACTACTGATTTCTAGCTGTTTCCTATAATGGGCGTTCTTTTCTACTTGTTCGACTTCACCACATGTAGAAACAACTTTATACACTCTTCTCTGAACTTGTGAAGCTATATACACTTGTCTTCCAACTGTTTTACAGTTGAATACTACTTTTCAGTGAATTCTGGTGGTTTCAAACACTGGTTTCATGTGAACTAACTCTATTTCAAGGATTTGTGCAGTGTACAACATCCTTTCTAGACTAAAGACTTACATTTGATGTCTTTTACACTTGTTCTCTCACTATTCTGTGATGTTCATTGGTATTTACTCTGAATGACTACTGATTTCTAGCTGTTTCCTATAATTGGCCTTCTTTTCTACTTGTGGGACTTCAACACATGTAGAAACAACTTTATACACTCTTCTCTGGACTTGCGAAGCTATATAAACTTGTCTTTCAACCGTTTTACACTTAAATTATACTTTTCAGTGAATTCTGGTGGTTTGAAACACTGGTTTCTTGTGAAGTAACTCTATTTCAAGGATTTCGGTAGTGTATAACATCCTTTCTAGACTAGAGACTTACATTTTGATGTCTTTTACACTTGTTCTCTCACTATTCTGTGATATTCATTAGTATTTGCGCTGAATGACTACTGATTTCTAGCTGTTTCCCATAATGGGCCTTCTTTTCTACTTGTGGGTCTTCACCACATGTAGAAACAACTTTATACACTCTTCTCTGAACTTGAGAAGCTATATACACTTGTCTTTCAACTGTTTTACAGTTGAATACTACTATTCAGTGAATTCTAGTGGGTTGAAACACTGTTTTCTTGTGAAGTAACTCTATTTCAAGGATTTCTGTAGTGTATAACATCCTTTCTAGAATAGAAACTTACATTTTGATGTCTTCTACACTTGTTCTCACACAATTCTATGATATTCATTAGTATTTGCAATGAATGACTACTGATTTCTAGCTGTTTCCTATAATGGGCGTTCTTTTCTACTTGTTCGACTTCACCACATGTAGAAACAACTTTATACACTCTTCTCTGAACTTGTGAAGCTATATACACTTGTCTTCCAACTGTTTTACAGTTGAATACTACTTTTCAGTGAATTCTGGTGGTTTCAAACACTGGTTTCATGTGAACTAACTCTATTTCAAGGATTTGTGCAGTGTACAACATCCTTTCTAGACTAAAGACTTACATTTGATGTCTTTTACACTTGTTCTCTCACTATTCTGTGATGTTCATTGGTATTTACTCTGAATGACTACTGATTTCTAGCTGTTTCCTATAATTGGCCTTCTTTTCTACTTGTGGGACTTCAACACATGTAGAAACAACTTTATACACTCTTCTCTGGACTTGCGAAGCTATATAAACTTGTCTTTCAACCGTTTTACACTTAAATTATACTTTTCAGTGAATTCTGGTGGTTTGAAACACTGGTTTCTTGTGAAGTAACTCTATTTCAAGGATTTCGGTAGTGTATAACATCCTTTCTAGACTAGAGACTTACATTTTGATGTCTTTTACACTTGTTCTCTCACTATTCTGTGATATTCATTAGTATTTGCGCTGAATGACTACTGATTTCTAGCTGTTTCCCATAATGGGCCTTCTTTTCTACTTGTGGGTCTTCACCACATGTAGAAACAACTTTATACACTCTTCTCTGAACTTGAGAAGCTATATACACTTGTCTTTCAACTGTTTTACAGTTGAATACTACTATTCAGTGAATTCTAGTGGGTTGAAACACTGTTTTCTTGTGAAGTAACTCTATTTCAAGGATTTCTGTAGTGTATAACATCCTTTCTAGAATAGAAACTTACATTTTGATGTCTTCTACACTTGTTCTCACACAATTCTATGATATTCATTAGTATTTGCAATGAATGACTACTGATTTCTAGCTGTTTCCTATAATGGGCCTTCTTTTCTACTTGTGCGACTTCACCACATGTAGCATCAACTTTATACACTCTTCTCTGGACTTGCGAAGCTATATAAACTTGTCTTTCAACTGTTTTACAGTTAAATACTACTTTTCAGTGAATTCTGGTGGTTTGAAACACTGGTTTCTTGTGAAGTAACTCTATTTCAAGGATTTCGGTAGTGTATAACATCCTTTCTAGACTGGAGACTTACATTTTGATGTCTTTTACACTTGTTCTCTCACTATTCTGTGATATTCATTAGTATTTGCGCTGAATGACTACTGATTTCTAGCTGTTTCCCATAATGGGCCTTCTTTTCTACTTGTGGGTCTTCACCACATGTAGAAACAACTTTATACACTCTTCTCTGAACTTGAGAAGCTATATACACTTGTCTTTCAACTGTTTTACAGTTGAATACTACTATTCAGTGAGTTCTAGTGGGTTGAAACACTGTTTTCTTGTGAAGTAACTCTATTTCAAGGATTTCTGTAGTGTATAACATCCTTTCTAGAATAGAAACTTACATTTTGATGTCTTCTACACTTGTTCTCACACAATTCTATGATATTCATTAGTATTTGCAATGAATGACTACTGATTTCTAGCTGTTTCCTATAATGGGCCTTCTTTTCTACTTGTGCGACTTCACCACATGTAGAAACAACTTTATACACTCTTCTCTGGACTTGCGAAGGTATATAAACTTGTCTTTCAACTGTTTTACAGTTAAATGCTACTTTTCAATGAATTCTGGTGGTTTGAAACACTGTTTTCTTGTGAAGTAACTCTATTTCAAGGATTTCGGTAGTGTATAACATCCTTTCTAGACTAGAGACTTACATTTTGTTGTCTTTTACCCTAGTTCTCTCACTGTTCTGTGATATTCATTAGTATTTGCTCTGAATGACTACTGATTTCTAGCTGTTTCCCATAATGGGCCTTCTTTTCTTCTAGTGGGTCTTCACCACATGTAGAAACAACTTTATACACTCTTCTCTGAACTTGAGAAGCTATATACACTTGTCTTTCAACTGTTTTACAGTTGAATACTACTTTTCAGTGAATTCTAGTGGGTTGAAACACTGTTTTCTTGTGAAGTAACTCTATTTCAAGGATTTCGGTATTGTATAACATCCTTTCCAGACTAAAGACTTACATTTTGTTGTCTTTTACCCTAGTTCTCTCACTATTCTGTGATATTCATTAGTATTTGCTCTGAATGACTACTGATTTCTAGCTGTTTCCCATAATGGGCCTTCTTTTCTACTTGTGGGTCTTCACCACATGTAGAAACAACTTTATACACTCTTCTCTGAACTTGAGAAGCTATATACACTTGTCTTTCAACTGTTTTACAGTTGAATACTACTATTCAGTGAATTCTAGTGGGTTGAAACACTGTTTTCTTGTGAAGTAACTCTATTTCAAGGATTTCTGTAGTGTATAACATCCTTTCTAGACTAGAAACTTACATTTTGATGTCTTCTACACTTGTTCTCACACAATTCTATGATATTCATTAGTATTTGCAATGAATGACTACTGATTTCTAGCTGTTTCCTATAATGGGCGTTCTTTTCTACTTGTTCGACTTCACCACATGTAGAAACAACTTTATACACTCTTCTCTGAACTTGTGAAGCTATATACACTTGTCTTCCAACTGTTTTACAGTTGAATACTACTTTTCAGTGAATTCTGGTGGTTTCAAACACTGGTTTCATGTGAACTAACTCTATTTCAAGGATTTGTGCAGTGTACAACATCCTTTCTAGACTAAAGACTTACATTTGATGTCTTTTACACTTGTTCTCTCACTATTCTGTGATATTCATTAGTATTTGCGCTGAATGACTACTGATTTCTAGCTGTTTCCCATAATGGGCCTTCTTTTCTACTTGTGGGTCTTCACCACATGTAGAAACAACTTTATACACTCTTCTCTGAACTTGAGAAGCTATATACACTTGTCTTTCAACTGTTTTACAGTTGAATACTACTATTCAGTGAGTTCTAGTGGGTTGAAACACTGTTTTCTTGTGAAGTAACTCTATTTCAAGGATTTCTGTAGTGTATAACATCCTTTCTAGAATAGAAACTTACATTTTGATGTCTTCTACACTTGTTCTCACACAATTCTATGATATTCATTAGTATTTGCAATGAATGACTACTGATTTCTAGCTGTTTCCTATAATGGGCCTTCTTTTCTACTTGTGCGACTTCACCACATGTAGCATCAACTTTATACACTCTTCTCTGGACTTGCGAAGCTATATAAACTTGTCTTTCAACTGTTTTACAGTTAAATACTACTTTTCAGTGAATTCTGGTGGTTTGAAACACTGGTTTCTTGTGAAGTAACTCTATTTCAAGGATTTCTGTAGTGTATAACATCCTTTCTAGACTAGAGACTTACATTTTGATGTCTTCTACACTTGTTCTCACACAATTCTATGATATTCATTAGTATTTGCAATGAATGACTACTGATTTCTAGCTGTTTCCTATAATGGGCCTTCTTTTCTACTTGTGGGACTTCAACACATGTAGAAACAACTTTATACACTCTTCTCTGGACTTGCGAAGGTATATAAACTTGTCTTTCAACTGTTTTACAGTTAAATGCTACTTTTCAATGAATTCTGGTGGTTTGAAACACTGTTTTCTTGTGAAGTAACTCTATTTCAAGGATTTCGGTAGTGTATAACATCCTTTCTAGACTAGAGACTTACATTTTGTTGTCTTTTACCCTAGTTCTCTCACTGTTCTGTGATATTCATTAGTATTTGCTCTGAATGACTACTGATTTCTAGCTGTTTCCCATAATGGGCCTTCTTTTCTTCTAGTGGGTCTTCACCACATGTAGAAACAACTTTATACACTCTTCTCTGAACTTGAGAAGCTATATACACTTGTCTTTCAACTGTTTTACAGTTGAATACTACTTTTCAGTGAATTCTAGTGGGTTGAAACACTGTTTTCTTGTGAAGTAACTCTATTTCAAGGATTTCGGTATTGTATAACATCCTTTCCAGACTAAAGACTTACATTTTGTTGTCTTTTACCCTAGTTCTCTCACTATTCTGTGATATTCATTAGTATTTGCTCTGAATGACTACTGATTTCTAGCTGTTTCCCATAATTGGCCTTCTTTTCTACTTGTGGGTCTTCACCACATGTAGAAACAACTTTATACACTCTTCTCTGAACTTGAGAAGCTATATACACTTGTCTTTCAACTGTTTTACAGTTGAATACTACTATTCAGTGAATTCTAGTGGGTTGAAACACTGTTTTCTTGTGAAGTAACTCTATTTCAAGGATTTCTGTAGTGTATAACATCCTTTCTAGACTAGAAACTTACATTTTGATGTCTTCTACACTTGTTCTCACACAATTCTATGATATTCATTAGTATTTGCAATGAATGACTACTGATTTCTAGCTGTTTCCTATAATGGGCGTTCTTTTCTACTTGTTCGACTTCACCACATGTAGAAACAACTTTATACACTCTTCTCTGAACTTGTGAAGCTATATACACTTGTCTTCCAACTGTTTTACAGTTGAATACTACTTTTCAGTGAATTCTGGTGGTTTCAAACACTGGTTTCATGTGAACTAACTCTATTTCAAGGATTTGTGCAGTGTACAACATCCTTTCTAGACTAAAGACTTACATTTGATGTCTTTTACACTTGTTCTCTCACTATTCTGTGATGTTCATTGGTATTTACTCTGAATGACTACTGATTTCTAGCTGTTTCCTATAATTGGCCTTCTTTTCTACTTGTGGGACTTCAACACATGTAGAAACAACTTTATACACTCTTCTCTGGACTTGCGAAGCTATATAAACTTGTCTTTCAACCGTTTTACACTTAAATTATACTTTTCAGTGAATTCTGGTGGTTTGAAACACTGGTTTCTTGTGAAGTAACTCTATTTCAAGGATTTCGGTAGTGTATAACATCCTTTCTAGACTAGGGACTTACATTTTGATGTCTTTTACACTTGTTCTCTCACTATTCTGTGATATTCATTAGTATTTGCGCTGAATGACTACTGATTTCTAGCTGTTTCCCATAATGGGCCTTCTTTTCTACTTGTGGGTCTTCACCACATGTAGAAACAACTTTATACACTCTTCTCTGAACTTGAGAAGCTATATACACTTGTCTTTCAACTGTTTTACAGTTGAATACTACTATTCAGTGAATTCTAGTGGGTTGAAACACTGTTTTCTTGTGAAGTAACTCTATTTCAAGGATTTCTGTAGTGTATAACATCCTTTCTAGAATAGAAACTTACATTTTGATGTCTTCTACACTTGTTCTCACACAATTCTATGATATTCATTAGTATTTGCAATGAATGACTACTGATTTCTAGCTGTTTCCTATAATGGGCCTTCTTTTCTACTTGTGCGACTTCACCACATGTAGCATCAACTTTATACACTCTTCTCTGGACTTGCGAAGCTATATAAACTTGTCTTTCAACTGTTTTACAGTTAAATACTACTTTTCAGTGAATTCTGGTGGTTTGAAACACTGGTTTCTTGTGAAGTAACTCTATTTCAAGGATTTCGGTAGTGTATAACATCCTTTCTAGACTAGAGACTTACATTTTGAGGTCTTTTACACTTGTTCTCTCACTATTCTGTGATATTCATTAGTATTTGCGCTGAATGACTACTGATTTCTAGCTGTTTCCCATAATGGGCCTTCTTTTCTACTTGTGGGTCTTCACCACATGTGGAAACAACTTTATACACTCTTCTCTGAACTTGAGAAGCTATATACACTTGTCTTTCAACTGTTTTACAGTTGAATACTACTATTCAGTGAGTTCTAGTGGGTTGAAACACTGTTTTCTTGTGAAGTAACTCTATTTCAAGGATTTCTGTAGTGTATAACATCCTTTCTAGAATAGAAACTTACATTTTGATGTCTTCTACACTTGTTCTCACACAATTCTATGATATTCATTAGTATTTGCAATGAATGACTACTGATTTCTAGCTGTTTCCTATAATGGGCCTTCTTTTCTACTTGTGCGACTTCACCACATGTAGCATCAACTTTATACACTCTTCTCTGGACTTGCGAAGCTATATAAACTTGTCTTTCAACTGTTTTACAGTTAAATACTACTTTTCAGTGAATTCTGGTGGTTTGAAACACTGGTTTCTTGTGAAGTAACTCTATTTCAAGGATTTCTGTAGTGTATAACACCTTTCTAGACTAGAAACTTACATTTTGATGTCTTCTACACTTGTTCTCACACAATTCTATGATATTCATTAGTATGTGCAATGAATGACTACTGATTTCTAGCTGTTTCCTATAATGGGCCTTCTTTTGTACTTGTGGGACTTCAACACATGTAGAAACAACTTTATACACTCTTCTCTGGACTTGCGAAGGTATATAAACTTGTCTTTCAACTGTTTTACAGTTAAATGCTACTTTTCAATGAATTCTGGTGGTTTGAAACACTGTTTTCTTGTGAAGTAACTCTATTTCAAGGATTTCGGTAGTGTATAACATCCTTTCTAGACTAGAGACTTACATTTTGTTGTCTTTTACCCTAGTTCTCTCACTGTTCTGTGATATTCATTAGTATTTGCTCTGAATGACTACTGATTTCTAGCTGTTTCCCATAATGGGCCTTCTTTTCTTCTAGTGGGTCTTCACCACATGTAGAAACAACTTTATACACTCTTCTCTGAACTTGAGAAGCTATATACACTTGTCTTTCAACTGTTTTACAGTTGAATACTACTTTTCAGTGAATTCTAGTGGGTTGAAACACTGTTTTCTTGTGAAGTAACTCTATTTCAAGATTTTCGGTATTGTATAACATCCTTTCCAGACTAAAGACTTACATTTTGTTGTCTTTTACCCTAGTTCTCTCACTATTCTGTGATATTCATTAGTATTTGCTCTGAATGACTACTGATTTCTAGCTGTTTCCCATAATGGGCCTTCTTTTCTACTTGTGGGTCTTCACCACATGTAGAAACAACTTTATACACTCTTCTCTGAACTTGAGAAGCTATATACACTTGTCTTTCAACTGTTTTACAGTTGAATACTACTATTCAGTGAATTCTAGTGGGTTGAAACACTGTTTTCTTGTGAAGTAACTCTATTTCAAGGATTTCTGTAGTGTATAACATCCTTTCTAGACTAGAAACTTACATTTTGATGTCTTCTACACTTGTTCTCACACAATTCTATGATATTCATTAGTATTTGCAATGAATGACTACTGATTTCTAGCTGTTTCCTATAATGGGCGTTCTTTTCTACTTGTTCGACTTCACCACATGTAGAAACAACTTTATACACTCTTCTCTGAACTTGTGAAGCTATATACACTTGTCTTCCAACTGTTTTACAGTTGAATACTACTTTTCAGTGAATTCTGGTGGTTTCAAACACTGGTTTCATGTGAACTAACTCTATTTCAAGGATTTGTGCAGTGTACAACATCCTTTCTAGACTAAAGACTTACATTTGATGTCTTTTACACTTGTTCTCTCACTATTCTGTGATGTTCATTGGTATTTACTCTGAATGACTACTGATTTCTAGCTGTTTCCTATAATTGGCCTTCTTTTCTACTTGTGGGACTTCAACACATGTAGAAACAATTTTATACACTCTTCTTTGGACTTGCGAAGCTATATAAACTTGTCTTTCAACCGTTTTACACTTAAATTATACTTTTCAGTGAATTCTGGTGGTTTGAAACACTGGTTTCTTGTGAAGTAACTCTATTTCAAGGATTTCGGTAGTGTATAACATCCTTTCTAGACTAGGGACTTACATTTTGATGTCTTTTACACTTGTTCTCTCACTATTCTGTGATATTCATTAGTATTTGCGCTGAATGACTACTGATTTCTAGCTGTTTCCCATAATGGGCCTTCTTTTCTACTTGTGGGTCTTCACCACATGTAGAAACAACTTTATACACTCTTCTCTGAACTTGAGAAGCTATATACACTTGTCTTTCAACTGTTTTACAGTTGAATACTACTATTCAGTGAATTCTAGTGGGTTGAAACACTGTTTTCTTGTGAAGTAACTCTATTTCAAGGATTTCTGTAGTGTATAACATCCTTTCTAGAATAGAAACTTACATTTTGATGTCTTCTACACTTGTTCTCACACAATTCTATGATATTCATTAGTATTTGCAATGAATGACTACTGATTTCTAGCTGTTTCCTATAATGGGCCTTCTTTTCTACTTGTGCGACTTCACCACATGTAGCATCAACTTTATACACTCTTCTCTGGACTTGCGAAGCTATATAAACTTGTCTTTCAACTGTTTTACAGTTAAATACTACTTTTCAGTGAATTCTGGTGGTTTGAAACACTGGTTTCTTGTGAAGTAACTCTATTTCAAGGATTTCGGTAGTGTATAACATCCTTTCTAGACTAGAGACTTACATTTTGAGGTCTTTTACACTTGTTCTCTCACTATTCTGTGATATTCATTAGTATTTGCGCTGAATGACTACTGATTTCTAGCTGTTTCCCATAATGGGCCTTCTTTTCTACTTGTGGGTCTTCACCACATGTGGAAACAACTTTATACACTCTTCTCTGAACTTGAGAAGCTATATACACTTGTCTTTCAACTGTTTTACAGTTGAATACTACTATTCAGTGAGTTCTAGTGGGTTGAAACACTGTTTTCTTGTGAAGTAACTCTATTTCAAGGATTTCTGTAGTGTATAACATCCTTTCTAGAATAGAAACTTACATTTTGATGTCTTCTACACTTGTTCTCACACAATTCTATGATATTCATTAGTATTTGCAATGAATGACTACTGATTTCTAGCTGTTTCCTATAATGGGCCTTCTTTTCTACTTGTTCGACTTCACCACATGTAGAAACAACTTTATACACTCTTCTCTGAACTTGTGAAGCTATATACACTTGTCTTCCAACTGTTTTACAGTTGAATACTACTTTTCAGTGAATTCTGGTGGTTTCAAACACTGGTTTCATGTGAACTAACTCTATTTCAAGGATTTGTGCAGTGTACAACATCCTTTCTAGACTAAAGACTTACATTTGATGTCTTTTACACTTGTTCTCTCACTATTCTGTGATGTTCATTGGTATTTACTCTGAATGACTACTGATTTCTAGCTGTTTCCTATAATTGGCCTTCTTTTCTACTTGTGGGACTTCAACACATGTAGAAACAACTTTATACACTCTTCTCTGGACTTGCGAAGCTATATAAACTTGTCTTTCAACCGTTTTACACTTAAATTATACTTTTCAGTGAATTCTGGTGGTTTGAAACACTGGTTTCTTGTGAAGTAACTCTATTTCAAGGATTTCGGTAGTGTATAACATCCTTTCTAGACTAGAGACTTACATTTTGATGTCTTTTACACTTGTTCTCTCACTATTCTGTGATATTCATTAGTATTTGCGCTGAATGACTACTGATTTCTAGCTGTTTCCCATAATGGGCCTTCTTTTCTACTTGTGGGTCTTCACCACATGTAGAAACAACTTTATACACTCTTCTCTGAACTTGAGAAGCTATATACACTTGTCTTTCAACTGTTTTACAGTTGAATACTACTATTCAGTGAATTCTAGTGGGTTGAAACACTGTTTTCTTGTGAAGTAACTCTATTTCAAGGATTTCTGTAGTGTATAACATCCTTTCTAGAATAGAAACTTACATTTTGATGTCTTCTACACTTGTTCTCACACAATTCTATGATATTCATTAGTATTTGCAATGAATGACTACTGATTTCTAGCTGTTTCCTATAATGGGCCTTCTTTTCTACTTGTGCGACTTCACCACATGTAGCATCAACTTTATACACTCTTCTCTGGACTTGCGAAGCTATATAAACTTGTCTTTCAACTGTTTTACAGTTAAATACTACTTTTCAGTGAATTCTGGTGGTTTCAAACACTGGTTTCATGTGAACTAACTCTATTTCAAGGATTTGTGCAGTGTACAACATCCTTTCTAGACTAAAGACTTACATTTGATGTCTTTTACACTTGTTCTCTCACTATTCTGTGATATTCATTGGTATTTACTCTGAATGACTACTGATTTCTAGCTGTTTCCCATAATGGGCCTTCTTTTCTTCTAGTGGGTCTTCACCACATGTAGAAACAACTTTATACACTCTTCTCTGAACTTGAGAAGCTATATACACTTGTCTTTCAACTGTTTTACAGTTGAATACTACTTTTCAGTGAATTCTAGTGGGTTGAAACACTGTTTTCTTGTGAAGTAACTCTATTTCAAGGATTTCGGTAGTGTATAACATCCTTTCCAGACTAAAGACTTACATTTTGTTGTCTTTTACCCTAGTTCTCTCACTATTCTGTGATATTCATTAGTATTTGCTCTGAATGACTACTGATTTCTAGCTGTTTCCCATAATGGGCCTTATTTTCTACTTGTGGGTCTTCACCACATGTAGCATCAACTTTATACACTCTTCTCTGGACTTGCGAAGCTATATAAACTTGTCTTTCAACTGTTTTACAGTTAAATACTACTTTTCAGTGAATTCTGGTGGTTTCAAACACTGGTTTCATGTGAACTAACTCTATTTCAAGGATTTGTGCAGTGTACAACATCCTTTCTAGACTAAAGACTTACATTTGATGTCTTTTACACTTGTTCTCTCACTATTCTGTGATATTCATTGGTATTTACTCTGAATGACTACTGATTTCTAGCTGTTTCCCATAATGGGCCTTCTTTTCTTCTAGTGGGTCTTCACCACATGTAGAAACAACTTTATACACTCTTCTCTGAACTTGAGAAGCTATATACACTTGTCTTTCAACTGTTTTACAGTTGAATACTACTTTTCAGTGAATTCTAGTGGGTTGAAACACTGTTTTCTTGTGAAGTAACTCTATTTCAAGGATTTCGGTAGTGTATAACATCCTTTCCAGACTAAAGACTTACATTTTGTTGTCTTTTACCCTAGTTCTCTCACTATTCTGTGATATTCATTAGTATTTGCTCTGAATGACTACTGATTTCTAGCTGTTTCCCATAATGGGCCTTATTTTCTACTTGTGGGTCTTCACCACATGTAGAAACAACTTTATACACTCTTCTCTGAACTTGAGAAGCTATATACACTTGTCTTTCAACTGTTTTACAGTTGAATACTACTATTCAGTGAATTCTAGTGGGTTGAAACACTGTTTTCTTGTGAAGTAACTCTATTTCAAGGATTTCTGTAGTGTATAACATCCTTTCTAGAATAGAAACTTACATTTTGATGTCTTCTACACTTGTTCTCACACAATTCTATGATATTCATTAGTATTTGCAATGAATGACTACTGATTTCTAGCTGTTTCCTATAATGGGCCTTCTTTTCTACTTGTGCGACTTCACCACATGTAGCATCAACTTTATACACTCTTCTCTGGACTTGCGAAGCTATATAAACTTGTCTTTCAACTGTTTTACAGTTAAATACTACTTTTCAGTGAATTCTGGTGGTTTGAAACACTGGTTTCTTGTGAAGTAACTCTATTTCAAGGATTTCGGTAGTGTATAACATCCTTTCTAGACTAGAGACTTACATTTTGAGGTCTTTTACACTTGTTCTCTCACTATTCTGTGATATTCATTAGTATTTGCGCTGAATGACTACTGATTTCTAGCTGTTTCCCATAATGGGCCTTCTTTTCTACTTGTGGGTCTTCACCACATGTAGAAACAACTTTATACACTCTTCTCTGAAATGAGAAGCTATATACACTTGTCTTTCAACTGTTTTACAGTTGAATACTACTATTCAGTGAATTCTAGTGGGTTGAAACACTGTTTTCTTGTGAAGTAACTCTATTTCAAGGATTTCTGTAGTGTATAACATCCTTTCTAGAATAGAAACTTACATTTTGATGTCTTCTACACTTGTTCTCACACAATTCTATGATATTCATTAGTATTTGCAATGAATGACTACTGATTTCTAGCTGTTTCCTATAATGGGCCTTCTTTTCTACTTGTGCGACTTCACCACATGTAGCATCAACTTTATACACTCTTCTCTGGACTTGCGAAGCTATATAAACTTGTCTTTCAACTGTTTTACAGTTAAATACTACTTTTCAGTGAATTCTGGTGGTTTGAAACACTGGTTTCTTGTGAAGTAACTCTATTTCAAGGATTTCGGTAGTGTATAACATCCTTTCTAGACTAGAGACTTACATTTTGATGTCTTTTACACTTGTTCTCTCACTATTCTGTGATATTCATTAGTATTTGCGCTGAATGACTACTGATTTCTAGCTGTTTCCCATAATGGGCCTTCTTTTCTACTTGTGGGTCTTCACCACATGTAGAAACAACTTTATACACTCTTCTCTGAACTTGAGAAGCTATATACACTTGTCTTTCAACTGTTTTACAGTTGAATACTACTATTCAGTGAGTTCTAGTGGGTTGAAACACTGTTTTCTTGTGAAGTAACTCTATTTCAAGGATTTCTGTAGTGTATAACATCCTTTCTAGAATAGAAACTTACATTTTGATGTCTTCTACACTTGTTCTCACACAATTCTATGATATTCATTAGTATTTGCAATGAATGACTACTGATTTCTAGCTGTTTCCTATAATGGGCCTTCTTTTCTACTTGTGCGACTTCACCACATGTAGCATCAACTTAATACACTCTTCTCTGGACTTGCGAAGCTATATAAACTTGTCTTTCAACTGTTTTACAGTTAAATACTACTTTTCAGTGAATTCTGGTGGTTTGAAACACTGGTTTCTTGTGAAGTAACTCTATTTCAAGGATTTCGGTAGTGTATAACATCCTTTCTAGACTAGAGACTTACATTTTGTTGTCTTTTACCCTAGTTCTCTCACTATTCTGTGATATTCATTAGTATTTGCTCTGAATGACTACTGATTTCTAGCTGTTTCCCATAATGGGCCTTCTTTTCTACTTGTGGGTCTTCACCACATGTAGAAACAACTTTATACACTCTTCTCTGAACTTGTGAAGCTATATACACTTGTCTTCCAACTGTTTTACAGTTGAATACTACTTTTCAGTGAATTCTGGTGGTTTCAAACACTGGTTTCATGTGAACTAACTCTATTTCAAGGATTTGTGCAGTGTACAACATCCTTTCTAGACTAAAGACTTACATTTGATGTCTTTTACACTTGTTCTCTCACTATTCTGTGATATTCATTAGTATTTGCAATGAATGACTACTGATTTCTAGCTGTTTCCTATAATGGGCCTTCTTTTCTACTTGTGCGACTTCACCACATGTAGCATCAACTTTATACACTCTTCTCTGGACTTGCGAAGCTATATAAACTTGTCTTTCAACTGTTTTACAGTTAAATACTACTTTTCAGTGAATTCTGGTGGTTTGAAACACTGGTTTCTTGTGAAGTAACTCTATTTCAAGGATTTCGGTAGTGTATAACATCCTTTCTAGACTAGAGACTTACATTTTGAGGTCTTTTACACTTGTTCTCTCACTATTCTGTGATATTCATTAGTATTTGCGCTGAATGACTACTGATTTCTAGCTGTTTCCCATAATGGGCCTTCTTTTCTACTTGTGGGTCTTCACCACATGTGGAAACAACTTTATACACTCTTCTCTGAACTTGAGAAGCTATATACACTTGTCTTTCAACTGTTTTACAGTTGAATACTACTATTCAGTGAGTTCTAGTGGGTTGAAACACTGTTTTCTTGTGAAGTAACTCTATTTCAAGGATTTCTGTAGTGTATAACATCCTTTCTAGAATAGAAACTTACATTTTGATGTCTTCTACACTTGTTCTCACACAATTCTATGATATTCATTAGTATTTGCAATGAATGACTACTGATTTCTAGCTGTTTCCTATAATGGGCCTTCTTTTCTACTTGTGCGACTTCACCACATGTAGCATCAACTTTATACACTCTTCTCTGGACTTGCGAAGCTATATAAACTTGTCTTTCAACTGTTTTACAGTTAAATACTACTTTTCAGTGAATTCTGGTGGTTTGAAACACTGGTTTCTTGTGAAGTAACTCTATTTCAAGGATTTCTGTAGTGTATAACATCCTTTCTAGACTAGAAACTTACATTTTGATGTCTTCTACACTTGTTCTCACACAATTCTATGATATTCATTAGTATGTGCAATGAATGACTACTGATTTCTAGCTGTTTCCTATAATGGGCCTTCTTTTGTACTTGTGGGACTTCAACACATGTAGAAACAACTTTATACACTCTTCTCTGGACTTGCGAAGGTATATAAACTTGTCTTTCAACTGTTTTACAGTTAAATGCTACTTTTCAATGAATTCTGGTGGTTTGAAACACTGTTTTCTTGTGAAGTAACTCTATTTCAAGGATTTCGGTAGTGTATAACATCCTTTCTAGACTAGAGACTTACATTTTGTTGTCTTTTACCCTAGTTCTCTCACTGTTCTGTGATATTCATTAGTATTTGCTCTGAATGACTACTGATTTCTAGCTGTTTCCCATAATGGGCCTTCTTTTCTTCTAGTGGGTCTTCACCACATGTAGAAACAACTTTATACACTCTTCTCTGAACTTGAGAAGCTATATACACTTGTCTTTCAACTGTTTTACAGTTGAATACTACTTTTCAGTGAATTCTAGTGGGTTGAAACACTGTTTTCTTGTGAAGTAACTCTATTTCAAGGATTTCGGTATTGTATAACATCCTTTCCAGACTAAAGACTTACATTTTGTTGTCTTTTACCCTAGTTCTCTCACTATTCTGTGATATTCATTAGTATTTGCTCTGAATGACTACTGATTTCTAGCTGTTTCCCATAATGGGCCTTCTTTTCTACTTGTGGGTCTTCACCACATGTAGAAACAACTTTATACACTCTTCTCTGAACTTGAGAAGCTATATACACTTGTCTTTCAACTGTTTTACAGTTGAATACTACTATTCAGTGAATTCTAGTGGGTTGAAACACTGTTTTCTTGTGAAGTAACTCTATTTCAAGGATTTCTGTAGTGTATAACATCCTTTCTAGACTAGAAACTTACATTTTGATGTCTTCTACACTTGTTCTCACACAATTCTATGATATTCATTAGTATTTGCAATGAATGACTACTGATTTCTAGCTGTTTCCTATAATGGGCGTTCTTTTCTACTTGTTCGACTTCACCACATGTAGAAACAACTTTATACACTCTTCTCTGAACTTGTGAAGCTATATACACTTGTCTTCCAACTGTTTTACAGTTGAATACTACTTTTCAGTGAATTCTGGTGGTTTCAAACACTGGTTTCATGTGAACTAACTCTATTTCAAGGATTTGTGCAGTGTACAACATCCTTTCTAGACTAAAGACTTACATTTGATGTCTTTTACACTTGTTCTCTCACTATTCTGTGATGTTCATTGGTATTTACTCTGAATGACTACTGATTTCTAGCTGTTTCCTATAATTGGCCTTCTTTTCTACTTGTGGGACTTCAACACATGTAGAAACAATTTTATACACTCTTCTTTGGACTTGCGAAGCTATATAAACTTGTCTTTCAACCGTTTTACACTTAAATTATACTTTTCAGTGAATTCTGGTGGTTTGAAACACTGGTTTCTTGTGAAGTAACTCTATTTCAAGGATTTCGGTAGTGTATAACATCCTTTCTAGACTAGGGACTTACATTTTGATGTCTTTTACACTTGTTCTCTCACTATTCTGTGATATTCATTAGTATTTGCGCTGAATGACTACTGATTTCTAGCTGTTTCCCATAATGGGCCTTCTTTTCTACTTGTGGGTCTTCACCACATGTAGAAACAACTTTATACACTCTTCTCTGAACTTGAGAAGCTATATACACTTGTCTTTCAACTGTTTTACAGTTGAATACTACTATTCAGTGAATTCTAGTGGGTTGAAACACTGTTTTCTTGTGAAGTAACTCTATTTCAAGGATTTCTGTAGTGTATAACATCCTTTCTAGAATAGAAACTTACATTTTGATGTCTTCTACACTTGTTCTCACACAATTCTATGATATTCATTAGTATTTGCAATGAATGACTACTGATTTCTAGCTGTTTCCTATAATGGGCCTTCTTTTCTACTTGTGCGACTTCACCACATGTAGCATCAACTTTATACACTCTTCTCTGGACTTGCAAAGCTATATAAACTTGTCTTTCAACTGTTTTACAGTTAAATACTACTTTTCAGTGAATTCTGGTGGTTTGAAACACTGGTTTCTTGTGAAGTAACTCTATTTCAAGGATTTCGGTAGTGTATAACATCCTTTCTAGACTAGAGACTTACATTTTGAGGTCTTTTACACTTGTTCTCTCACTATTCTGTGATATTCATTAGTATTTGCGCTGAATGACTACTGATTTCTAGCTGTTTCCCATAATGGGCCTTCTTTTCTACTTGTGGGTCTTCACCACATGTGGAAACAACTTTATACACTCTTCTCTGAACTTGAGAAGCTATATACACTTGTCTTTCAACTGTTTTACAGTTGAATACTACTATTCAGTGAGTTCTAGTGGGTTGAAACACTGTTTTCTTGTGAAGTAACTCTATTTCAAGGATTTCTGTAGTGTATAACATCCTTTCTAGAATAGAAACTTACATTTTGATGTCTTCTACACTTGTTCTCACACAATTCTATGATATTCATTAGTATTTGCAATGAATGACTACTGATTTCTAGCTGTTTCCTATAATGGGCCTTCTTTTCTACTTGTTCGACTTCACCACATGTAGAAACAACTTTATACACTCTTCTCTGAACTTGTGAAGCTATATACACTTGTCTTCCAACTGTTTTACAGTTGAATACTACTTTTCAGTGAATTCTGGTGGTTTCAAACACTGGTTTCATGTGAACTAACTCTATTTCAAGGATTTGTGCAGTGTACAACATCCTTTCTAGACTAAAGACTTACATTTGATGTCTTTTACACTTGTTCTCTCACTATTCTGTGATGTTCATTGGTATTTACTCTGAATGACTACTGATTTCTAGCTGTTTCCTATAATTGGCCTTCTTTTCTACTTGTGGGACTTCAACACATGTAGAAACAACTTTATACACTCTTCTCTGGACTTGCGAAGCTATATAAACTTGTCTTTCAACCGTTTTACACTTAAATTATACTTTTCAGTGAATTCTGGTGGTTTGAAACACTGGTTTCTTGTGAAGTAACTCTATTTCAAGGATTTCGGTAGTGTATAACATCCTTTCTAGACTAGAGACTTACATTTTGATGTCTTTTACACTTGTTCTCTCACTATTCTGTGATATTCATTAGTATTTGCGCTGAATGACTACTGATTTCTAGCTGTTTCCCATAATGGGCCTTCTTTTCTACTTGTGGGTCTTCACCACATGTAGAAACAACTTTATACACTCTTCTCTGAACTTGAGAAGCTATATACACTTGTCTTTCAACTGTTTTACAGTTGAATACTACTATTCAGTGAATTCTAGTGGGTTGAAACACTGTTTTCTTGTGAAGTAACTCTATTTCAAGGATTTCTGTAGTGTATAACATCCTTTCTAGAATAGAAACTTACATTTTGATGTCTTCTACACTTGTTCTCACACAATTCTATGATATTCATTAGTATTTGCAATGAATGACTACTGATTTCTAGCTGTTTCCTATAATGGGCCTTCTTTTCTACTTGTGCGACTTCACCACATGTAGCATCAACTTTATACACTCTTCTCTGGACTTGCGAAGCTATATAAACTTGTCTTTCAACTGTTTTACAGTTAAATACTACTTTTCAGTGAATTCTGGTGGTTTCAAACACTGGTTTCATGTGAACTAACTCTATTTCAAGGATTTGTGCAGTGTACAACATCCTTTCTAGACTAAAGACTTACATTTGATGTCTTTTACACTTGTTCTCTCACTATTCTGTGATATTCATTGGTATTTACTCTGAATGACTACTGATTTCTAGCTGTTTCCCATAATGGGCCTTCTTTTCTTCTAGTGGGTCTTCACCACATGTAGAAACAACTTTATACACTCTTCTCTGAACTTGAGAAGCTATATACACTTGTCTTTCAACTGTTTTACAGTTGAATACTACTTTTCAGTGAATTCTAGTGGGTTGAAACACTGTTTTCTTGTGAAGTAACTCTATTTCAAGGATTTCGGTAGTGTATAACATCCTTTCCAGACTAAAGACTTACATTTTGTTGTCTTTTACCCTAGTTCTCTCACTATTCTGTGATATTCATTAGTATTTGCTCTGAATGACTACTGATTTCTAGCTGTTTCCCATAATGGGCCTTATTTTCTACTTGTGGGTCTTCACCACATGTAGCATCAACTTTATACACTCTTCTCTGGACTTGCGAAGCTATATAAACTTGTCTTTCAACTGTTTTACAGTTAAATACTACTTTTCAGTGAATTCTGGTGGTTTCAAACACTGGTTTCATGTGAACTAACTCTATTTCAAGGATTTGTGCAGTGTACAACATCCTTTCTAGACTAAAGACTTACATTTGATGTCTTTTACACTTGTTCTCTCACTATTCTGTGATATTCATTGGTATTTACTCTGAATGACTACTGATTTCTAGCTGTTTCCCATAATGGGCCTTCTTTTCTTCTAGTGGGTCTTCACCACATGTAGAAACAACTTTATACACTCTTCTCTGAACTTGAGAAGCTATATACACTTGTCTTTCAACTGTTTTACAGTTGAATACTACTTTTCAGTGAATTCTAGTGGGTTGAAACACTGTTTTCTTGTGAAGTAACTCTATTTCAAGGATTTCGGTAGTGTATAACATCCTTTCCAGACTAAAGACTTACATTTTGTTGTCTTTTACCCTAGTTCTCTCACTATTCTGTGATATTCATTAGTATTTGCTCTGAATGACTACTGATTTCTAGCTGTTTCCCATAATGGGCCTTATTTTCTACTTGTGGGTCTTCACCACATGTAGAAACAACTTTATACACTCTTCTCTGAACTTGAGAAGCTATATACACTTGTCTTTCAACTGTTTTACAGTTGAATACTACTATTCAGTGAATTCTAGTGGGTTGAAACACTGTTTTCTTGTGAAGTAACTCTATTTCAAGGATTTCTGTAGTGTATAACATCCTTTCTAGAATAGAAACTTACATTTTGATGTCTTCTACACTTGTTCTCACACAATTCTATGATATTCATTAGTATTTGCAATGAATGACTACTGATTTCTAGCTGTTTCCTATAATGGGCCTTCTTTTCTACTTGTGCGACTTCACCACATGTAGCATCAACTTTATACACTCTTCTCTGGACTTGCGAAGCTATATAAACTTGTCTTTCAACTGTTTTACAGTTAAATACTACTTTTCAGTGAATTCTGGTGGTTTGAAACACTGGTTTCTTGTGAAGTAACTCTATTTCAAGGATTTCGGTAGTGTATAACATCCTTTCTAGACTAGAGACTTACATTTTGAGGTCTTTTACACTTGTTCTCTCACTATTCTGTGATATTCATTAGTATTTGCGCTGAATGACTACTGATTTCTAGCTGTTTCCCATAATGGGCCTTCTTTTCTACTTGTGGGTCTTCACCACATGTAGAAACAACTTTATACACTCTTCTCTGAACTTGAGAAGCTATATACACTTGTCTTTCAACTGTTTTACAGTTGAATACTACTATTCAGTGAATTCTAGTGGGTTGAAACACTGTTTTCTTGTGAAGTAACTCTATTTCAAGGATTTCTGTAGTGTATAACATCCTTTCTAGAATAGAAACTTACATTTTGATGTCTTCTACACTTGTTCTCACACAATTCTATGATATTCATTAGTATTTGCAATGAATGACTACTGATTTCTAGCTGTTTCCTATAATGGGCCTTCTTTTCTACTTGTGCGACTTCACCACATGTAGCATCAACTTTATACACTCTTCTCTGGACTTGCGAAGCTATATAAACTTGTCTTTCAACTGTTTTACAGTTAAATACTACTTTTCAGTGAATTCTGGTGGTTTGAAACACTGGTTTCTTGTGAAGTAACTCTATTTCAAGGATTTCGGTAGTGTATAACATCCTTTCTAGACTAGAGACTTACATTTTGATGTCTTTTACACTTGTTCTCTCACTATTCTGTGATATTCATTAGTATTTGCGCTGAATGACTACTGATTTCTAGCTGTTTCCCATAATGGGCCTTCTTTTCTACTTGTGGGTCTTCACCACATGTAGAAACAACTTTATACACTCTTCTCTGAACTTGAGAAGCTATATACACTTGTCTTTCAACTGTTTTACAGTTGAATACTACTATTCAGTGAGTTCTAGTGGGTTGAAACACTGTTTTCTTGTGAAGTAACTCTATTTCAAGGATTTCTGTAGTGTATAACATCCTTTCTAGAATAGAAACTTACATTTTGATGTCTTCTACACTTGTTCTCACACAATTCTATGATATTCATTAGTATTTGCAATGAATGACTACTGATTTCTAGCTGTTTCCTATAATGGGCCTTCTTTTCTACTTGTGCGACTTCACCACATGTAGCATCAACTTAATACACTCTTCTCTGGACTTGCGAAGCTATATAAACTTGTCTTTCAACTGTTTTACAGTTAAATACTACTTTTCAGTGAATTCTAGTGGGTTGAAACACTGTTTTCTTGTGAAGTAACTCTATTTCAAGGATTTCGGTAGTGTATAACATCCTTTCTAGACTAGAGACTTACATTTTGTTGTCTTTTACCCTAGTTCTCTCACTATTCTGTGATATTCATTAGTATTTGCTCTGAATGACTACTGATTTCTAGCTGTTTCCCATAATGGGCCTTCTTTTCTACTTGTGGGTCTTCACCACATGTAGAAACAACTTTATACACTCTTCTCTGAACTTGTGAAGCTATATACACTTGTCTTCCAACTGTTTTACAGTTGAATACTACTTTTCAGTGAATTCTGGTGGTTTCAAACACTGGTTTCATGTGAACTAACTCTATTTCAAGGATTTGTGCAGTGTACAACATCCTTTCTAGACTAAAGACTTACATTTGATGTCTTTTACACTTGTTCTCTCACTATTCTGTGATATTCATTGGTATTTACTCTGAATGACTACTGATTTCTAGCTGTTTCCCATAATGGGCCTTCTTTTCTTCTAGTGGGTCTTCACCACATGTAGAAACAACTTTATACACTCTTCTCTGAACTTGAGAAGCTATATACACTTGTCTTTCAACTGTTTTACAGTTGAATACTACTTTTCAGTGAATTCTAGTGGGTTGAAACACTGTTTTCTTGTGAAGTAACTCTATTTCAAGGATTTCGGTAGTGTATAACATCCTTTCCAGACTAAAGACTTACATTTTGTTGTCTTTTACCCTAGTTCTCTCACTATTCTGTGATATTCATTAGTATTTGCTCTGAATGACTACTGATTTCTAGCTGTTTCCCATAATGGGCCTTATTTTCTACTTGTGGGTCTTCACCACATGTAGAAACAACTTTATACACTCTTCTCTGAACTTGAGAAGCTATATACACTTGTCTTTCAACTGTTTTACAGTTGAATACTACTATTCAGTGAATTCTAGTGGGTTGAAACACTGTTTTCTTGTGAAGTAACTCTATTTCAAGGATTTCTGTAGTGTATAACATCCTTTCTAGAATAGAAACTTACATTTTGATGTCTTCTACACTTGTTCTCACACAATTCTATGATATTCATTAGTATTTGCAATGAATGACTACTGATTTCTAGCTGTTTCCTATAATGGGCCTACTTTTCTACTTGTGCGACTTCACCACATGTAGCATCAACTTTATACACTCTTCTCTGGACTTGCGAAGCTATATAAACTTGTCTTTCAACTGTTTTACAGTTAAATACTACTTTTCAGTGAATTCTGGTGGTTTGAAACACTGGTTTCTTGTGAAGTAACTCTATTTCAAGGATTTCGGTAGTGTATAACATCCTTTCTAGACTAGAGACTTACATTTTGATGTCTTTTACACTTGTTCTCTCACTATTCTGTGATATTCATTAGTATTTGCGCTGAATGACTACTGATTTCTAGCTGTTTCCCATAATGGGCCTTCTTTTCTACTTGTGGGTCTTCACCACATGTAGAAACAACTTTATACACTCTTCTCTGAACTTGAGAAGCTATATACACTTGTCTTTCAACTGTTTTACAGTTGAATACTACTATTCAGTGAGTTCTAGTGGGTTGAAACACTGTTTTCTTGTGAAGTAACTCTATTTCAAGGATTTCTGTAGTGTATAACATCCTTTCTAGAATAGAAACTTACATTTTGATGTCTTCTACACTTGTTCTCACACAATTCTATGATATTCATTAGTATTTGCAATGAATGACTACTGATTTCTAGCTGTTTCCTATAATGGGCCTTCTTTTCTACTTGTGCGACTTCACCACATGTAGCATCAACTTTATACACTCTTCTCTGGACTTGCGAAGCTATATAAACTTGTCTTTCAACTGTTTTACAGTTAAATACTACTTTTCAGTGAATTCTGGTGGTTTGAAACACTGGTTTCTTGTGAAGTAACTCTATTTCAAGGATTTCTGTAGTGTATAACATCCTTTCTAGACTAGAGACTTACATTTTGATGTCTTCTACACTTGTTCTCACACAATTCTATGATATTCATTAGTATTTGCAATGAATGACTACTGATTTCTAGCTGTTTCCTATAATGGGCCTTCTTTTCTACTTGTGGGACTTCAACACATGTAGAAACAACTTTATACACTCTTCTCTGGACTTGCGAAGGTATATAAACTTGTCTTTCAACTGTTTTACAGTTAAATGCTACTTTTCAATGAATTCTGGTGGTTTGAAACACTGTTTTCTTGTGAAGTAACTCTATTTCAAGGATTTCGGTAGTGTATAACATCCTTTCTAGACTAGAGACTTACATTTTGTTGTCTTTTACCCTAGTTCTCTCACTGTTCTGTGATATTCATTAGTATTTGCTCTGAATGACTACTGATTTCTAGCTGTTTCCCATAATGGGCCTTCTTTTCTTCTAGTGGGTCTTCACCACATGTAGAAACAACTTTATACACTCTTCTCTGAACTTGAGAAGCTATATACACTTGTCTTTCAACTGTTTTACAGTTGAATACTACTTTTCAGTGAATTCTAGTGGGTTGAAACACTGTTTTCTTGTGAAGTAACTCTATTTCAAGGATTTCGGTATTGTATAACATCCTTTCCAGACTAAAGACTTACATTTTGTTGTCTTTTACCCTAGTTCTCTCACTATTCTGTGATATTCATTAGTATTTGCTCTGAATGACTACTGATTTCTAGCTGTTTCCCATAATGGGCCTTCTTTTCTACTTGTGGGTCTTCACCACATGTAGAAACAACTTTATACACTCTTCTCTGAACTTGAGAAGCTATATACACTTGTCTTTCAACTGTTTTACAGTTGAATACTACTATTCAGTGAATTCTAGTGGGTTGAAACACTGTTTTCTTGTGAAGTAACTCTATTTCAAGGATTTCTGTAGTGTATAACATCCTTTCTAGACTAGAAACTTACATTTTGATGTCTTCTACACTTGTTCTCACACAATTCTATGATATTCATTAGTATTTGCAATGAATGACTACTGATTTCTAGCTGTTTCCTATAATGGGCCTTCTTTTCTACTTGTTCGACTTCACCACATGTAGAAACAACTTTATACACTCTTCTCTGAACTTGTGAAGCTATATACACTTGTCTTCCAACTGTTTTACAGTTGAATACTACTTTTCAGTGAATTCTGGTGGTTTCAAACACTGGTTTCATGTGAACTAACTCTATTTCAAGGATTTGTGCAGTGTACAACATCCTTTCTAGACTAAAGACTTACATTTGATGTCTTTTACACTTGTTCTCTCACTATTCTGTGATGTTCATTGGTATTTACTCTGAATGACTACTGATTTCTAGCTGTTTCCTATAATTGGCCTTCTTTTCTACTTGTGGGACTTCAACACATGTAGAAACAACTTTATACACTCTTCTCTGGACTTGCGAAGCTATATAAACTTGTCTTTCAACCGTTTTACACTTAAATTATACTTTTCAGTGAGTTCTGGTGGTTTGAAACACTGGTTTCTTGTGAAGTAACTCTATTTCAAGGATTTCGGTAGTGTATAACATCCTTTCTAGACTAGAGACTTACATTTTGATGTCTTTTACACTTGTTCTCTCACTATTCTGTGATATTCATTAGTATTTGCGCTGAATGACTACTGATTTCTAGCTGTTTCCCATAATGGGCCTTCTTTTCTACTTGTGGGTCTTCACCACATGTAGAAACAACTTTATACACTCTTCTCTGAACTTGAGAAGCTATATACACTTGTCTTTCAACTGTTTTACAGTTGAATACTACTATTCAGTGAATTCTAGTGGGTTGAAACACTGTTTTCTTGTGAAGTAACTCTATTTCAAGGATTTCTGTAGTGTATAACATCCTTTCTAGAATAGAAACTTACATTTTGATGTCTTCTACACTTGTTCTCACACAATTCTATGATATTCATTAGTATTTGCAATGAATGACTACTGATTTCTAGCTGTTTCCTATAATGGGCCTTCTTTTCTACTTGTGCGACTTCACCACATGTAGCATCAACTTTATACACTCTTCTCTGGACTTGCGAAGCTATATAAACTTGTCTTTCAACTGTTTTACAGTTAAATACTACTTTTCAGTGAATTCTGGTGGTTTCAAACACTGGTTTCATGTGAACTAACTCTATTTCAAGGATTTGTGCAGTGTACAACATCCTTTCTAGACTAAAGACTTACATTTGATGTCTTTTACACTTGTTCTCTCACTATTCTGTGATATTCATTGGTATTTACTCTGAATGACTACTGATTTCTAGCTGTTTCCCATAATGGGCCTTCTTTTCTTCTAGTGGGTCTTCACCACATGTAGAAACAACTTTATACACTCTTCTCTGAACTTGAGAAGCTATATACACTTGTCTTTCAACTGTTTTACAGTTGAATACTACTTTTCAGTGAATTCTAGTGGGTTGAAACACTGTTTTCTTGTGAAGTAACTCTATTTCAAGGATTTCGGTAGTGTATAACATCCTTTCCAGACTAAAGACTTACATTTTGTTGTCTTTTACCCTAGTTCTCTCACTATTCTGTGATATTCATTAGTATTTGCTCTGAATGACTACTGATTTCTAGCTGTTTCCCATAATGGGCCTTATTTTCTACTTGTGGGTCTTCACCACATGTAGAAACAACTTTATACACTCTTCTCTGAACTTGAGAAGCTATATACACTTGTCTTTCAACTGTTTTACAGTTGAATACTACTATTCAGTGAATTCTAGTGGGTTGAAACACTGTTTTCTTGTGAAGTAACTCTATTTCAAGGATTTCTGTAGTGTATAACATCCTTTCTAGAATAGAAACTTACATTTTGATGTCTTCTACACTTGTTCTCACACAATTCTATGATATTCATTAGTATTTGCAATGAATGACTACTGATTTCTAGCTGTTTCCTATAATGGGCCTTCTTTTCTACTTGTGCGACTTCACCACATGTAGCATCAACTTTATACACTCTTCTCTGGACTTGCGAAGCTATATAAACTTGTCTTTCAACTGTTTTACAGTTAAATACTACTTTTCAGTGAATTCTGGTGGTTTGAAACACTGGTTTCTTGTGAAGTAACTCTATTTCAAGGATTTCGGTAGTGTATAACATCCTTTCTAGACTAGAGACTTACATTTTGAGGTCTTTTACACTTGTTCTCTCACTATTCTGTGATATTCATTAGTATTTGCGCTGAATGAGTACTGATTTCTAGCTGTTTCCCATAATGGGCCTTCTTTTCTACTTGTGGGTCTTCACCACATGTAGAAACAACTTTATACACTCTTCTCTGAACTTGAGAAGCTATATACACTTGTCTTTCAACTGTTTTACAGTTGAATACTACTATTCAGTGAATTCTAGTGGGTTGAAACACTGTTTTCTTGTGAAGTAACTCTATTTCAAGGATTTCTGTAGTGTATAACATCCTTTCTAGAATAGAAACTTACATTTTGATGTCTTCTACACTTGTTCTCACACAATTCTATGATATTCATTAGTATTTGCAATGAATGACTACTGATTTCTAGCTGTTTCCTATAATGGGCCTTCTTTTCTACTTGTGCGACTTCACCACATGTAGCATCAACTTTATACACTCTTCTCTGGACTTGCGAAGCTATATAAACTTGTCTTTCAACTGTTTTACAGTTAAATACTACTTTTCAGTGAATTCTGGTGGTTTGAAACACTGGTTTCTTGTGAAGTAACTCTATTTCAAGGATTTCGGTAGTGTATAACATCCTTTCTAGACTAGAGACTTACATTTTGATGTCTTTTACACTTGTTCTCTCACTATTCTGTGATATTCATTAGTATTTGCGCTGAATGACTACTGATTTCTAGCTGTTTCCCATAATGGGCCTTCTTTTCTACTTGTGGGTCTTCACCACATGTAGAAACAACTTTATACACTCTTCTCTGAACTTGAGAAGCTATATACACTTGTCTTTCAACTGTTTTACAGTTGAATACTACTATTCAGTGAGTTCTAGTGGGTTGAAACACTGTTTTCTTGTGAAGTAACTCTATTTCAAGGATTTCTGTAGTGTATAACATCCTTTCTAGAATAGAAACTTACATTTTGATGTCTTCTACACTTGTTCTCACACAATTCTATGATATTCATTAGTATTTGCAATGAATGACTACTGATTTCTAGCTGTTTCCTATAATGGGCCTTCTTTTCTACTTGTGCGACTTCACCACATGTAGCATCAACTTAATACACTCTTCTCTGGACTTGCGAAGCTATATAAACTTGTCTTTCAACTGTTTTACAGTTAAATACTACTTTTCAGTGAATTCTGGTGGTTTGAAACACTGGTTTCTTGTGAAGTAACTCTATTTCAAGGATTTCGGTAGTGTATAACATCCTTTCTAGACTAGAGACTTACATTTTGTTGTCTTTTACCCTAGTTCTCTCACTATTCTGTGATATTCATTAGTATTTGCTCTGAATGACTACTGATTTCTAGCTGTTTCCCATAATGGGCCTTCTTTTCTACTTGTGGGTCTTCACCACATGTAGAAACAACTTTATACACTCTTCTCTGAACTTGTGAAGCTATATACACTTGTCTTCCAACTGTTTTACAGTTGAATACTACTTTTCAGTGAATTCTGGTGGTTTCAAACACTGGTTTCATGTGAACTAACTCTATTTCAAGGATTTGTGCAGTGTACAACATCCTTTCTAGACTAAAGACTTACATTTGATGTCTTTTACACTTGTTCTCTCACTATTCTGTGATATTCATTGGTATTTACTCTGAATGACTACTGATTTCTAGCTGTTTCCCATAATGGGCCTTCTTTTCTTCTAGTGGGTCTTCACCACATGTAGAAACAACTTTATACACTCTTCTCTGAACTTGAGAAGCTATATACACTTGTCTTTCAACTGTTTTACAGTTGAATACTACTTTTCAGTGAATTCTAGTGGGTTGAAACACTGTTTTCTTGTGAAGTAACTCTATTTCAAGGATTTCGGTAGTGTATAACATCCTTTCCAGACTAAAGACTTACATTTTGTTGTCTTTTACCCTAGTTCTCTCACTATTCTGTGATATTCATTAGTATTTGCTCTGAATGACTACTGATTTCTAGCTGTTTCCCATAATGGGCCTTATTTTCTACTTGTGGGTCTTCACCACATGTAGAAACAACTTTATACACTCTTCTCTGAACTTGAGAAGCTATATACACTTGTCTTTCAACTGTTTTACAGTTGAATACTACTATTCAGTGAATTCTAGTGGGTTGAAACACTGTTTTCTTGTGAAGTAACTCTATTTCAAGGATTTCTGTAGTGTATAACATCCTTTCTAGAATAGAAACTTACATTTTGATGTCTTCTACACTTGTTCTCACACAATTCTATGATATTCATTAGTATTTGCAATGAATGACTACTGATTTCTAGCTGTTTCCTATAATGGGCCTTCTTTTCTACTTGTGCGACTTCACCACATGTAGCATCAACTTTATACACTCTTCTCTGGACTTGCGAAGCTATATAAACTTGTCTTTCAACTGTTTTACAGTTAAATACTACTTTTCAGTGAATTCTGGTGGTTTGAAACACTGGTTTCTTGTGAAGTAACTCTATTTCAAGGATTTCGGTAGTGTATAACATCCTTTCTAGACTAGAGACTTACATTTTGAGGTCTTTTACACTTGTTCTCTCACTATTCTGTGATATTCATTAGTATTTGCGCTGAATGACTACTGATTTCTAGCTGTTTCCCATAATGGGCCTTCTTTTCTACTTGTGGGTCTTCACCACATGTAGAAACAACTTTATACACTCTTCTCTGAACTTGAGAAGCTATATACACTTGTCTTTCAACTGTTTTACAGTTGAATACTACTATTCAGTGAATTCTAGTGGGTTGAAACACTGTTTTCTTGTGAAGTAACTCTATTTCAAGGATTTCTGTAGTGTATAACATCCTTTCTAGAATAGAAACTTACATTTTGATGTCTTCTACACTTGTTCTCACACAATTCTATGATATTCATTAGTATTTGCAATGAATGACTACTGATTTCTAGCTGTTTCCTATAATGGGCCTTCTTTTCTACTTGTGCGACTTCACCACATGTAGCATCAACTTTATACACTCTTCTCTGGACTTGCGAAGCTATATAAACTTGTCTTTCAACTGTTTTACAGTTAAATACTACTTTTCAGTGAATTCTGGTGGTTTGAAACACTGGTTTCTTGTGAAGTAACTCTATTTCAAGGATTTCGGTAGTGTATAACATCCTTTCTAGACTAGAGACTTACATTTTGATGTCTTTTACACTTGTTCTCTCACTATTCTGTGATATTCATTAGTATTTGCGCTGAATGACTACTGATTTCTAGCTGTTTCCCATAATGGGCCTTCTTTTCTACTTGTGGGTCTTCACCACATGTAGAAACAACTTTATACACTCTTCTCTGAACTTGAGAAGCTATATACACTTGTCTTTCAACTGTTTTACAGTTGAATACTACTATTCAGTGAGTTCTAGTGGGTTGAAACACTGTTTTCTTGTGAAGTAACTCTATTTCAAGGATTTCTGTAGTGTATAACATCCTTTCTAGAATAGAAACTTACATTTTGATGTCTTCTACACTTGTTCTCACACAATTCTATGATATTCATTAGTATTTGCAATGAATGACTACTGATTTCTAGCTGTTTCCTATAATGGGCCTTCTTTTCTACTTGTGCGACTTCACCACATGTAGCATCAACTTAATACACTCTTCTCTGGACTTGCGAAGCTATATAAACTTGTCTTTCAACTGTTTTACAGTTAAATACTACTTTTCAGTGAATTCTGGTGGTTTGAAACACTGGTTTCTTGTGAAGTAACTCTATTTCAAGGATTTCGGTAGTGTATAACATCCTTTCTAGACTAGAGACTTACATTTTGTTGTCTTTTACCCTAGTTCTCTCACTATTCTGTGATATTCATTAGTATTTGCTCTGAATGACTACTGATTTCTAGCTGTTTCCCATAATGGGCCTTCTTTTCTACTTGTGGGTCTTCACCACATGTAGAAACAACTTTATGCACTCTTCTCTGAACTTGTGAAGCTATATACGCTTGTCTTCCAACTGTTTTACAGTTGAATACTACTTTTCAGTGAATTCTGGTGGTTTCAAACACTGGTTTCATGTGAACTAACTCTATTTCAAGGATTTGTGCAGTGTACAACATCCTTTCTAGACTAAAGACTTACATTTGATGTCTTTTACACTTGTTCTCTCACTATTCTGTGATATTCATTGGTATTTACTCTGAATGACTACTGATTTCTAGCTGTTTCCCATAATGGGCCTTCTTTTCTTCTAGTGGGTCTTCACCACATGTAGAAACAACTTTATACACTCTTCTCTGAACTTGGGAAGCTATATACACTTGTCTTTCAACTGTTTTACAGTTGAATACTACTTTTCAGTGAATTCTAGTGGGTTGAAACACTCTTTTCTTGTGAAGTAACTCTATTTCAAGGATTTCGGTAGTGTATAACATCCTTTCCAGACTAAAGACTTACATTTTGTTGTCTTTTACCCTAGTTCTCTCACTATTCTGTGATATTCATTAGTATTTGCTCTGAATGACTACTGATTTCTAGCTGTTTCCCATAATGGGCCTTATTTTCTACTTGTGGGTCTTCACCACATGTAGAAACAACTTTATACACTCTTCTCTGAACTTGAGAAGCTATATACACTTGTCTTTCAACTGTTTTACAGTTGAATACTACTATTCAGTGAATTCTAGTGGGTTGAAACACTGTTTTCTTGTGAAGTAACTCTATTTCAAGGATTTCTGTAGTGTATAACATCCTTTCTAGAATAGAAACTTACATTTTGATGTCTTCTACACTTGTTCTCACACAATTCTATGATATTCATTATTATTTGCAATGAATGACTACTGATTTCTAGCTGTTTCCTATAATGGGCCTTCTTTTCTACTTGTGCGACTTCACCACATGTAGCATCAACTTTATACACTCTTCTCTGGACTTGCGAAGCTATATAAACTTGTCTTTCAACTGTTTTACAGTTAAATACTACTTTTCAGTGAATTCTGGTGGTTTGAAACACTGGTTTCTTGTGAAGTAACTCTATTTCAAGGATTTCGGTAGTGTATAACATCCTTTCTAGACTAGAGACTTACATTTTGAGGTCTTTTACACTTGTTCTCTCACTATTCTGTGATATTCATTAGTATTTGCGCTGAATGACTACTGATTTCTAGCTGTTTCCCATAATGGGCCTTCTTTTCTACTTGTGGGTCTTCACCACATGTAGAAACAACTTTATACACTCTTCTCTGAACTTGAGAAGCTATATACACTTGTCTTTCAACTGTTTTACAGTTGAATACTACTATTCAGTGAATTCTAGTGGGTTGAAACACTGTTTTCTTGTGAAGTAACTCTATTTCAAGGATTTCTGTAGTGTATAACATCCTTTCTAGAATAGAAACTTACATTTTGATGTCTTCTACACTTGTTCTCACACAATTCTATGATATTCATTAGTATTTGCAATGAATGACTACTGATTTCTAGCTGTTTCCTATAATGGGCCTTCTTTTCTACTTGTGCGACTTCACCACATGTAGCATCAACTTTATACACTCTTCTCTGGACTTGCGAAGCTATATAAACTTGTCTTTCAACTGTTTTACAGTTAAATACTACTTTTCAGTGAATTCTGGTGGTTTGAAACACTGGTTTCTTGTGAAGTAACTCTATTTCAAGGATTTCTGTAGTGTATAACATCCTTTCTAGACTAGAAACTTACATTTTGATGTCTTCTACACTTGTTCTCACACAATTCTATGATATTCATTAGTATTTGCACTGAATGACTACTGATTTCTAGCTGTTTCCTATAATGGGCCTTCTTTTCTACTTGTGGGACTTCAACACATGTAGTTACAACTTTATACACTCTTCTCTGGACTTGCGAAGCTATATAAACTTGTCTTTCAACTGTTTTACAGTTAAATGCTACTTTTCAATGAATTCTGGTGGTTTGAAACACTGTTTTCTTGTGAAGTAACTCTATTTCAAGGATTTCGGTAGTGTATAACATCCTTTCTAGACTAGAGACTTACATTTTGTTGTCTTTTACCCTAGTTCTCTCACTGTTCTGTGATATTCATTAGTATTTGCTCTGAATGACTACTGATTTCTAGCTGTTTCCCATAATGGGCCTTCTTTTCTTCTAGTGGGTCTTCACCACATGTAGAAACAACTTTATACACTCTTCTCTGAACTTGAGAAGCTATATACACTTGTCTTTCAACTGTTTTACAGTTGAATACTACTTTTCAGTGAATTCTAGTGGGTTGAAACACTGTTTTCTTGTGAAGTAACTCTATTTCAAGGATTTCGGTATTGTATAACATCCTTTCCAGACTAAAGACTTACATTTTGTTGTCTTTTACCGCAGTTCTCTCACTATTCTGTGATATTCATTAGTATTTGCTCTGAATGACTACTGATTTCTAGCTGTTTCCCATAATGGGCCTTCTTTTCTACTTGTGGGTCTTCACCACATGTAGAAACAACTTTATACACTCTTCTCTGAACTTGAGAAGCTATATACACTTGTCTTTCAACTGTTTTACAGTTGAATACTACTATTCAGTGAATTCTAGTGGGTTGAAACACTGTTTTCTTGTGAAGTAACTCTATTTCAAGGATTTCTGTAGTGTATAACATCCTTTCTAGAATAGAAACTTACATTTTGATGTCTTCTACACTTGTTCTCACACAATTCTATGATATTCATTAGTATTTGCAATGAATGACTACTGATTTCTAGCTGTTTCCTATAATGGGCCTTCTTTTCTACTTGTGCGACTTCACCACATGTAGCATCAACTTTATACACTCTTCTCTGGACTTGCGAAGCTATATAAACTTGTCTTTCAACTGTTTTACAGTTAAATACTACTTTTCAGTGAATTCTGGTGGTTTGAAACACTGGTTTCTTGTGAAGTAACTCTATTTCAAGGATTTCTGTAGTGTATAACATCCTTTCTAGACTAGAAACTTACATTTTGATGTCTTCTACACTTGTTCTCACACAATTCTATGATATTCATTAGTATTTGCAATGAATGACTACTGATTTCTAGCTGTTTCCTATAATGGGCCTTCTTTTCTACTTGTGGGACTTCAACACATGTAGAAACAACTTTATACACTCTTCTCTGGACTTGCGAAGGTATATAAACTTGTCTTTCAACTGTTTTACAGTTAAATGCTACTTTTCAATGAATTCTGGTGGTTTGAAACACTGTTTTCTTGTGAAGTAACTCTATTTCAAGGATTTCGGTAGTGTATAACATCCTTTCTAGACTAGAGACTTACATTTTGTTGTCTTTTACCCTAGTTCTCTCACTGTTCTGTGATATTCATTAGTATTTGCTCTGAATGACTACTGATTTCTAGCTGTTTCCCATAATGGGCCTTCTTTTCTTCTAGTGGGTCTTCACCACATGTAGAAACAACTTTATACACTCTTCTCTGAACTTGAGAAGCTATATACACTTGTCTTTCAACTGTTTTACAGTTGAATACTACTTTTCAGTGAATTCTAGTGGGTTGAAACACTGTTTTCTTGTGAAGTAACTCTATTTCAAGGATTTCGGTATTGTATAACATCCTTTCCAGACTAAAGACTTACATTTTGTTGTCTTTTACCCTAGTTCTCTCACTATTCTGTGATATTCATTAGTATTTGCTCTGAATGACTACTGATTTCTTGCTGTTTCCCATAATGGGCCTTCTTTTCTACTTGTGGGTCTTCACCACATGTAGAAACAACTTTATACACTCTTCTCTGAACTTGAGAAGCTATATACACTTGTCTTTCAACTGTTTTACAGTTGAATACTACTATTCAGTGAATTCTAGTGGGTTGAAACACTGTTTTCTTGTGAAGTAACTCTATTTCAAGGATTTCTGTAGTGTATAACATCCTTTCTAGACTAGAAACTTACATTTTGATGTCTTCTACACTTGTTCTCACACAATTCTATGATATTCATTAGTATTTGCAATGAATGACTACTGATTTCTAGCTGTTTCCTATAATGGGCCTTCTTTTCTACTTGTTCGACTTCACCACATGTAGAAACAACTTTATACACTCTTCTCTGAACTTGTGAAGCTATATACACTTGTCTTCCAACTGTTTTACAGTTGAATACTACTTTTCAGTGAATTCTGGTGGTTTCAAACACTGGTTTCATGTGAACTAACTCTATTTCAAGGATTTGTGCAGTGTACAACATCCTTTCTAGACTAAAGACTTACATTTGATGTCTTTTACACTTGTTCTCTCACTATTCTGTGATGTTCATTGGTATTTACTCTGAATGACTACTGATTTCTAGCTGTTTCCTATAATTGGCCTTCTTTTCTACTTGTGGGACTTCAACACATGTAGAAACAACTTTATACACTCTTCTCTGGACTTGCGAAGCTATATAAACTTGTCTTTCAACCGTTTTACACTTAAATTATACTTTTCAGTGAATTCTGGTGGTTTGAAACACTGGTTTCTTGTGAAGTAACTCTATTTCAAGGATTTCGGTAGTGTATAACATCCTTTCTAGACTAGAGACTTACATTTTGATGTCTTTTACACTTGTTCTCTCACTATTCTGTGATATTCATTAGTATTTGCGCTGAATGACTACTGATTTCTAGCTGTTTCCCATAATGGGCCTTCTTTTCTACTTGTGGGTCTTCACCACATGTAGAAACAACTTTATACACTCTTCTCTGAACTTGAGAAGCTATATACACTTGTCTTTCAACTGTTTTACAGTTGAATACTACTATTCAGTGAATTCTAGTGGGTTGAAACACTGTTTTCTTGTGAAGTAACTCTATTTCAAGGATTTCTGTAGTGTATAACATCCTTTCTAGAATAGAAACTTACATTTTGATGTCTTCTACACTTGTTCTCACACAATTCTATGATATTCATTAGTATTTGCAATGAATGACTACTGATTTCTAGCTGTTTCCTATAATGGGCCTTCTTTTCTACTTGTGCGACTTCACCACATGTAGCATCAACTTTGTACACTCTTCTCTGGACTTGCGAAGCTATATAAACTTGTCTTTCAACTGTTTTACAGTTAAATACTACTTTTCAGTGAATTCTGGTGGTTTGAAACACTGGTTTCTTGTGAAGTAACTCTATTTCAAGGATTTCTGTAGTGTATAACATCCTTTCTAGACTAGAAACTTACATTTTGATGTCTTCTACACTTGTTCTCACACAATTCTATGATATTCATTAGTATTTGCACTGAATGACTACTGATTTCTAGCTGTTTCCTATAATGGGCCTTCTTTTCTACTTGTGGGACTTCAACACATGTAGAAACAACTTTATACACTCTTCTCTGGACTTGCGAAGCTATATAAACTTGTCTTTCAACTGTTTTACAGTTAAATGCTACTTTTCAATGAATTCTGGTTGATTTGAAACACTGTTTTCTTGTGAAGTAACTCTATTTCAAGGATTTCGGTAGTGTATAACATCCTTTCTAGACTAGAGACTTACATTTTGTTGTCTTTTACCCTAGTTCTCTCACTGTTCTGTGATATTCATTAGTATTTGCTCTGAATGACTACTGATTTCTAGCTGTTTCCCATAATGGGCCTTCTTTTCTTCTAGTGGGTCTTCACCACATGTAGAAACAACTTTATACACTCTTCTCTGAACTTGAGAAGCTATATACACTTGTCTTTCAACTGTTTTACAGTTGAATACTACTTTTCAGTGAATTCTAGTGGGTTGAAACACTGTTTTCTTGTGAAGTAACTCTATTTCAAGGATTTCGGTATTGTATAACATCCTTTCCAGACTAAAGACTTACATTTTGTTGTCTTTTACCCCAGTTCTCTCACTATTCTGTGATATTCATTAGTATTTGCTCTGAATGACTACTGATTTCTAGCTGTTTCCCATAATGGGCCTTCTTTTCTACTTGTGGGTCTTCACCACATGTAGAAACAACTTTATACACTCTTCTCTGAACTTGAGAAGCTATATACACTTGTCTTTCAACTGTTTTACAGTTGAATACTACTATTCAGTGAATTCTAGTGGGTTGAAACACTGTTTTCTTGTGAAGTAACTCTATTTCAAGGATTTCTGTAGTGTATAACATCCTTTCTAGACTAGAAACTTACATTTTGATGTCTTCTACACTTGTTCTCACACAATTCTATGATATTCATTAGTATTTGCAATGAATGACTACTGATTTCTAGCTGTTTCCTATAATGGGCCTTCTTTTCTACTTGTTCGACTTCACCACATGTAGAAACAACTTTATACACTCTTCTCTGAACTTGTGAAGCTATATACACTTGTCTTCCAACTGTTTTACAGTTGAATACTACTTTTCAGTGAATTCTGGTGGTTTCAAACACTGGTTTCATGTGAACTAACTCTATTTCAAGGATTTGTGCAGTGTACAACATCCTTTCTAGACTAAAGACTTACATTTGATGTCTTTTACACTTGTTCTCTCACTATTCTGTGATGTTCATTGGTATTTACTCTGAATGACTACTGATTTCTAGCTGTTTCCTATAATTGGCCTTCTTTTCTACTTGTGGGACTTCAACACATGTAGAAACAACTTTATACACTCTTCTCTGGACTTGCGAAGCTATATAAACTTGTCTTTCAACCGTTTTACACTTAAATTATACTTTTCAGTGAATTCTGGTGGTTTGAAACACTGGTTTCTTGTGAAGTAACTCTATTTCAAGGATTTCGGTAGTGTATAACATCCTTTCTAGACTAGAGACTTACATTTTGATGTCTTTTACACTTGTTCTCTCACTATTCTGTGATATTCATTAGTATTTGCGCTGAATGACTACTGATTTCTAGCTGTTTCCCATAATGGGCCTTCTTTTCTACTTGTGGGTCTTCACCACATGTAGAAACAACTTTATACACTCTTCTCTGAACTTGAGAAGCTATATACACTTGTCTTTCAACTGTTTTACAGTTGAATACTACTATTCAGTGAATTCTAGTGGGTTGAAACACTGTTTTCTTGTGAAGTAACTATTTCAAGGATTTCTGTAGTGTATAACATCCTTTCTAGAATAGAAACTTACATTTTGATGTCTTCTACACTTGTTCTCACACAATTCTATGATATTCATTAGTATTTGCAATGAATGACTACTGATTTCTAGCTGTTTCCTATAATGGGCCTTCTTTTCTACTTGTGCGACTTCACCACATGTAGCATCAACTTTATACACTCTTCTCTGGACTTGCGAAGCTATATAAACTTGTCTTTCAACTGTTTTACAGTTAAATACTACTTTTCAGTGAATTCTGGTGGTTTGAAACACTGGTTTCTTGTGAAGTAACTCTATTTCAAGGATTTCGGTAGTGTATAACATCCTTTCTAGACTGGAGACTTACATTTTGATGTCTTTTACACTTGTTCTCTCACTATTCTGTGATATTCATTAGTATTTGCGCTGAATGACTACTGATTTCTAGCTGTTTCCCATAATGGGCCTTCTTTTCTACTTGTGGGTCTTCACCACATATAGAAACAACTTTATACACTCTTCTCTGAACTTGAGAAGCTATATACACTTGTCTTTCAACTGTTTTACAGTTGAATACTACTATTCAGTGAGTTCTAGTGGGTTGAAACACTGTTTTCTTGTGAAGTAACTCTATTTCAAGGATTTCTGTAGTGTATAACATCCTTTCTAGAATAGAAACTTACATTTTGATGTCTTCTACACTTGTTCTCACACAATTCTATGATATTCATTAGTATTTGCAATGAATGACTACTGATTTCTAGCTGTTTCCTATAATGGGCCTTCTTTTCTACTTGTGCGACTTCACCACATGTAGCATCAACTTTATACACTCTTCTCTGGACTTGCGAAGCTATATAAACTTGTCTTTCAACTGTTTTACAGTTAAATACTACTTTTCAGTGAATTCTGGTGGTTTGAAACACTGGTTTCTTGTGAAGTAACTCTATTTCAAGGATTTCGGTAGTGTATAACATCCTTTCTAGACTAGAGACTTACATTTTGTTGTCTTTTACCCTAGTTCTCTCACTATTCTGTGATATTCATTAGTATTTGCTCTGAATGACTACTGATTTCTAGCTGTTTCCCATAATGGGCCTTCTTTTCTACTTGTGGGTCTTCACCACATGTAGAAACAACTTTATACACTCTTCTCTGAACTTGTGAAGCTATATACACTTGTCTTCCAACTGTTTTACAGTTGAATACTACTTTTCAGTGAATTCTGGTGGTTTCAAACACTGGTTTCATGTGAACTAACTCTATTTCAAGGATTTGTGCAGTGTACAACATCCTTTCTAGACTAAAGACTTACATTTGATGTCTTTTACACTTGTTCTCTCACTATTCTGTGATATTCATTGGTATTTACTCTGAATGACTACTGATTTCTAGCTGTTTCCCATAATGGGCCTTCTTTTCTTCTAGTGGGTCTTCACCACATGTAGAAACAACTTTATACACTCTTCTCTGAACTTGAGAAGCTATATACACTTGTCTTTCAACTGTTTTACAGTTGAATACTACTTTTCAGTGAATTCTAGTGGGTTGAAACACTGTTTTCTTGTGAAGTAACTCTATTTCAAGGATTTCGGTATTGTATAACATCCTTTCCAGACTAAAGACTTACATTTTGTTGTCTTTTACCCCAGTTCTCTCACTATTCTGTGATATTCATTAGTATTTGCTCTGAATGACTACTGATTTCTAGCTGTTTCCCATAATGGGCCTTCTTTTCTACTTGTGGGTCTTCACCACATGTAGAAACAACTTTATACACTCTTCTCTGAACTTGAGAAGCTATATACACTTGTCTTTCAACTGTTTTACAGTTGAATACTACTATTCAGTGAATTCTAGTGGGTTGAAACACTGTTTTCTTGTGAAGTAACTCTATTTCAAGGATTTCTGTAGTGTATAACATCCTTTCTAGACTAGAAACTTACATTTTGATGTCTTCTACACTTGTTCTCACACAATTCTATGATATTCATTAGTATTTGCACTGAATGACTACTGATTTCTAGCTGTTTCCTATAATGGGCCTTCTTTTCTACTTGTGGGACTTCAACACATGTAGAAACAACTTTATACACTCTTCTCTGGACTTGCGAAGCTATATAAACTTGTCTTTCAACTGTTTTACAGTTAAATGCTACTTTTCAATGAATTCTGGTGGTTTGAAACACTGTTTTCTTGTGAAGTAACTCTATTTCAAGGATTTCGGTATTGTATAACATCCTTTCCAGACTAAAGACTTACATTTTGTTGTCTTTTACCGCAGTTCTCTCACTATTCTGTGATATTCATTAGTATTTGCTCTGAATGACTACTGATTTCTAGCTGTTTCCCATAATGGGCCTTCTTTTCTACTTGTGGGTCTTCACCACATGTAGAAACAACTTTATACACTCTTCTCTGAACTTGAGAAGCTATATACACTTGTCTTTCAACTGTTTTACAGTTGAATACTACTATTCAGTGAATTCTAGTGGGTTGAAACACTGTTTTCTTGTGAAGTAACTCTATTTCAAGGATTTCTGTAGTGTATAACATCCTTTCTAGAATAGAAACTTACATTTTGATGTCTTCTACACTTGTTCTCACACAATTCTATGATATTCATTAGTATTTGCAATGAATGACTACTGATTTCTAGCTGTTTCCTATAATGGGCCTTCTTTTCTACTTGTGCGACTTCACCACATGTAGCATCAACTTTATACACTCTTCTCTGGACTTGCGAAGCTATATAAACTTGTCTTTCAACTGTTTTACAGTTAAATACTACTTTTCAGTGAATTCTGGTGGTTTGAAACACTGGTTTCTTGTGAAGTAACTCTATTTCAAGGATTTCTGTAGTGTATAACATCCTTTCTAGACTAGAAACTTACATTTTGATGTCTTCTACACTTGTTCTCACACAATTCTATGATATTCATTAGTATTTGCACTGAATGACTACTGATTTCTAGCTGTTTCCTATAATGGGCCTTCTTTTCTACTTGTGGGACTTCAACACATGTAGAAACAACTTTATACACTCTTCTCTGGACTTGCGAAGCTATATAAACTTGTCTTTCAACTGTTTTACAGTTAAATGCTACTTTTCAATGAATTCTGGTTGATTTGAAACACTGTTTTCTTGTGAAGTAACTCTATTTCAAGGATTTCGGTAGTGTATAACATCCTTTCTAGACTAGAGACTTACATTTTGTTGTCTTTTACCCTAGTTCTCTCACTGTTCTGTGATATTCATTAGTATTTGCTCTGAATGACTACTGATTTCTAGCTGTTTCCCATAATGGGCCTTCTTTTCTTCTAGTGGGTCTTCACCACATGTAGAAACAACTTTATACACTCTTCTCTGAACTTGAGAAGCTATATACACTTGTCTTTCAACTGTTTTACAGTTGAATACTACTTTTCAGTGAATTCTAGTGGGTTGAAACACTGTTTTCTTGTGAAGTAACTCTATTTCAAGGATTTCGGTATTGTATAACATCCTTTCCAGACTAAAGACTTACATTTTGTTGTCTTTTACCCCAGTTCTCTCACTATTCTGTGATATTCATTAGTATTTGCTCTGAATGACTACTGATTTCTAGCTGTTTCCCATAATGGGCCTTCTTTTCTACTTGTGGGTCTTCACCACATGTAGAAACAACTTTATACACTCTTCTCTGAACTTGAGAAGCTATATACACTTGTCTTTCAACTGTTTTACAGTTGAATACTACTATTCAGTGAATTCTAGTGGGTTGAAACACTGTTTTCTTGTGAAGTAACTCTATTTCAAGGATTTCTGTAGTGTATAACATCCTTTCTAGACTAGAAACTTACATTTTGATGTCTTCTACACTTGTTCTCACACAATTCTATGATATTCATTAGTATTTGCAATGAGTGACTACTGATTTCTAGCTGTTTCCTATAATGGGCCTTCTTTTCTACTTGTTCGACTTCACCACATGTAGAAACAACTTTATACACTCTTCTCTGAACTTGTGAAGCTATATACACTTGTCTTCCAACTGTTTTACAGTTGAATACTACTTTTCAGTGAATTCTGGTGGTTTCAAACACTGGTTTCATGTGAACTAACTCTATTTCAAGGATTTGTGCAGTGTACAACATCCTTTCTAGACTAAAGACTTACATTTGATGTCTTTTACACTTGTTCTCTCACTATTCTGTGATGTTCATTGGTATTTACTCTGAATGACTACTGATTTCTAGCTGTTTCCTATAATTGGCCTTCTTTTCTACTTGTGGGACTTCAACACATGTAGAAACAACTTTATACACTCTTCTCTGGACTTGCGAAGCTATATAAACTTGTCTTTCAACCGTTTTACACTTAAATTATACTTTTCAGTGAATTCTGGTGGTTTGAAACACTGGTTTCTTGTGAAGTAACTCTATTTCAAGGATTTCGGTAGTGTATAACATCCTTTCTAGACTAGAGACTTACATTTTGAGGTCTTTTACACTTGTTCTCTCACTATTCTGTGATATTCATTAGTATTTGCGCTGAATGACTACTGATTTCTAGCTGTTTCCCATAATGGGCCTTCTTTTCTACTTGTGGGTCTTCACCACATGTGGAAACAACTTTATACACTCTTCTCTGAACTTGAGAAGCTATATACACTTGTCTTTCAACTGTTTTACAGTTGAATACTACTATTCAGTGAATTCTAGTGGGTTGAAACACTGTTTTCTTGTGAAGTAACTCTATTTCAAGGATTTCTGTAGTGTATAACATCCTTTCTAGAATAGAAACTTACATTTTTATGTCTTCTACACTTGTTCTCACACAATTCTATGATATTCATTAGTATTTGCAATGAATGACTACTGATTTCTAGCTGTTTCCTATAATGGGCCTTCTTTTCTACTTGTGCGACTTCACCACATGTAGCATCAACTTTATACACTCTTCTCTGGACTTGCGAAGCTATATAAACTTGTCTTTCAACTGTTTTACAGTTAAATACTACTTTTCAGTGAATTCTGGTGGTTTGAAACACTGGTTTCTTGTGAAGTAACTCTATTTCAAGGATTTCTGTAGTGTATAACATCCTTTCTAGACTAGAAACTTACATTTTGATGTCTTCTACACTTGTTCTCACACAATTCTATGATATTCATTAGTATTTGCACTGAATGACTACTGATTTCTAGCTGTTTCCTATAATGGGCCTTCTTTTCTACTTGTGGGACTTCAACACATGTAGAAACAACTTTATACACTCTTCTCTGGACTTGAGAAGCTATATACACTTGTCTTTCAACTGTTTTACAGTTGAATACTACTTTTCAGTGAATTCTAGTGGGTTGAAACACTGTTTTCTTGTGAAGTAACTCTATTTCAAGGATTTCGGTATTGTATAACATCCTTTCCAGACTAAAGACTTACATTTTGTTGTCTTTTACCCCAGTTCTCTCACTATTCTGTGATATTCATTAGTATTTGCTCTGAATGACTACTGATTTCTAGCTGTTTCCCATAATGGGCCTTCTTTTCTACTTGTGGGTCTTCACCACATGTAGAAACAACTTTATACACTCTTCTCTGAACTTGAGAAGCTATATACACTTGTCTTTCAACTGTTTTACAGTTGAATACTACTATTCAGTGAATTCTAGTGGGTTGAAACACTGTTTTCTTGTGAAGTAACTCTATTTCAAGGATTTCTGTAGTGTATAACATCCTTTCTAGACTAGAAACTTACATTTTGATGTCTTCTACACTTGTTCTCACACAATTCTATGATATTCATTAGTATTTGCAATGAATGACTACTGATTTCTAGCTGTTTCCTATAATGGGCCTTCTTTTCTACTTGTTCGACTTCACCACATGTAGAAACAACTTTATACACTCTTCTCTGAACTTGTGAAGCTATATACACTTGTCTTCCAACTGTTTTACAGTTGAATACTACTTTTCAGTGAATTCTGGTGGTTTCAAACACTGGTTTCATGTGAACTAACTCTATTTCAAGGATTTGTGCAGTGTACAACATCCTTTCTAGACTAAAGACTTACATTTGATGTCTTTTACACTTGTTCTCTCACTATTCTGTGATGTTCATTGGTATTTACTCTGAATGACTACTGATTTCTAGCTGTTTCCTATAATTGGCCTTCTTTTCTACTTGTGGGACTTCAACACATGTAGAAACAACTTTATACACTCTTCTCTGGACTTGCGAAGCTATATAAACTTGTCTTTCAACCGTTTTACACTTAAATTATACTTTTCAGTGAATTCTGGTGGTTTGAAACACTGGTTTCTTGTGAAGTAACTCTATTTCAAGGATTTCGGTAGTGTATAACATCCTTTCTAGACTAGAGACTTACATTTTGATGTCTTTTACACTTGTTCTCTCACTATTCTGTGATATTCATTAGTATTTGCGCTGAATGACTACTGATTTCTAGCTGTTTCCCATAATGGGCCTTCTTTTCTACTTGTGGGTCTTCACCACATGTAGAAACAACTTTATACACTCTTCTCTGAACTTGAGAAGCTATATACACTTGTCTTTCAACTGTTTTACAGTTGAATACTACTATTCAGTGAATTCTAGTGGGTTGAAACACTGTTTTCTTGTGAAGTAACTCTATTTCAAGGATTTCTGTAGTGTATAACATCCTTTCTAGAATAGAAACTTACATTTTGATGTCTTCTACACTTGTTCTCACACAATTCTATGATATTCATTAGTATTTGCAATGAATGACTACTGATTTCTAGCTGTTTCCTATAATGGGCCTTCTTTTCTACTTGTGCGACTTCACCACATGTAGCATCAACTTTATACACTCTTCTCTGGACTTGCGAAGCTATATAAACTTGTCTTTCAACTGTTTTACAGTTAAATACTACTTTTCAGTGAATTCTGGTGGTTTGAAACACTGGTTTCTTGTGAAGTAACTCTATTTCAAGGATTTCGGTAGTGTATAACATCCTTTCTAGACTAGAGACTTACATTTTGATGTCTTTTACACTTGTTCTCTCACTATTCTGTGATATTCATTAGTATTTGCGCTGAATGACTACTGATTTCTAGCTGTTTCCCATAATGGGCCTTCTTTTCTACTTGTGGGTCTTCACCACATGTAGAAACAACTTTATACACTCTTCTCTGAACTTGAGAAGCTATATACACTTGTCTTTCAACTGTTTTACAGTTGAATACTACTATTCAGTGAGTTCTAGTGGGTTGAAACACTGTTTTCTTGTGAAGTAACTCTATTTCAAGGATTTCTGTAGTGTATAACATCCTTTCTAGAATAGAAACTTACATTTTGATGTCTTCTACACTTGTTCTCACACAATTCTATGATATTCATTAGTATTTGCAATGAATGACTACTGATTTCTAGCTGTTTCCTATAATGGGCCTTCTTTTCTACTTGTGCGACTTCACCACATGTAGCATCAACTTTATACACTCTTCTCTGGACTTGCGAAGCTATATAAACTTGTCTTTCAACTGTTTTACAGTTAAATACTACTTTTCAGTGAATTCTGGTGGTTTGAAACACTGGTTTCTTGTGAAGTAACTCTATTTCAAGGATTTCGGTAGTGTATAACATCCTTTCTAGACTAGAGACTTACATTTTGTTGTCTTTTACCCTAGTTCTCTCACTGTTCTGTGATATTCATTAGTATTTGCTCTGAATGACTACTGATTTCTAGCTGTTTCCCATAATGGGCCTTCTTTTCTTCTAGTGGGTCTTCACCACATGTAGAAACAACTTTATACACTCTTCTCTGAACTTGAGAAGCTATATACACTTGTCTTTCAACTGTTTTACAGTTGAATACTACTTTTCAGTGAATTCTAGTGGGTTGAAACACTGTTTTCTTGTGAAGTAACTCTATTTCAAGGATTTCGGTATTGTATAACATCCTTTCCAGACTAAAGACTTACATTTTGTTGTCTTTTACCGCAGTTCTCTCACTATTCTGTGATATTCATTAGTATTTGCTCTGAATGACTACTGATTTCTAGCTGTTTCCCATAATGGGCCTTCTTTTCTACTTGTGGGTCTTCACCACATGTAGAAACAACTTTATACACTCTTCTCTGAACTTGAGAAGCTATATACACTTGTCTTTCAACTGTTTTACAGTTGAATACTACTATTCAGTGAATTCTAGTGGGTTGAAACACTGTTTTCTTGTGAAGTAACTCTATTTCAAGGATTTCTGTAGTGTATAACATCCTTTCTAGACTAGAAACTTACATTTTGATGTCTTCTACACTTGTTCTCACACAATTCTATGATATTCATTAGTATTTGCAATGAATGACTACTGATTTCTAGCTGTTTCCTATAATGGGCCTTCTTTTCTACTTGTTCGACTTCACCACATGTAGAAACAACTTTATACACTCTTCTCTGAACTTGTGAAGCTATATACACTTGTCTTCCAACTGTTTTACAGTTGAATACTACTTTTCAGTGAATTCTGGTGGTTTCAAACACTGGTTTCATGTGAACTAACTCTATTTCAAGGATTTGTGCAGTGTACAACATCCTTTCTAGACTAAAGACTTACATTTGATGTCTTTTACACTTGTTCTCTCACTATTCTGTGATGTTCATTGGTATTTACTCTGAATGACTACTGATTTCTAGCTGTTTCCTATAATTGGCCTTCTTTTCTACTTGTGGGACTTCAACACATGTAGAAACAACTTTATACACTCTTCTCTGGACTTGCGAAGCTATATAAACTTGTCTTTCAACCGTTTTACACTTAAATTATACTTTTCAGTGAATTCTGGTGGTTTGAAACACTGGTTTCTTGTGAAGTAACTCTATTTCAAGGATTTCGGTAGTGTATAACATCCTTTCTAGACTAGAGACTTACATTTTGATGTCTTTTACACTTGTTCTCTCACTATTCTGTGATATTCATTAGTATTTGCGCTGAATGACTACTGATTTCTAGCTGTTTCCCATAATGGGCCTTCTTTTCTACTTGTGGGTCTTCACCACATGTAGAAACAACTTTATACACTCTTCTCTGAACTTGAGAAGCTATATACACTTGTCTTTCAACTGTTTTACAGTTGAATACTACTATTCAGTGAATTCTAGTGGGTTGAAACACTGTTTTCTTGTGAAGTAACTCTATTTCAAGGATTTCTGTAGTGTATAACATCCTTTCTAGAATAGAAACTTACATTTTTATGTCTTCTACACTTGTTCTCACACAATTCTATGATATTCATTAGTATTTGCAATGAATGACTACTGATTTCTAGCTGTTTCCTATAATGGGCCTTCTTTTCTACTTGTGCGACTTCACCACATGTAGCATCAACTTTATACACTCTTCTCTGGACTTGCGAAGCTATATAAACTTGTCTTTCAACTGTTTTACAGTTAAATACTACTTTTCAGTGAATTCTGGTGGTTTGAAACACTGGTTTCTTGTGAAGTAACTCTATTTCAAGGATTTCTGTAGTGTATAACATCCTTTCTAGACTAGAAACTTACATTTTGATGTCTTCTACACTTGTTCTCACACAATTCTATGATATTCATTAGTATTTGCACTGAATGACTACTGATTTCTAGCTGTTTCCTATAATGGGCCTTCTTTTCTACTTGTGGGACTTCAACACATGTAGAAACAACTTTATACACTCTTCTCTGGACTTGCGAAGCTATATAAACTTGTCTTTCAACTGTTTTACAGTTAAATGCTACTTTTCAATGAATTCTGGTTGATTTGAAACACTGTTTTCTTGTGAAGTAACTCTATTTCAAGGATTTCGGTAGTGTATAACATCCTTTCTAGACTAGAGACTTACATTTTGTTGTCTTTTACCCTAGTTCTCTCACTGTTCTGTGATATTCATTAGTATTTGCTCTGAATGACTACTGATTTCTAGCTGTTTCCCATAATGGGCCTTCTTTTCTTCTAGTGGGTCTTCACCACATGTAGAAACAACTTTATACACTCTTCTCTGAACTTGAGAAGCTATATACACTTGTCTTTCAACTGTTTTACAGTTGAATACTACTTTTCAGTGAATTCTAGTGGGTTGAAACACTGTTTTCTTGTGAAGTAACTCTATTTCAAGGATTTCGGTATTGTATAACATCCTTTCCAGACTAAAGACTTACATTTTGTTGTCTTTTACCCCAGTTCTCTCACTATTCTGTGATATTCATTAGTATTTGCTCTGAATGACTACTGATTTCTAGCTGTTTCCCATAATGGGCCTTCTTTTCTACTTGTGGGTCTTCACCACATGTAGAAACAACTTTATACACTCTTCTCTGAACTTGAGAAGCTATATACACTTGTCTTTCAACTGTTTTACAGTTGAATACTACTATTCAGTGAATTCTAGTGGGTTGAAACACTGTTTTCTTGTGAAGTAACTCTATTTCAAGGATTTCTGTAGTGTATAACATCCTTTCTAGACTAGAAACTTACATTTTGATGTCTTCTACACTTGTTCTCACACAATTCTATGATATTCATTAGTATTTGCAATGAGTGACTACTGATTTCTAGCTGTTTCCTATAATGGGCCTTCTTTTCTACTTGTTCGACTTCACCACATGTAGAAACAACTTTATACACTCTTCTCTGAACTTGTGAAGCTATATACACTTGTCTTCCAACTGTTTTACAGTTGAATACTACTTTTCAGTGAATTCTGGTGGTTTCAAACACTGGTTTCATGTGAACTAACTCTATTTCAAGGATTTGTGCAGTGTACAACATCCTTTCTAGACTAAAGACTTACATTTGATGTCTTTTACACTTGTTCTCTCACTATTCTGTGATGTTCATTGGTATTTACTCTGAATGACTACTGATTTCTAGCTGTTTCCTATAATTGGCCTTCTTTTCTACTTGTGGGACTTCAACACATGTAGAAACAACTTTATACACTCTTCTCTGGACTTGCGAAGCTATATAAACTTGTCTTTCAACCGTTTTACACTTAAATTATACTTTTCAGTGAATTCTGGTGGTTTGAAACACTGGTTTCTTGTGAAGTAACTCTATTTCAAGGATTTCGGTAGTGTATAACATCCTTTCTAGACTAGAGACTTACATTTTGAGGTCTTTTACACTTGTTCTCTCACTATTCTGTGATATTCATTAGTATTTGCGCTGAATGACTACTGATTTCTAGCTGTTTCCCATAATGGGCCTTCTTTTCTACTTGTGGGTCTTCACCACATGTGGAAACAACTTTATACACTCTTCTCTGAACTTGAGAAGCTATATACACTTGTCTTTCAACTGTTTTACAGTTGAATACTACTATTCAGTGAATTCTAGTGGGTTGAAACACTGTTTTCTTGTGAAGTAACTCTATTTCAAGGATTTCTGTAGTGTATAACATCCTTTCTAGAATAGAAACTTACATTTTTATGTCTTCTACACTTGTTCTCACACAATTCTATGATATTCATTAGTATTTGCAATGAATGACTACTGATTTCTAGCTGTTTCCTATAATGGGCCTTCTTTTCTACTTGTGCGACTTCACCACATGTAGCATCAACTTTATACACTCTTCTCTGGACTTGCGAAGCTATATAAACTTGTCTTTCAACTGTTTTACAGTTAAATACTACTTTTCAGTGAATTCTGGTGGTTTGAAACACTGGTTTCTTGTGAAGTAACTCTATTTCAAGGATTTCTGTAGTGTATAACATCCTTTCTAGACTAGAAACTTACATTTTGATGTCTTCTACACTTGTTCTCACACAATTCTATGATATTCATTAGTATTTGCACTGAATGACTACTGATTTCTAGCTGTTTCCTATAATGGGCCTTCTTTTCTACTTGTGGGACTTCAACACATGTAGAAACAACTTTATACACTCTTCTCTGGACTTGCGAAGCTATATAAACTTGTCTTTCAACTGTTTTACAGTTAAATGCTACTTTTCAATGAATTCTGGTTGATTTGAAACACTGTTTTCTTGTGAAGTAACTCTATTTCAAGGATTTCGGTAGTGTATAACATCCTTTCTAGACTAGAGACTTACATTTTGTTGTCTTTTACCCTAGTTCTCTCACTGTTCTGTGATATTCATTAGTATTTGCTCTGAATGACTACTGATTTCTAGCTGTTTCCCATAATGGGCCTTCTTTTCTTCTAGTGGGTCTTCACCACATGTAGAAACAACTTTATACACTCTTCTCTGAACTTGAGAAGCTATATACACTTGTCTTTCAACTGTTTTACAGTTGAATACTACTTTTCAGTGAATTCTAGTGGGTTGAAACACTGTTTTCTTGTGAAGTAACTCTATTTCAAGGATTTCGGTATTGTATAACATCCTTTCCAGACTAAAGACTTACATTTTGTTGTCTTTTACCCCAGTTCTCTCACTATTCTGTGATATTCATTAGTATTTGCTCTGAATGACTACTGATTTCTAGCTGTTTCCCATAATGGGCCTTCTTTTCTACTTGTGGGTCTTCACCACATGTAGAAACAACTTTATACACTCTTCTCTGAACTTGAGAAGCTATATACACTTGTCTTTCAACTGTTTTACAGTTGAATACTACTATTCAGTGAATTCTAGTGGGTTGAAACACTGTTTTCTTGTGAAGTAACTCTATTTCAAGGATTTCTGTAGTGTATAACATCCTTTCTAGACTAGAAACTTACATTTTGATGTCTTCTACACTTGTTCTCACACAATTCTATGATATTCATTAGTATTTGCAATGAATGACTACTGATTTCTAGCTGTTTCCTATAATGGGCCTTCTTTTCTACTTGTTCGACTTCACCACATGTAGAAACAACTTTATACACTCTTCTCTGAACTTGTGAAGCTATATACACTTGTCTTCCAACTGTTTTACAGTTGAATACTACTTTTCAGTGAATTCTGGTGGTTTCAAACACTGGTTTCATGTGAACTAACTCTATTTCAAGGATTTGTGCAGTGTACAACATCCTTTCTAGACTAAAGACTTACATTTGATGTCTTTTACACTTGTTCTCTCACTATTCTGTGATGTTCATTGGTATTTACTCTGAATGACTACTGATTTCTAGCTGTTTCCTATAATTGGCCTTCTTTTCTACTTGTGGGACTTCAACACATGTAGAAACAACTTTATACACTCTTCTCTGGACTTGCGAAGCTATATAAACTTGTCTTTCAACCGTTTTACACTTAAATTATACTTTTCAGTGAATTCTGGTGGTTTGAAACACTGGTTTCTTGTGAAGTAACTCTATTTCAAGGATTTCGGTAGTGTATAACATCCTTTCTAGACTAGAGACTTACATTTTGATGTCTTTTACACTTGTTCTCTCACTATTCTGTGATATTCATTAGTATTTGCGCTGAATGACTACTGATTTCTAGCTGTTTCCCATAATGGGCCTTCTTTTCTACTTGTGGGTCTTCACCACATGTAGAAACAACTTTATACACTCTTCTCTGAACTTGAGAAGCTATATACACTTGTCTTTCAACTGTTTTACAGTTGAATACTACTATTCAGTGAATTCTAGTGGGTTGAAACACTGTTTTCTTGTGAAGTAACTCTATTTCAAGGATTTCTGTAGTGTATAACATCCTTTCTAGAATAGAAACTTACATTTTGATGTCTTCTACACTTGTTCTCACACAATTCTATGATATTCATTAGTATTTGCAATGAATGACTACTGATTTCTAGCTGTTTCCTATAATGGGCCTTCTTTTCTACTTGTGCGACTTCACCACATGTAGCATCAACTTTATACACTCTTCTCTGGACTTGCGAAGCTATATAAACTTGTCTTTCAACTGTTTTACAGTTAAATACTACTTTTCAGTGAATTCTGGTGGTTTGAAACACTGGTTTCTTGTGAAGTAACTCTATTTCAAGGATTTCGGTAGTGTATAACATCCTTTCTAGACTAGAGACTTACATTTTGATGTCTTTTACACTTGTTCTCTCACTATTCTGTGATATTCATTAGTATTTGCGCTGAATGACTACTGATTTCTAGCTGTTTCCCATAATGGGCCTTCTTTTCTACTTGTGGGTCTTCACCACATGTAGAAACAACTTTATACACTCTTCTCTGAACTTGAGAAGCTATATACACTTGTCTTTCAACTGTTTTACAGTTGAATACTACTATTCAGTGAGTTCTAGTGGGTTGAAACACTGTTTTCTTGTGAAGTAACTCTATTTCAAGGATTTCTGTAGTGTATAACATCCTTTCTAGAATAGAAACTTACATTTTGATGTCTTCTACACTTGTTCTCACACAATTCTATGATATTCATTAGTATTTGCAATGAATGACTACTGATTTCTAGCTGTTTCCTATAATGGGCCTTCTTTTCTACTTGTGCGACTTCACCACATGTAGCATCAACTTTATACACTCTTCTCTGGACTTGCGAAGCTATATAAACTTGTCTTTCAACTGTTTTACAGTTAAATACTACTTTTCAGTGAATTCTGGTGGTTTGAAACACTGGTTTCTTGTGAAGTAACTCTATTTCAAGGATTTCGGTAGTGTATAACATCCTTTCTAGACTAGAGACTTACATTTTGTTGTCTTTTACCCTAGTTCTCTCACTGTTCTGTGATATTCATTAGTATTTGCTCTGAATGACTACTGATTTCTAGCTGTTTCCCATAATGGGCCTTCTTTTCTTCTAGTGGGTCTTCACCACATGTAGAAACAACTTTATACACTCTTCTCTGAACTTGAGAAGCTATATACACTTGTCTTTCAACTGTTTTACAGTTGAATACTACTTTTCAGTGAATTCTAGTGGGTTGAAACACTGTTTTCTTGTGAAGTAACTCTATTTCAAGGATTTCGGTATTGTATAACATCCTTTCCAGACTAAAGACTTACATTTTGTTGTCTTTTACCCCAGTTCTCTCACTATTCTGTGATATTCATTAGTATTTGCTCTGAATGACTACTGATTTCTAGCTGTTTCCCATAATGGGCCTTCTTTTCTACTTGTGGGTCTTCACCACATGTAGAAACAACTTTATACACTCTTCTCTGAACTTGAGAAGCTATATACACTTGTCTTTCAACTGTTTTACAGTTGAATACTACTATTCAGTGAATTCTAGTGGGTTGAAACACTGTTTTCTTGTGAAGTAACTCTATTTCAAGGATTTCTGTAGTGTATAACATCCTTTCTAGACTAGAAACTTACATTTTGATGTCTTCTACACTTGTTCTCACACAATTCTATGATATTCATTAGTATTTGCAATGAGTGACTACTGATTTCTAGCTGTTTCCTATAATGGGCCTTCTTTTCTACTTGTTCGACTTCACCACATGTAGAAACAACTTTATACACTCTTCTCTGAACTTGTGAAGCTATATACACTTGTCTTCCAACTGTTTTACAGTTGAATACTACTTTTCAGTGAATTCTGGTGGTTTCAAACACTGGTTTCATGTGAACTAACTCTATTTCAAGGATTTGTGCAGTGTACAACATCCTTTCTAGACTAAAGACTTACATTTGATGTCTTTTACACTTGTTCTCTCACTATTCTGTGATGTTCATTGGTATTTACTCTGAATGACTACTGATTTCTAGCTGTTTCCTATAATTGGCCTTCTTTTCTACTTGTGGGACTTCAACACATGTAGAAACAACTTTATACACTCTTCTCTGGACTTGCGAAGCTATATAAACTTGTCTTTCAACCGTTTTACACTTAAATTATACTTTTCAGTGAATTCTGGTGGTTTGAAACACTGGTTTCTTGTGAAGTAACTCTATTTCAAGGATTTCGGTAGTGTATAACATCCTTTCTAGACTAGAGACTTACATTTTGAGGTCTTTTACACTTGTTCTCTCACTATTCTGTGATATTCATTAGTATTTGCGCTGAATGACTACTGATTTCTAGCTGTTTCCCATAATGGGCCTTCTTTTCTACTTGTGGGTCTTCACCACATGTGGAAACAACTTTATACACTCTTCTCTGAACTTGAGAAGCTATATACACTTGTCTTTCAACTGTTTTACAGTTGAATACTACTATTCAGTGAATTCTAGTGGGTTGAAACACTGTTTTCTTGTGAAGTAACTCTATTTCAAGGATTTCTGTAGTGTATAACATCCTTTCTAGAATAGAAACTTACATTTTTATGTCTTCTACACTTGTTCTCACACAATTCTATGATATTCATTAGTATTTGCAATGAATGACTACTGATTTCTAGCTGTTTCCTATAATGGGCCTTCTTTTCTACTTGTGCGACTTCACCACATGTAGCATCAACTTTATACACTCTTCTCTGGACTTGCGAAGCTATATAAACTTGTCTTTCAACTGTTTTACAGTTAAATACTACTTTTCAGTGAATTCTGGTGGTTTGAAACACTGGTTTCTTGTGAAGTAACTCTATTTCAAGGATTTCTGTAGTGTATAACATCCTTTCTAGACTAGAAACTTACATTTTGATGTCTTCTACACTTGTTCTCACACAATTCTATGATATTCATTAGTATTTGCACTGAATGACTACTGATTTCTAGCTGTTTCCTATAATGGGCCTTCTTTTCTACTTGTGGGACTTCAACACATGTAGAAACAACTTTATACACTCTTCTCTGGACTTGCGAAGCTATATAAACTTGTCTTTCAACTGTTTTACAGTTAAATGCTACTTTTCAATGAATTCTGGTTGATTTGAAACACTGTTTTCTTGTGAAGTAACTCTATTTCAAGGATTTCGGTAGTGTATAACATCCTTTCTAGACTAGAGACTTACATTTTGTTGTCTTTTACCCTAGTTCTCTCACTGTTCTGTGATATTCATTAGTATTTGCTCTGAATGACTACTGATTTCTAGCTGTTTCCCATAATGGGCCTTCTTTTCTTCTAGTGGGTCTTCACCACATGTAGAAACAACTTTATACACTCTTCTCTGAACTTGAGAAGCTATATACACTTGTCTTTCAACTGTTTTACAGTTGAATACTACTTTTCAGTGAATTCTAGTGGGTTGAAACACTGTTTTCTTGTGAAGTAACTCTATTTCAAGGATTTCGGTATTGTATAACATCCTTTCCAGACTAAAGACTTACATTTTGTTGTCTTTTACCCCAGTTCTCTCACTATTCTGTGATATTCATTAGTATTTGCTCTGAATGACTACTGATTTCTAGCTGTTTCCCATAATGGGCCTTCTTTTCTACTTGTGGGTCTTCACCACATGTAGAAACAACTTTATACACTCTTCTCTGAACTTGAGAAGCTATATACACTTGTCTTTCAACTGTTTTACAGTTGAATACTACTATTCAGTGAATTCTAGTGGGTTGAAACACTGTTTTCTTGTGAAGTAACTCTATTTCAAGGATTTCTGTAGTGTATAACATCCTTTCTAGACTAGAAACTTACATTTTGATGTCTTCTACACTTGTTCTCACACAATTCTATGATATTCATTAGTATTTGCAATGAATGACTACTGATTTCTAGCTGTTTCCTATAATGGGCCTTCTTTTCTACTTGTTCGACTTCACCACATGTAGAAACAACTTTATACACTCTTCTCTGAACTTGTGAAGCTATATACACTTGTCTTCCAACTGTTTTACAGTTGAATACTACTTTTCAGTGAATTCTGGTGGTTTCAAACACTGGTTTCATGTGAACTAACTCTATTTCAAGGATTTGTGCAGTGTACAACATCCTTTCTAGACTAAAGACTTACATTTGATGTCTTTTACACTTGTTCTCTCACTATTCTGTGATGTTCATTGGTATTTACTCTGAATGACTACTGATTTCTAGCTGTTTCCTATAATTGGCCTTCTTTTCTACTTGTGGGACTTCAACACATGTAGAAACAACTTTATACACTCTTCTCTGGACTTGCGAAGCTATATAAACTTGTCTTTCAACCGTTTTACACTTAAATTATACTTTTCAGTGAATTCTGGTGGTTTGAAACACTGGTTTCTTGTGAAGTAACTCTATTTCAAGGATTTCGGTAGTGTATAACATCCTTTCTAGACTAGAGACTTACATTTTGATGTCTTTTACACTTGTTCTCTCACTATTCTGTGATATTCATTAGTATTTGCGCTGAATGACTACTGATTTCTAGCTGTTTCCCATAATGGGCCTTCTTTTCTACTTGTGGGTCTTCACCACATGTAGAAACAACTTTATACACTCTTCTCTGAACTTGAGAAGCTATATACACTTGTCTTTCAACTGTTTTACAGTTGAATACTACTATTCAGTGAATTCTAGTGGGTTGAAACACTGTTTTCTTGTGAAGTAACTCTATTTCAAGGATTTCTGTAGTGTATAACATCCTTTCTAGAATAGAAACTTACATTTTGATGTCTTCTACACTTGTTCTCACACAATTCTATGATATTCATTAGTATTTGCAATGAATGACTACTGATTTCTAGCTGTTTCCTATAATGGGCCTTCTTTTCTACTTGTGCGACTTCACCACATGTAGCATCAACTTTATACACTCTTCTCTGGACTTGCGAAGCTATATAAACTTGTCTTTCAACTGTTTTACAGTTAAATACTACTTTTCAGTGAATTCTGGTGGTTTGAAACACTGGTTTCTTGTGAAGTAACTCTATTTCAAGGATTTCGGTAGTGTATAACATCCTTTCTAGACTAGAGACTTACATTTTGATGTCTTTTACACTTGTTCTCTCACTATTCTGTGATATTCATTAGTATTTGCGCTGAATGACTACTGATTTCTAGCTGTTTCCCATAATGGGCCTTCTTTTCTACTTGTGGGTCTTCACCACATGTAGAAACAACTTTATACACTCTTCTCTGAACTTGAGAAGCTATATACACTTGTCTTTCAACTGTTTTACAGTTGAATACTACTATTCAGTGAGTTCTAGTGGGTTGAAACACTGTTTTCTTGTGAAGTAACTCTATTTCAAGGATTTCTGTAGTGTATAACATCCTTTCTAGAATAGAAACTTACATTTTGATGTCTTCTACACTTGTTCTCACACAATTCTATGATATTCATTAGTATTTGCAATGAATGACTACTGATTTCTAGCTGTTTCCTATAATGGGCCTTCTTTTCTACTTGTGCGACTTCACCACATGTAGCATCAACTTTATACACTCTTCTCTGGACTTGCGAAGCTATATAAACTTGTCTTTCAACTGTTTTACAGTTAAATACTACTTTTCAGTGAATTCTGGTGGTTTGAAACACTGGTTTCTTGTGAAGTAACTCTATTTCAAGGATTTCGGTAGTGTATAACATCCTTTCTAGACTAGAGACTTACATTTTGTTGTCTTTTACCCTAGTTCTCTCACTGTTCTGTGATATTCATTAGTATTTGCTCTGAATGACTACTGATTTCTAGCTGTTTCCCATAATGGGCCTTCTTTTCTTCTAGTGGGTCTTCACCACATGTAGAAACAACTTTATACACTCTTCTCTGAACTTGAGAAGCTATATACACTTGTCTTTCAACTGTTTTACAGTTGAATACTACTTTTCAGTGAATTCTAGTGGGTTGAAACACTGTTTTCTTGTGAAGTAACTCTATTTCAAGGATTTCGGTATTGTATAACATCCTTTCCAGACTAAAGACTTACATTTTGTTGTCTTTTACCGCAGTTCTCTCACTATTCTGTGATATTCATTAGTATTTGCTCTGAATGACTACTGATTTCTAGCTGTTTCCCATAATGGGCCTTCTTTTCTACTTGTGGGTCTTCACCACATGTAGAAACAACTTTATACACTCTTCTCTGAACTTGAGAAGCTATATACACTTGTCTTTCAACTGTTTTACAGTTGAATACTACTATTCAGTGAATTCTAGTGGGTTGAAACACTGTTTTCTTGTGAAGTAACTCTATTTCAAGGATTTCTGTAGTGTATAACATCCTTTCTAGACTAGAAACTTACATTTTGATGTCTTCTACACTTGTTCTCACACAATTCTATGATATTCATTAGTATTTGCAATGAATGACTACTGATTTCTAGCTGTTTCCTATAATGGGCCTTCTTTTCTACTTGTTCGACTTCACCACATGTAGAAACAACTTTATACACTCTTCTCTGAACTTGTGAAGCTATATACACTTGTCTTCCAACTGTTTTACAGTTGAATACTACTTTTCAGTGAATTCTGGTGGTTTCAAACACTGGTTTCATGTGAACTAACTCTATTTCAAGGATTTGTGCAGTGTACAACATCCTTTCTAGACTAAAGACTTACATTTGATGTCTTTTACACTTGTTCTCTCACTATTCTGTGATGTTCATTGGTATTTACTCTGAATGACTACTGATTTCTAGCTGTTTCCTATAATTGGCCTTCTTTTCTACTTGTGGGACTTCAACACATGTAGAAACAACTTTATACACTCTTCTCTGGACTTGCGAAGCTATATAAACTTGTCTTTCAACCGTTTTACACTTAAATTATACTTTTCAGTGAATTCTGGTGGTTTGAAACACTGGTTTCTTGTGAAGTAACTCTATTTCAAGGATTTCGGTAGTGTATAACATCCTTTCTAGACTAGAGACTTACATTTTGATGTCTTTTACACTTGTTCTCTCACTATTCTGTGATATTCATTAGTATTTGTGCTGAATGACTACTGATTTCTAGCTGTTTCCCATAATGGGCCTTCTTTTCTACTTGTGGGTCTTCACCACATGTAGAAACAACTTTATACACTCTTCTCTGAACTTGAGAAGCTATATACACTTGTCTTTCAACTGTTTTACAGTTGAATACTACTATTCAGTGAATTCTAGTGGGTTGAAACACTGTTTTCTTGTGAAGTAACTCTATTTCAAGGATTTCTGTAGTGTATAACATCCTTTCTAGACTAGAAACTTACATTTTGATGTCTTCTACACTTGTTCTCACACAATTCTATGATATTCATTAGTATTTGCAATGAATGACTACTGATTTCTAGCTGTTTCCTATAATGGGCCTTCTTTTCTACTTGTGCGACTTCACCACATGTAGCATCAACTTTATACACTCTTCTCTGGACTTGCGAAGCTATATAAACTTGTCTTTCAACTGTTTTACAGTTAAATACTACTTTTCAGTGAATTCTGGTGGTTTGAAACACTGGTTTCTTGTGAAGTAACTCTATTTCAAGGATTTCTGTAGTGTATAACATCCTTTCTAGACTAGAAACTTACATTTTGATGTCTTCTACACTTGTTCTCACACAATTCTATGATATTCATTAGTATTTGCACTGAATGACTACTGATTTCTAGCTGTTTCCTATAATGGGCCTTCTTTTCTACTTGTGGGACTTCAACACATGTAGAAACAACTTTATACACTCTTCTCTGGACTTGCGAAGCTATATAAACTTGTCTTTCAACTGTTTTACAGTTAAATGCTACTTTTCAATGAATTCTGGTTGATTTGAAACACTGTTTTCTTGTGAAGTAACTCTATTTCAAGGATTTCGGTAGTGTATAACATCCTTTCTAGACTAGAGACTTACATTTTGTTGTCTTTTACCCTAGTTCTCTCACTGTTCTGTGATATTCATTAGTATTTGCTCTGAATGACTACTGATTTCTAGCTGTTTCCCATAATGGGCCTTCTTTTCTTCTAGTGGGTCTTCACCACATGTAGAAACAACTTTATACACTCTTCTCTGAACTTGAGAAGCTATATACACTTGTCTTTCAACTGTTTTACAGTTGAATACTACTTTTCAGTGAATTCTAGTGGGTTGAAACACTGTTTTCTTGTGAAGTAACTCTATTTCAAGGATTTCGGTATTGTATAACATCCTTTCCAGACTAAAGACTTACATTTTGTTGTCTTTTACCCCAGTTCTCTCACTATTCTGTGATATTCATTAGTATTTGCTCTGAATGACTACTGATTTCTAGCTGTTTCCCATAATGGGCCTTCTTTTCTACTTGTGGGTCTTCACCACATGTAGAAACAACTTTATACACTCTTCTCTGAACTTGAGAAGCTATATACACTTGTCTTTCAACTGTTTTACAGTTGAATACTACTATTCAGTGAATTCTAGTGGGTTGAAACACTGTTTTCTTGTGAAGTAACTCTATTTCAAGGATTTCTGTAGTGTATAACATCCTTTCTAGACTAGAAACTTACATTTTGATGTCTTCTACACTTGTTCTCACACAATTCTATGATATTCATTAGTATTTGCAATGAGTGACTACTGATTTCTAGCTGTTTCCTATAATGGGCCTTCTTTTCTACTTGTTCGACTTCACCACATGTAGAAACAACTTTATACACTCTTCTCTGAACTTGTGAAGCTATATACACTTGTCTTCCAACTGTTTTACAGTTGAATACTACTTTTCAGTGAATTCTGGTGGTTTCAAACACTGGTTTCATGTGAACTAACTCTATTTCAAGGATTTGTGCAGTGTACAACATCCTTTCTAGACTAAAGACTTACATTTGATGTCTTTTACACTTGTTCTCTCACTATTCTGTGATGTTCATTGGTATTTACTCTGAATGACTACTGATTTCTAGCTGTTTCCTATAATTGGCCTTCTTTTCTACTTGTGGGACTTCAACACATGTAGAAACAACTTTATACACTCTTCTCTGGACTTGCGAAGCTATATAAACTTGTCTTTCAACCGTTTTACACTTAAATTATACTTTTCAGTGAATTCTGGTGGTTTGAAACACTGGTTTCTTGTGAAGTAACTCTATTTCAAGGATTTCGGTAGTGTATAACATCCTTTCTAGACTAGAGACTTACATTTTGAGGTCTTTTACACTTGTTCTCTCACTATTCTGTGATATTCATTAGTATTTGCGCTGAATGACTACTGATTTCTAGCTGTTTCCCATAATGGGCCTTCTTTTCTACTTGTGGGTCTTCACCACATGTGGAAACAACTTTATACACTCTTCTCTGAACTTGAGAAGCTATATACACTTGTCTTTCAACTGTTTTACAGTTGAATACTACTATTCAGTGAATTCTAGTGGGTTGAAACACTGTTTTCTTGTGAAGTAACTCTATTTCAAGGATTTCTGTAGTGTATAACATCCTTTCTAGAATAGAAACTTACATTTTTATGTCTTCTACACTTGTTCTCACACAATTCTATGATATTCATTAGTATTTGCAATGAATGACTACTGATTTCTAGCTGTTTCCTATAATGGGCCTTCTTTTCTACTTGTGCGACTTCACCACATGTAGCATCAACTTTATACACTCTTCTCTGGACTTGCGAAGCTATATAAACTTGTCTTTCAACTGTTTTACAGTTAAATACTACTTTTCAGTGAATTCTGGTGGTTTGAAACACTGGTTTCTTGTGAAGTAACTCTATTTCAAGGATTTCTGTAGTGTATAACATCCTTTCTAGACTAGAAACTTACATTTTGATGTCTTCTACACTTGTTCTCACACAATTCTATGATATTCATTAGTATTTGCACTGAATGACTACTGATTTCTAGCTGTTTCCTATAATGGGCCTTCTTTTCTACTTGTGGGACTTCAACACATGTAGAAACAACTTTATACACTCTTCTCTGGACTTGCGAAGCTATATAAACTTGTCTTTCAACTGTTTTACAGTTAAATGCTACTTTTCAATGAATTCTGGTTGATTTGAAACACTGTTTTCTTGTGAAGTAACTCTATTTCAAGGATTTCGGTAGTGTATAACATCCTTTCTAGACTAGAGACTTACATTTTGTTGTCTTTTACCCTAGTTCTCTCACTGTTCTGTGATATTCATTAGTATTTGCTCTGAATGACTACTGATTTCTAGCTGTTTCCCATAATGGGCCTTCTTTTCTTCTAGTGGGTCTTCACCACATGTAGAAACAACTTTATACACTCTTCTCTGAACTTGAGAAGCTATATACACTTGTCTTTCAACTGTTTTACAGTTGAATACTACTTTTCAGTGAATTCTAGTGGGTTGAAACACTGTTTTCTTGTGAAGTAACTCTATTTCAAGGATTTCGGTATTGTATAACATCCTTTCCAGACTAAAGACTTACATTTTGTTGTCTTTTACCCCAGTTCTCTCACTATTCTGTGATATTCATTAGTATTTGCTCTGAATGACTACTGATTTCTAGCTGTTTCCCATAATGGGCCTTCTTTTCTACTTGTGGGTCTTCACCACATGTAGAAACAACTTTATACACTCTTCTCTGAACTTGAGAAGCTATATACACTTGTCTTTCAACTGTTTTACAGTTGAATACTACTATTCAGTGAATTCTAGTGGGTTGAAACACTGTTTTCTTGTGAAGTAACTCTATTTCAAGGATTTCTGTAGTGTATAACATCCTTTCTAGACTAGAAACTTACATTTTGATGTCTTCTACACTTGTTCTCACACAATTCTATGATATTCATTAGTATTTGCAATGAATGACTACTGATTTCTAGCTGTTTCCTATAATGGGCCTTCTTTTCTACTTGTTCGACTTCACCACATGTAGAAACAACTTTATACACTCTTCTCTGAACTTGTGAAGCTATATACACTTGTCTTCCAACTGTTTTACAGTTGAATACTACTTTTCAGTGAATTCTGGTGGTTTCAAACACTGGTTTCATGTGAACTAACTCTATTTCAAGGATTTGTGCAGTGTACAACATCCTTTCTAGACTAAAGACTTACATTTGATGTCTTTTACACTTGTTCTCTCACTATTCTGTGATGTTCATTGGTATTTACTCTGAATGACTACTGATTTCTAGCTGTTTCCTATAATTGGCCTTCTTTTCTACTTGTGGGACTTCAACACATGTAGAAACAACTTTATACACTCTTCTCTGGACTTGCGAAGCTATATAAACTTGTCTTTCAACCGTTTTACACTTAAATTATACTTTTCAGTGAATTCTGGTGGTTTGAAACACTGGTTTCTTGTGAAGTAACTCTATTTCAAGGATTTCGGTAGTGTATAACATCCTTTCTAGACTAGAGACTTACATTTTGATGTCTTTTACACTTGTTCTCTCACTATTCTGTGATATTCATTAGTATTTGCGCTGAATGACTACTGATTTCTAGCTGTTTCCCATAATGGGCCTTCTTTTCTACTTGTGGGTCTTCACCACATGTAGAAACAACTTTATACACTCTTCTCTGAACTTGAGAAGCTATATACACTTGTCTTTCAACTGTTTTACAGTTGAATACTACTATTCAGTGAATTCTAGTGGGTTGAAACACTGTTTTCTTGTGAAGTAACTCTATTTCAAGGATTTCTGTAGTGTATAACATCCTTTCTAGAATAGAAACTTACATTTTGATGTCTTCTACACTTGTTCTCACACAATTCTATGATATTCATTAGTATTTGCAATGAATGACTACTGATTTCTAGCTGTTTCCTATAATGGGCCTTCTTTTCTACTTGTGCGACTTCACCACATGTAGCATCAACTTTATACACTCTTCTCTGGACTTGCGAAGCTATATAAACTTGTCTTTCAACTGTTTTACAGTTAAATACTACTTTTCAGTGAATTCTGGTGGTTTGAAACACTGGTTTCTTGTGAAGTAACTCTATTTCAAGGATTTCGGTAGTGTATAACATCCTTTCTAGACTAGAGACTTACATTTTGATGTCTTTTACACTTGTTCTCTCACTATTCTGTGATATTCATTAGTATTTGCGCTGAATGACTACTGATTTCTAGCTGTTTCCCATAATGGGCCTTCTTTTCTACTTGTGGGTCTTCACCACATGTAGAAACAACTTTATACACTCTTCTCTGAACTTGAGAAGCTATATACACTTGTCTTTCAACTGTTTTACAGTTGAATACTACTATTCAGTGAGTTCTAGTGGGTTGAAACACTGTTTTCTTGTGAAGTAACTCTATTTCAAGGATTTCTGTAGTGTATAACATCCTTTCTAGAATAGAAACTTACATTTTGATGTCTTCTACACTTGTTCTCACACAATTCTATGATATTCATTAGTATTTGCAATGAATGACTACTGATTTCTAGCTGTTTCCTATAATGGGCCTTCTTTTCTACTTGTGCGACTTCACCACATGTAGCATCAACTTTATACACTCTTCTCTGGACTTGCGAAGCTATATAAACTTGTCTTTCAACTGTTTTACAGTTAAATACTACTTTTCAGTGAATTCTGGTGGTTTGAAACACTGGTTTCTTGTGAAGTAACTCTATTTCAAGGATTTCGGTAGTGTATAACATCCTTTCTAGACTAGAGACTTACATTTTGTTGTCTTTTACCCTAGTTCTCTCACTATTCTGTGATATTCATTAGTATTTGCTCTGAATGACTACTGATTTCTAGCTGTTTCCCATAATGGGCCTTCTTTTCTACTTGTGGGTCTTCACCACATGTAGAAACAACTTTATACACTCTTCTCTGAACTTGTGAAGCTATATACACTTGTCTTCCAACTGTTTTACAGTTGAATACTACTTTTCAGTGAATTCTGGTGGTTTCAAACACTGGTTTCATGTGAACAAACTCTATTTCAAGGATTTGTGCAGTGTACAACATCCTTTCTAGACTAAAGACTTACATTTGATGTCTTTTACACTTGTTCTCTCACTATTCTGTGATATTCATTGGTATTTACTCTGAATGACTACTGATTTCTAGCTGTTTCCTATAATGGGCCTTCTTTTCTACTTGTGGGACTTCAACACATGTAGAAACAACTTTATACACTCTTCTCTGGACTTGCGAAGCTATATAAACTTGTCTTTCAACTGTTTTACAGTTAAATGCTACTTTTCAATGAATTCTGGTGGTTTGAAACACTGTTTTCTTGTGAAGTAACTCTATTTCAAGGATTTCGGTAGTGTATAACATCCTTTCTAGACTAGAGACTTACATTTTGTTGTCTTTTACCCTAGTTCTCTCACTGTTCTGTGATATTCATTAGTATTTGCTCTGAATGACTACTGATTTCTAGCTGTTTCCCATAATGGGCCTTCTTTTCTTCTAGTGGGTCTTCACCACATGTAGAAACAACTTTATACACTCTCCTCTGAACTTGAGAAGCTATATACACTTGTCTTTCAACTGTTTTACAGTTGAATACTACTTTTCAGTGAATTCTAGTGGGTTGAAACACTGTTTTCTTGTGAAGTAACTCTATTTCAAGGATTTCGGTATTGTATAACATCCTTTCCAGACTAAAGACTTACATTTTGCTGTCTTTTACCCCAGTTCTCTCACTATTCTGTGATATTCATTAGTATTTGCTCTGAATGACTACTGATTTCTAGCTGTTTCCCATAATGGGCCTTCTTTTCTACTTGTGGGTCTTCACCACATGTAGAAACAACTTTATACACTCTTCTCTGAACTTGAGAAGCTATATACACTTGTCTTTCAACTGTTTTACAGTTGAATACTACTATTCAGTGAATTCTAGTGGGTTGAAACACTGTTTTCTTGTGAAGTAACTCTATTTCAAGGATTTCTGTAGTGTATAACATCCTTTCTAGACTAGAAACTTACATTTTGATGTCTTCTACACTTGTTCTCACACAATTCTATGATATTCATTAGTATTTGCAATGAATGACTACTGATTTCTAGCTGTTTCCTATAATGGGCCTTCTTTTCTACTTGTGCGACTTCACCACATGTAGCATCAACTTTATACACTCTTCTCTGGACTTGCGAAGCTATATAAACTTGTCTTTCAACTGTTTTACAGTTGAATACTACTTTTCAGTGAATTCTGGTGGTTTCAAACACTGGTTTCATGTGAACTAACTCTATTTCAAGGATTTGTGCAGTGTACAACATCCTTTCTAGACTAAAGACTTACATTTGATGTCTTTTACACTTGTTCTCTCACTATTCTGTGATGTTCATTGGTATTTACTCTGAATGACTACTGATTTCTAGCTGTTTCCTATAATTGGCCTTCTTTTCTACTTGTGGGACTTCAACACATGTAGAAACAACTTTATACACTCTTCTCTGGACTTGCGAAGCTATATAAACTTGTCTTTCAACCGTTTTACACTTAAATTATACTTTTCAGTGAATTCTGGTGGTTTGAAACACTGGTTTCTTGTGAAGTAACTCTATTTCAAGGATTTCGGTAGTGTATAACATCCTTTCTAGACTAGAGACTTACATTTTGATGTCTTTTACACTTGTTCTCTCACTATTCTGTGATATTCATTAGTATTTGCGCTGAATGACTACTGATTTCTAGCTGTTTCCCATAATGGGCCTTCTTTTCTACTTGTGGGTCTTCACCACATGTAGAAACAACTTTATACACTCTTCTCTGAACTTGAGAAGCTATATACACTTGTCTTTCAACTGTTTTACAGTTGAATACTACTATTCAGTGAGTTCTAGTGGGTTGAAACACTGTTTTCTTGTGAAGTAACTCTATTTCAAGGATTTCTGTAGTGTATAACATCCTTTCTAGAATAGAAACTTACATTTTGATGTCTTCTACACTTGTTCTCACACAATTCTATGATATTCATTAGTATTTGCAATGAATGACTACTGATTTCTAGCTGTTTCCTATAATGGGCCTTCTTTTCTACTTGTGCGACTTCACCACATGTAGCATCAACTTTATACACTCTTCTCTGGACTTGCGAAGCTATATAAACTTGTCTTTCAACTGTTTTACAGTTAAATACTACTTTTCAGTGAATTCTGGTGGTTTGAAACACTGGTTTCTTGTGAAGTAACTCTATTTCAAGGATTTCGGTAGTGTATAACATCCTTTCTAGACTAGAGACTTACATTTTGTTGTCTTTTACCCTAGTTCTCTCACTATTCTGTGATATTCATTAGTATTTGCTCTGAATGACTACTGATTTCTAGCTGTTTCCCATAATGGGCCTTCTTTTCTACTTGTGGGTCTTCACCACATGTAGAAACAACTTTATACACTCTTCTCTGAACTTGTGAAGCTATATACACTTGTCTTCCAACTGTTTTACAGTTGAATACTACTTTTCAGTGAATTCTGGTGGTTTCAAACACTGGTTTCATGTGAACTAACTCTATTTCAAGGATTTGTGCAGTGTACAACATCCTTTCTAGACTAAAGACTTACATTTGATGTCTTTTACACTTGTTCTCTCACTATTCTGTGATATTCATTGGTATTTACTCTGAATGACTACTGATTTCTAGCTGTTTCCCATAATGGGCCTTCTTTTCTTCTAGTGGGTCTTCACCACATGTAGAAACAACTTTATACACTCTTCTCTGAACTTGAGAAGCTATATACACTTGTCTTTCAACTGTTTTACAGTTGAATACTACTTTTCAGTGAATTCTAGTGGGTTGAAACACTGTTTTCTTGTGAAGTAACTCTATTTCAAGGATTTCTGTAGTGTATAACATCCTTTCTAGACTAGAAAGTTACATTTTGATGTCTTCTACACTTGTTCTCACACAATTCTATGATATTCATTAGTATTTGCAATGAATGACTACTGATTTCTAGCTGTTTCCTATAATGGGCCTTCTTTTCTACTTGTTCGACTTCACCACATGTAGAAACAACTTTATACACTCTTCTCTGAACTTGTGAAGCTATATACACTTGTCTTCCAACTGTTTTACAGTTGAATACTACTTTTCAGTGAATTCTGGTGGTTTCAAACACTGGTTTCATGTGAACTAACTCTATTTCAAGGATTTGTGCAGTGTACAACATCCTTTCTAGACTAAAGACTTACATTTGATGTCTTTTACACTTGTTCTCTCACTATTCTGTGATGTTCATTGGTATTTACTCTGAATGACTACTGATTTCTAGCTGTTTCCTATAATTGGCCTTCTTTTCTACTTGTGGGACTTCAACACATGTAGAAACAACTTTATACACTCTTCTCTGGACTTGCGAAGCTATATACACTTGTCTTTCAACCGTTTTACACTTAAATTATACTTTTCAGTGAATTCTGGTGGTTTGAAACACTGGTTTCTTGTGAAGTAACTCTATTTCAAGGATTTCGGTAGTGTATAACATCCTTTCTAGACTAGAGACTTACATTTTGATGTCTTTTACACTTGTTCTCTCACTATTCTGTGATATTCATTAGTATTTGCGCTGAATGACTACTGATTTCTAGCTGTTTCCCATAATGGGCCTTCTTTTCTACTTGTGGGTCTTCACCACATGTAGAAACAACTTTATACACTCTTCTCTGAACTTGAGAAGCTATATACACTTGTCTTTCAACTGTTTTACAGTTGAATACTACTATTCAGTGAATTCTAGTGGGTTGAAACACTGTTTTCTTGTGAAGTAACTCTATTTCAAGGATTTCTGTAGTGTATAACATCCTTTGTAGACTAGAGACTTACATTTTGTTGTCTTTTACCCTAGTTCTCTCACTATTCTGTGATATTCATTAGTATTTGCTCTGAGTGACTACTGATTTCTAGCTGTTTCCCATAATGGGCCTTCTTTTCTACTTGTGGGTCTTCACCACATGTAGAAACAACTTTATACACTCTTCTCTGAACTTGTGAAGCTATATACACTTGTCTTCCAACTGTTTTACAGTTGAATACTACTTTTCAGTGAATTCTGGTGGTTTCAAACACTGGTTTCATGTGAACTAACTCTATTTCAAGGATTTGTGCAGTGTACAACATCCTTTCTAGACTAAAGACTTACATTTGATGTCTTTTACACTTGTTCTCTCACTATTCTGTGATATTCATTGGTATTTACTCTGAATGACTACTGATTTCTAGCTGTTTCCTATAATTGGCCTTCTTTTCTACTTGTGGGACTTCAACACATGTAGAAACAACTTTATACACTCTTCTCTGGACTTGCGAAGCTATATAAACTTGTCTTTCAACTGTTTTACAGTTAAATGCTACTTTTCAATGAATTCTGGTGGTTTGAAACACTGTTTTCTTGTGAAGTAACTCTATTTCAAGGATTTCGGTAGTGTATAACATCCTTTCTAGACTAGAGACTTACATTTTGTTGTCTTTTACCCTAGTTCTCTCACTGTTCTGTGATATTCATTAGTATTTGCTCTGAATGACTACTGATTTCTAGCTGTTTCCCATAATGGGCCTTCTTTTCTTCTAGTGGGTCTTCACCACATGTAGAAACAACTTTATACACTCTTCTCTGAACTTGAGAAGCTATATACACTTGTCTTTCAACTGTTTTACAGTTGAATACTACTTTTCAGTGAATTCTAGTGGGTTGAAACACTGTTTTCTTGTGAAGTAACTCTATTTCAAGGATTTCGGTATTGTATAACATCCTTTCCAGACTAAAGACTTACATTTTGTTGTCTTTTACCCCAGTTCTCTCACTATTCTGTGATATTCATTAGTATTTGCTCTGAATGACTACTGATTTCTAGCTGTTTCCCATAATGGGCCTTCTTTTCTACTTGTGGGTCTTCACCACATGTAGAAACAACTTTATACACTCTTCTCTGAACTTGAGAAGCTATATACACTTGTCTTTCAACTGTTTTGCAGTTGAATACTACTATTCAGTGAATTCTGGTGGTTTGAAACACTGGTTTCTTGTGAAGTAACTCTATTTCAAGGATTTCGGTAGTGTATAACATCCTTTCTAGACTAGAGACTTACATTTTGATGTCTTTTACACTTGTTCTCTCACTATTCTGTGATATTCATTAGTATTTGCGCTGAATGACTACTGATTTCTAGCTGTTTCCCATAATGGGCCTTCTTTTCTACTTGTGGGTCTTCACCACATGTAGAAACAACTTTATACACTCTTCTCTGAACTTGAGAAGCTATATACACTTGTCTTTCAACTGTTTTACAGTTGAATACTACTATTCAGTGAGTTCTAGTGGGTTGAAACACTGTTTTCTTGTGAAGTAACTCTATTTCAAGGATTTCTGTAGTGTATAACATCCTTTCTAGAATAGAAACTTACATTTTGATGTCTTCTACACTTGTTCTCACACAATTCTATGATATTCATTAGTATTTGCAATGAATGACTACTGATTTCTAGCTGTTTCCTATAATGGGCCTTCTTTTCTACTTGTGCGACTTCACCACATGTAGCATCAACTTTATACACTCTTCTCTGGACTTGCGAAGCTATATAAACTTGTCTTTCAACTGTTTTACAGTTAAATACTACTTTTCAGTGAATTCTGGTGGTTTGAAACACTGGTTTCTTGTGAAGTAACTCTATTTCAAGGATTTCGGTAGTGTATAACATCCTTTCTAGACTAGAGACTTACATTTTGTTGTCTTTTACCCTAGTTCTCTCACTATTCTGTGATATTCATTAGTATTTGCTCTGAATGACTACTGATTTCTAGCTGTTTCCCATAATGGGCCTTCTTTTCTACTTGTGGGTCTTCACCACATGTAGAAACAACTTTATACACTCTTCTCTGAACTTGTGAAGCTATATACACTTGTCTTCCAACTGTTTTACAGTTGAATACTACTTTTCAGTGAATTCTGGTGGTTTCAAACACTGGTTTCATGTGAACTAACTCTATTTCAAGGATTTGTGCAGTGTACAACATCCTTTCTAGACTAAAGACTTACATTTGATGTCTTTTACACTTGTTCTCTCACTATTCTGTGATATTCATTGGTATTTACTCTGAATGACTACTGATTTCTAGCTGTTTCCCATAATGGGCCTTCTTTTCTTCTAGTGGGTCTTCACCACATGTAGAAACAACTTTATACACTCTTCTCTGAACTTGAGAAGCTATATACACTTGTCTTTCAACTGTTTTACAGTTGAATACTACTTTTCAGTGAATTCTAGTGGGTTGAAACACTGTTTTCTTGTGAAGTAACTCTATTTCAAGGATTTCTGTAGTGTATAACATCCTTTCTAGACTAGAAAGTTACATTTTGATGTCTTCTACACTTGTTCTCACACAATTCTATGATATTCATTAGTATTTGCAATGAATGACTACTGATTTCTAGCTGTTTCCTATAATGGGCCTTCTTTTCTACTTGTTCGACTTCACCACATGTAGAAACAACTTTATACACTCTTCTCTGAACTTGTGAAGCTATATACACTTGTCTTCCAACTGTTTTACAGTTGAATACTACTTTTCAGTGAATTCTGGTGGTTTCAAACACTGGTTTCATGTGAACTAACTCTATTTCAAGGATTTGTGCAGTGTACAACATCCTTTCTAGACTAAAGACTTACATTTGATGTCTTTTACACTTGTTCTCTCACTATTCTGTGATGTTCATTGGTATTTACTCTGAATGACTACTGATTTCTAGCTGTTTCCTATAATTGGCCTTCTTTTCTACTTGTGGGACTTCAACACATGTAGAAACAACTTTATACACTCTTCTCTGGACTTGCGAAGCTATATACACTTGTCTTTCAACCGTTTTACACTTAAATTATACTTTTCAGTGAATTCTGGTGGTTTGAAACACTGGTTTCTTGTGAAGTAACTCTATTTCAAGGATTTCGGTAGTGTATAACATCCTTTCTAGACTAGAGACTTACATTTTGATGTCTTTTACACTTGTTCTCTCACTATTCTGTGATATTCATTAGTATTTGCGCTGAATGACTACTGATTTCTAGCTGTTTCCCATAATGGGCCTTCTTTTCTACTTGTGGGTCTTCACCACATGTAGAAACAACTTTATACACTCTTCTCTGAACTTGAGAAGCTATATACACTTGTCTTTCAACTGTTTTACAGTTGAATACTACTATTCAGTGAGTTCTAGCGGGTTGAAACACTGTTTTCTTGTGAAGTAACTCTATTTCAAGGATTTCTGTAGTGTATAACATCCTTTCTAGAATAGAAACTTACATTTTGATGTCTTCTACACTTGTTCTCACACAATTCTATGATATTCATTAGTATTTGCAATGAATGACTACTGATTTCTAGCTGTTTCCTATAATGGGCCTTCTTTTCTACTTGTGCGACTTCACCACATGTAGCATCAACTTTATACACTCTTCTCTGGACTTGCGAAGCTATATAAACTTGTCTTTCAACTGTTTTACAGTTAAATACTACTTTTCAGTGAATTCTGGTGGTTTGAAACACTGGTTTCTTGTGAAGTAACTCTATTTCAAGGATTTCGGTAGTGTATAACATCCTTTCTAGACTAGAGACTTACATTTTGTTGTCTTTTACCCTAGTTCTCTCACTATTCTGTGATATTCATTAGTATTTGCTCTGAATGACTACTGATTTCTAGCTGTTTCCCATAATGGGCCTTCTTTTCTACTTGTGGGTCTTCACCACATGTAGAAACAACTTTATACACTCTTCTCTGAACTTGTGAAGCTATATACACTTGTCTTCCAACTGTTTTACAGTTGAATACTACTTTTCAGTGAATTCTGGTGGTTTCAAACACTGGTTTCATGTGAACTAACTCTATTTCAAGGATTTGTGCAGTGTACAACATCCTTTCTAGACTAAAGACTTACATTTGATGTCTTTTACACTTGTTCTCTCACTATTCTGTGATATTCATTGGTATTTACTCTGAATGACTACTGATTTCTAGCTGTTTCCCATAATGGGCCTTCTTTTCTTCTAGTGGGTCTTCACCACATGTAGAAACAACTTTATACACTCTTCTCTGAACTTGAGAAGCTATATACACTTGTCTTTCAACTGTTTTACAGTTGAATACTACTTTTCAGTGAATTCTAGTGGGTTGAAACACTGTTTTCTTGTGAAGTAACTCTATTTCAAGGATTTCTGTAGTGTATAACATCCTTTCTAGACTAGAAAGTTACATTTTGATGTCTTCTACACTTGTTCTCACACAATTCTATGATATTCATTAGTATTTGCAATGAATGACTACTGATTTCTAGCTGTTTCCTATAATGGGCCTTCTTTTCTACTTGTTCGACTTCACCACATGTAGAAACAACTTTATACACTCTTCTCTGAACTTGTGAAGCTATATACACTTGTCTTCCAACTGTTTTACAGTTGAATACTACTTTTCAGTGAATTCTGGTGGTTTCAAACACTGGTTTCATGTGAACTAACTCTATTTCAAGGATTTGTGCAGTGTACAACATCCTTTCTAGACTAAAGACTTACATTTGATGTCTTTTACACTTGTTCTCTCACTATTCTGTGATGTTCATTGGTATTTACTCTGAATGACTACTGATTTCTAGCTGTTTCCTATAATTGGCCTTCTTTTCTACTTGTGGGACTTCAACACATGTAGAAACAACTTTATACACTCTTCTCTGGACTTGCGAAGCTATATACACTTGTCTTTCAACCGTTTTACACTTAAATTATACTTTTCAGTGAATTCTGGTGGTTTGAAACACTGGTTTCTTGTGAAGTAACTCTATTTCAAGGATTTCGGTAGTGTATAACATCCTTTCTAGACTAGAGACTTACATTTTGATGTCTTTTACACTTGTTCTCTCACTATTCTGTGATATTCATTAGTATTTGCGCTGAATGACTACTGATTTCTAGCTGTTTCCCATAATGGGCCTTCTTTTCTACTTGTGGGTCTTCACCACATGTAGAAACAACTTTATACACTCTTCTCTGAACTTGAGAAGCTATATACACTTGTCTTTCAACTGTTTTACAGTTGAATACTACTATTCAGTGAATTCTAGTGGGTTGAAACACTGTTTTCTTGTGAAGTAACTCTATTTCAAGGATTTCTGTAGTGTATAACATCCTTTCTAGACTAGAGACTTACATTTTGTTGTCTTTTACCCTAGTTCTCTCACTATTCTGTGATATTCATTAGTATTTGCTCTGAATGACTACTGATTTCTAGCTGTTTCCCATAATGGGCCTTCTTTTCTACTTGTGGGTCTTCACCACATGTAGAAACAACTTTATACACTCTTCTCTGAACTTGTGAAGCTATATACACTTGTCTTCCAACTGTTTTACAGTTGAATACTACTTTTCAGTGAATTCTGGTGGTTTCAAACACTGGTTTCATGTGAACTAACTCTATTTCAAGGATTTGTGCAGTGTACAACATCCTTTCTAGACTAAAGACTTACATTTGATGTCTTTTACACTTGTTCTCTCACTATTCTGTGATATTCATTGGTATTTACTCTGAATGACTACTGATTTCTAGCTGTTTCCTATAATTGGCCTTCTTTTCTACTTGTGGGACTTCAACACATGTAGAAACAACTTTATACACTCTTCTCTGGACTTGCGAAGCTATATAAACTTGTCTTTCAACTGTTTTACAGTTAAATGCTACTTTTCAATGAATTCTGGTGGTTTGAAACACTGTTTTCTTGTGAAGTAACTCTATTTCAAGGATTTCGGTAGTGTATAACATCCTTTCTAGACTAGAGACTTACATTTTGTTGTCTTTTACCCTAGTTCTCTCACTGTTCTGTGATATTCATTAGTATTTGCTCTGAATGACTACTGATTTCTAGCTGTTTCCCATAATGGGCCTTCTTTTCTTCTAGTGGGTCTTCACCACATGTAGAAACAACTTTATACACTCTTCTCTGAACTTGAGAAGCTATATACACTTGTCTTTCAACTGTTTTACAGTTGAATACTACTTTTCAGTGAATTCTAGTGGGTTGAAACACTGTTTTCTTGTGAAGTAACTCTATTTCAAGGATTTCGGTATTGTATAACATCCTTTCCAGACTAAAGACTTACATTTTGTTGTCTTTTACCCCAGTTCTCTCACTATTCTGTGATATTCATTAGTATTTGCTCTGAATGACTACTGATTTCTAGCTGTTTCCCATAATGGGCCTTCTTTTCTACTTGTGGGTCTTCACCACATGTAGAAACAACTTTATACACTCTTCTCTGAACTTGAGAAGCTATATACACTTGTCTTTCAACTGTTTTACAGTTGAATACTACTATTCAGTGAATTCTAGTGGGTTGAAACACTGTTTTCTTGTGAAGTAACTCTATTTCAAGGATTTCTGTAGTGTATAACATCCTTTCTAGACTAGAAACTTACATTTTGATGTCTTCTACACTTGTTCTCACACAATTCTATGATATTCATTAGTATTTGCAATGAATGACTACTGATTTCTAGCTGTTTCCTATAATGGGCCTTCTTTTCTACTTGTTCGACTTCATCACATGTAGAAACAACTTTATACACTCTTCTCTGAACTTGTGAAGCTATATACACTTGTCTTCCAACTGTTTTACAGTTGAATACTACTTTTCAGTGAATTCTGGTGGTTTCAAACACTGGTTTCATGTGAACTAACTCTATTTCAAGGATTTGTGCAGTGTACAACATCCTTTCTAGACTAAAGACTTACATTTGATGTCTTCTACACTTGTTCTCACACAATTCTATGATATTCATTAGTATTTGCAATGAATGACTACTGATTTCTAGCTGTTTCCTATAATGGGCCTTCTTTTCTACTTGTGCGACTTCACCACATGTAGCATCAACTTTATACACTCTTCTCTGGACTTGCGAAGCTATATAAACTTGTCTTTCAACTGTTTTACAGTTAAATACTACTTTTCAGTGAATTCTGGTGGTTTGAAACACTGGTTTCTTGTGAAGTAACTCTATTTCAAGGATTTCGGTAGTGTATAACATCCTTTCTAGACTAGAGACTTACATTTTGATGTCTTTTACACTTGTTCTCTCACTATTCTGTGATATTCATTAGTATTTGCGCTGAATGACTACTGATTTCTAGCTGTTTCCCATAATGGGCCTTCTTTTCTACTTGTGGGTCTTCACCACATGTAGAAACAACTTTATACACTCTTCTCTGAACTTGAGAAGCTATATACACTTGTCTTTCAACTGTTTTACAGTTGAATACTACTATTCAGTGAGTTCTAGTGGGTTGAAACACTGTTTTCTTGTGAAGTAACTCTATTTCAAGGATTTCTGTAGTGTATAACATCCTTTCTAGAATAGAAACTTACATTTTGATGTCTTCTACACTTGTTCTCACACAATTCTATGATATTCATTAGTATTTGCAATGAATGACTACTGATTTCTAGCTGTTTCCTATAATGGGCCTTCTTTTCTACTTGTGCGACTTCACCACATGTAGCATCAACTTTATACACTCTTCTCTGGACTTGCGAAGCTATATAAACTTGTCTTTCAACTGTTTTACAGTTAAATACTACTTTTCAGTGAATTCTGGTGGTTTGAAACACTGGTTTCTTGTGAAGTAACTCTATTTCAAGGATTTCGGTAGTGTATAACATCCTTTCTAGACTAGAGACTTACATTTTGTTGTCTTTTACCCTAGTTCTCTCACTATTCTGTGATATTCATTAGTATTTGCTCTGAATGACTACTGATTTCTAGCTGTTTCCCATAATGGGCCTTCTTTTCTACTTGTGGGTCTTCACCACATGTAGAAACAACTTTATACACTCTTCTCTGAACTTGTGAAGCTATATACACTTGTCTTCCAACTGTTTTACAGTTGAATACTACTTTTCAGTGAATTCTGGTGGTTTCAAACACTGGTTTCATGTGAACTAACTCTATTTCAAGGATTTGTGCAGTGTACAACATCCTTTCTAGACTAAAGACTTACATTTGATGTCTTTTACACTTGTTCTCTCACTATTCTGTGATATTCATTGGTATTTACTCTGAATGACTACTGATTTCTAGCTGTTTCCTATAATGGGCCTTCTTTTCTACTTGTGGGACTTCAACACATGTAGAAACAACTTTATACACTCTTCTCTGGACTTGCGAAGCTATATAAACTTGTCTTTCAACTGTTTTACAGTTAAATGCTACTTTTCAATGAATTCTGGTGGTTTGAAACACTGTTTTCTTGTGAAGTAACTCTATTTCAAGGATTTCGGTAGTGTATAACATCCTTTCTAGACTAGAGACTTACATTTTGTTGTCTTTTACCCTAGTTCTCTCACTGTTCTGTGATATTCATTAGTATTTGCTCTGAATGACTACTGATTTCTAGCTGTTTCCCATAATGGGCCTTCTTTTCTTCTAGTGGGTCTTCACCACATGTAGAAACAACTTTATACACTCTTCTCTGAACTTGAGAAGCTATATACACTTGTCTTTCAACTGTTTTACAGTTGAATACTACTTTTCAGTGAATTCTAGTGGGTTGAAACACTGTTTTCTTGTGAAGTAACTCTATTTCAAGGATTTCGGTATTGTATAACATCCTTTCCAGACTAAAGACTTACATTTTGCTGTCTTTTACCCCAGTTCTCTCACTATTCTGTGATATTCATTAGTATTTGCTCTGAATGACTACTGATTTCTAGCTGTTTCCCATAATGGGCCTTCTTTTCTACTTGTGGGTCTTCACCACATGTAGAAACAACTTTATACACTCTTCTCTGAACTTGAGAAGCTATATACACTTGTCTTTCAACTGTTTTACAGTTGAATACTACTATTCAGTGAATTCTAGTGGGTTGAAACACTGTTTTCTTGTGAAGTAACTCTATTTCAAGGATTTCTGTAGTGTATAACATCCTTTCTAGACTAGAAACTTACATTTTGATGTCTTCTACACTTGTTCTCACACAATTCTATGATATTCATTAGTATTTGCAATGAATGACTACTGATTTCTAGCTGTTTCCTATAATGGGCCTTCTTTTCTACTTGTGCGACTTCACCACATGTAGCATCAACTTTATACACTCTTCTCTGGACTTGCGAAGCTATATAAACTTGTCTTTCAACTGTTTTACAGTTGAATACTACTTTTCAGTGAATTCTGGTGGTTTCAAACACTGGTTTCATGTGAACTAACTCTATTTCAAGGATTTGTGCAGTGTACAACATCCTTTCTAGACTAAAGACTTACATTTGATGTCTTTTACACTTGTTCTCTCACTATTCTGTGATGTTCATTGGTATTTACTCTGAATGACTACTGATTTCTAGCTGTTTCCTATAATTGGCCTTCTTTTCTACTTGTGGGACTTCAACACATGTAGAAACAACTTTATACACTCTTCTCTGGACTTGCGAAGCTATATAAACTTGTCTTTCAACCGTTTTACACTTAAATTATACTTTTCAGTGAATTCTGGTGGTTTGAAACACTGGTTTCTTGTGAAGTAACTCTATTTCAAGGATTTCGGTAGTGTATAACATCCTTTCTAGACTAGAGACTTACATTTTGATGTCTTTTACACTTGTTCTCTCACTATTCTGTGATATTCATTAGTATTTGCGCTGAATGACTACTGATTTCTAGCTGTTTCCCATAATGGGCCTTCTTTTCTACTTGTGGGTCTTCACCACATGTAGAAACAACTTTATACACTCTTCTCTGAACTTGAGAAGCTATATACACTTGTCTTTCAACTGTTTTACAGTTGAATACTACTATTCAGTGAGTTCTAGTGGGTTGAAACACTGTTTTCTTGTGAAGTAACTCTATTTCAAGGATTTCTGTAGTGTATAACATCCTTTCTAGAATAGAAACTTACATTTTGATGTCTTCTACACTTGTTCTCACACAATTCTATGATATTCATTAGTATTTGCAATGAATGACTACTGATTTCTAGCTGTTTCCTATAATGGGCCTTCTTTTCTACTTGTGCGACTTCACCACATGTAGCATCAACTTTATACACTCTTCTCTGGACTTGCGAAGCTATATAAACTTGTCTTTCAACTGTTTTACAGTTAAATACTACTTTTCAGTGAATTCTGGTGGTTTGAAACACTGGTTTCTTGTGAAGTAACTCTATTTCAAGGATTTCGGTAGTGTATAACATCCTTTCTAGACTAGAGACTTACATTTTGTTGTCTTTTACCCTAGTTCTCTCACTATTCTGTGATATTCATTAGTATTTGCTCTGAATGACTACTGATTTCTAGCTGTTTCCCATAATGGGCCTTCTTTTCTACTTGTGGGTCTTCACCACATGTAGAAACAACTTTATACACTCTTCTCTGAACTTGTGAAGCTATATACACTTGTCTTCCAACTGTTTTACAGTTGAATACTACTTTTCAGTGAATTCTGGTGGTTTCAAACACTGGTTTCATGTGAACTAACTCTATTTCAAGGATTTGTGCAGTGTACAACATCCTTTCTAGACTAAAGACTTACATTTGATGTCTTTTACACTTGTTCTCTCACTATTCTGTGATATTCATTGGTATTTACTCTGAATGACTACTGATTTCTAGCTGTTTCCCATAATGGGCCTTCTTTTCTTCTAGTGGGTCTTCACCACATGTAGAAACAACTTTATACACTCTTCTCTGAACTTGAGAAGCTATATACACTTGTCTTTCAACTGTTTTACAGTTGAATACTACTTTTCAGTGAATTCTAGTGGGTTGAAACACTGTTTTCTTGTGAAGTAACTCTATTTCAAGGATTTCTGTAGTGTATAACATCCTTTCTAGACTAGAAAGTTACATTTTGATGTCTTCTACACTTGTTCTCACACAATTCTATGATATTCATTAGTATTTGCAATGAATGACTACTGATTTCTAGCTGTTTCCTATAATGGGCCTTCTTTTCTACTTGTTCGACTTCACCACATGTAGAAACAACTTTATACACTCTTCTCTGAACTTGTGAAGCTATATACACTTGTCTTCCAACTGTTTTACAGTTGAATACTACTTTTCAGTGAATTCTGGTGGTTTCAAACACTGGTTTCATGTGAACTAACTCTATTTCAAGGATTTGTGCAGTGTACAACATCCTTTCTAGACTAAAGACTTACATTTGATGTCTTTTACACTTGTTCTCTCACTATTCTGTGATGTTCATTGGTATTTACTCTGAATGACTACTGATTTCTAGCTGTTTCCTATAATTGGCCTTCTTTTCTACTTGTGGGACTTCAACACATGTAGAAACAACTTTATACACTCTTCTCTGGACTTGCGAAGCTATATACACTTGTCTTTCAACCGTTTTACACTTAAATTATACTTTTCAGTGAATTCTGGTGGTTTGAAACACTGGTTTCTTGTGAAGTAACTCTATTTCAAGGATTTCGGTAGTGTATAACATCCTTTCTAGACTAGAGACTTACATTTTGATGTCTTTTACACTTGTTCTCTCACTATTCTGTGATATTCATTAGTATTTGCGCTGAATGACTACTGATTTCTAGCTGTTTCCCATAATGGGCCTTCTTTTCTACTTGTGGGTCTTCACCACATGTAGAAACAACTTTATACACTCTTCTCTGAACTTGAGAAGCTATATACACTTGTCTTTCAACTGTTTTACAGTTGAATACTACTATTCAGTGAATTCTAGTGGGTTGAAACACTGTTTTCTTGTGAAGTAACTCTATTTCAAGGATTTCTGTAGTGTATAACATCCTTTCTAGACTAGAGACTTACATTTTGTTGTCTTTTACCCTAGTTCTCTCACTATTCTGTGATATTCATTAGTATTTGCTCTGAATGACTACTGATTTCTAGCTGTTTCCCATAATGGGCCTTCTTTTCTACTTGTGGGTCTTCACCACATGTAGAAACAACTTTATACACTCTTCTCTGAACTTGTGAAGCTATATACACTTGTCTTCCAACTGTTTTACAGTTGAATACTACTTTTCAGTGAATTCTGGTGGTTTCAAACACTGGTTTCATGTGAACTAACTCTATTTCAAGGATTTGTGCAGTGTACAACATCCTTTCTAGACTAAAGACTTACATTTGATGTCTTTTACACTTGTTCTCTCACTATTCTGTGATATTCATTGGTATTTACTCTGAATGACTACTGATTTCTAGCTGTTTCCTATAATTGGCCTTCTTTTCTACTTGTGGGACTTCAACACATGTAGAAACAACTTTATACACTCTTCTCTGGACTTGCGAAGCTATATAAACTTGTCTTTCAACTGTTTTACAGTTAAATGCTACTTTTCAATGAATTCTGGTGGTTTGAAACACTGTTTTCTTGTGAAGTAACTCTATTTCAAGGATTTCGGTAGTGTATAACATCCTTTCTAGACTAGAGACTTACATTTTGTTGTCTTTTACCCTAGTTCTCTCACTGTTCTGTGATATTCATTAGTATTTGCTCTGAATGACTACTGATTTCTAGCTGTTTCCCATAATGGGCCTTCTTTTCTTCTAGTGGGTCTTCACCACATGTAGAAACAACTTTATACACTCTTCTCTGAACTTGAGAAGCTATATACACTTGTCTTTCAACTGTTTTACAGTTGAATACTACTTTTCAGTGAATTCTAGTGGGTTGAAACACTGTTTTCTTGTGAAGTAACTCTATTTCAAGGATTTCGGTATTGTATAACATCCTTTCCAGACTAAAGACTTACATTTTGTTGTCTTTTACCCCAGTTCTCTCACTATTCTGTGATATTCATTAGTATTTGCTCTGAATGACTACTGATTTCTAGCTGTTTCCCATAATGGGCCTTCTTTTCTACTTGTGGGTCTTCACCACATGTAGAAACAACTTTATACACTCTTCTCTGAACTTGAGAAGCTATATACACTTGTCTTTCAACTGTTTTACAGTTGAATACTACTATTCAGTGAATTCTAGTGGGTTGAAACACTGTTTTCTTGTGAAGTAACTCTATTTCAAGGATTTCTGTAGTGTATAACATCCTTTCTAGACTAGAAACTTACATTTTGATGTCTTCTACACTTGTTCTCACACAATTCTATGATATTCATTAGTATTTGCAATGAATGACTACTGATTTCTAGCTGTTTCCTATAATGGGCCTTCTTTTCTACTTGTTCGACTTCACCACATGTAGAAACAACTTTATACACTCTTCTCTGAACTTGTGAAGCTATATACACTTGTCTTCCAACTGTTTTACAGTTGAATACTACTTTTCAGTGAATTCTGGTGGTTTCAAACACTGGTTTCATGTGAACTAACTCTATTTCAAGGATTTGTGCAGTGTACAACATCCTTTCTAGACTAAAGACTTACATTTGATGTCTTTTACACTTGTTCTCTCACTATTCTGTGATGTTCATTGGTATTTACTCTGAATGACTACTGATTTCTAGCTGTTTCCTATAATTGGCCTTCTTTTCTACTTGTGGGACTTCAACACATGTAGAAACAACTTTATACACTCTTCTCTGGACTTGCGAAGCTATATAAACTTGTCTTTCAACCGTTTTACACTTAAATTATACTTTTCAGTGAATTCTGGTGGTTTGAAACACTGGTTTCTTGTGAAGTAACTCTATTTCAAGGATTTCGGTAGTGTATAACATCCTTTCTAGACTAGAGACTTACATTTTGATGTCTTTTACACTTGTTCTCTCACTATTCTGTGATATTCATTAGTATTTGCGCTGAATGACTACTGATTTCTAGCTGTTTCCCATAATGGGCCTTCTTTTCTACTTGTGGGTCTTCACCACATGTAGAAACAACTTTATACACTCTTCTCTGAACTTGAGAAGCTATATACACTTGTCTTTCAACTGTTTTACAGTTGAATACTACTATTCAGTGAGTTCTAGTGGGTTGAAACACTGTTTTCTTGTGAAGTAACTCTATTTCAAGGATTTCTGTAGTGTATAACATCCTTTCTAGAATAGAAACTTACATTTTGATGTCTTCTACACTTGTTCTCACACAATTCTATGATATTCATTAGTATTTGCAATGAATGACTACTGATTTCTAGCTGTTTCCTATAATGGGCCTTCTTTTCTACTTGTGCGACTTCACCACATGTAGCATCAACTTTATACACTCTTCTCTGGACTTGCGAAGCTATATAAACTTGTCTTTCAACTGTTTTACAGTTAAATACTACTTTTCAGTGAATTCTGGTGGTTTGAAACACTGGTTTCTTGTGAAGTAACTCTATTTCAAGGATTTCGGTAGTGTATAACATCCTTTCTAGACTAGAGACTTACATTTTGTTGTCTTTTACCCTAGTTCTCTCACTATTCTGTGATATTCATTAGTATTTGCTCTGAATGACTACTGATTTCTAGCTGTTTCCCATAATGGGCCTTCTTTTCTACTTGTGGGTCTTCACCACATGTAGAAACAACTTTATACACTCTTCTCTGAACTTGTGAAGCTATATACACTTGTCTTCCAACTGTTTTACAGTTGAATACTACTTTTCAGTGAATTCTGGTGGTTTCAAACACTGGTTTCATGTGAACTAACTCTATTTCAAGGATTTGTGCAGTGTACAACATCCTTTCTAGACTAAAGACTTACATTTGATGTCTTTTACACTTGTTCTCTCACTATTCTGTGATATTCATTGGTATTTACTCTGAATGACTACTGATTTCTAGCTGTTTCCCATAATGGGCCTTCTTTTCTTCTAGTGGGTCTTCACCACATGTAGAAACAACTTTATACACTCTTCTCTGAACTTGAGAAGCTATATACACTTGTCTTTCAACTGTTTTACAGTTGAATACTACTTTTCAGTGAATTCTAGTGGGTTGAAACACTGTTTTCTTGTGAAGTAACTCTATTTCAAGGATTTCTGTAGTGTATAACATCCTTTCTAGACTAGAAAGTTACATTTTGATGTCTTCTACACTTGTTCTCACACAATTCTATGATATTCATTAGTATTTGCAATGAATGACTACTGATTTCTAGCTGTTTCCTATAATGGGCCTTCTTTTCTACTTGTTCGACTTCACCACATGTAGAAACAACTTTATACACTCTTCTCTGAACTTGTGAAGCTATATACACTTGTCTTCCAACTGTTTTACAGTTGAATACTACTTTTCAGTGAATTCTGGTGGTTTCAAACACTGGTTTCATGTGAACTAACTCTATTTCAAGGATTTGTGCAGTGTACAACATCCTTTCTAGACTAAAGACTTACATTTGATGTCTTTTACACTTGTTCTCTCACTATTCTGTGATGTTCATTGGTATTTACTCTGAATGACTACTGATTTCTAGCTGTTTCCTATAATTGGCCTTCTTTTCTACTTGTGGGACTTCAACACATGTAGAAACAACTTTATACACTCATCTCTGGACTTGCGAAGCTATATACACTTGTCTTTCAACCGTTTTACACTTAAATTATACTTTTTAGTGAATTCTGGTGGTTTGAAACACTGGTTTCTTGTGAAGTAACTCTATTTCAAGGATTTCGGTAGTGTATAACATCCTTTCTAGACTAGAGACTTACATTTTGATGTCTTTTACACTTGTTCTCTCACTATTCTGTGATATTCATTAGTATTTGCGCTGAATGACTACTGATTTCTAGCTGTTTCCCATAATGGGCCTTCTTTTCTACTTGTGGGTCTTCACCACATGTAGAAACAACTTTATACACTCTTCTCTGAACTTGAGAAGCTATATACACTTGTCTTTCAACTGTTTTACAGTTGAATACTACTATTCAGTGAGTTCTAGTGGGTTGAAACACTGTTTTCTTGTGAAGTAACTCTATTTCAAGGATTTCTGTAGTGTATAACATCCTTTCTAGAATAGAAACTTACATTTTGATGTCTTCTACACTTGTTCTCACACAATTCTATGATATTCATTAGTATTTGCAATGAATGACTACTGATTTCTAGCTGTTTCCTATAATGGGCCTTCTTTTCTACTTGTGCGACTTCACCACATGTAGCATCAACTTTATACACTCTTCTCTGGACTTGCGAAGCTATATAAACTTGTCTTTCAACTGTTTTACAGTTAAATACTACTTTTCAGTGAATTCTGGTGGTTTGAAACACTGGTTTCTTGTGAAGTAACTCTATTTCAAGGATTTCGGTAGTGTATAACATCCTTTCTAGACTAGAGACTTACATTTTGTTGTCTTTTACCCTAGTTCTCTCACTATTCTGTGATATTCATTAGTATTTGCTCTGAATGACTACTGATTTCTAGCTGTTTCCCATAATGGGCCTTCTTTTCTACTTGTGGGTCTTCACCACATGTAGAAACAACTTTATACACTCTTCTCTGAACTTGTGAAGCTATATACACTTGTCTTCCAACTGTTTTACAGTTGAATACTACTTTTCAGTGAATTCTGGTGGTTTCAAACACTGGTTTCATGTGAACTAACTCTATTTCAAGGATTTGTGCAGTGTACAACATCCTTTCTAGACTAAAGACTTACATTTGATGTCTTTTACACTTGTTCTCTCACTATTCTGTGATATTCATTGGTATTTACTCTGAATGACTACTGATTTCTAGCTGTTTCCCATAATGGGCCTTCTTTTCTTCTAGTGGGTCTTCACCACATGTAGAAACAACTTTATACACTCTTCTCTGAACTTGAGAAGCTATATACACTTGTCTTTCAACTGTTTTACAGTTGAATACTACTTTTCAGTGAATTCTAGTGGGTTGAAACACTGTTTTCTTGTGAAGTAACTCTATTTCAAGGATTTCTGTAGTGTATAACATCCTTTCTAGACTAGAAAGTTACATTTTGATGTCTTCTACACTTGTTCTCACACAATTCTATGATATTCATTAGTATTTGCAATGAATGACTACTGATTTCTAGCTGTTTCCTATAATGGGCCTTCTTTTCTACTTGTTCGACTTCACCACATGTAGAAACAACTTTATACACTCTTCTCTGAACTTGTGAAGCTATATACACTTGTCTTCCAACTGTTTTACAGTTGAATACTACTTTTCAGTGAATTCTGGTGGTTTCAAACACTGGTTTCATGTGAACTAACTCTATTTCAAGGATTTGTGCAGTGTACAACATCCTTTCTAGACTAAAGACTTACATTTGATGTCTTTTACACTTGTTCTCTCACTATTCTGTGATGTTCATTGGTATTTACTCTGAATGACTACTGATTTCTAGCTGTTTCCTATAATTGGCCTTCTTTTCTACTTGTGGGACTTCAACACATGTAGAAACAACTTTATACACTCTTCTCTGGACTTGCGAAGCTATATACACTTGTCTTTCAACCGTTTTACACTTAAATTATACTTTTCAGTGAATTCTGGTGGTTTGAAACACTGGTTTCTTGTGAAGTAACTCTATTTCAAGGATTTCGGTAGTGTATAACATCCTTTCTAGACTAGAGACTTACATTTTGATGTCTTTTACACTTGTTCTCTCACTATTCTGTGATATTCATTAGTATTTGCGCTGAATGACTACTGATTTCTAGCTGTTTCCCATAATGGGCCTTCTTTTCTACTTGTGGGTCTTCACCACATGTAGAAACAACTTTATACACTCTTCTCTGAACTTGAGAAGCTATATACACTTGTCTTTCAACTGTTTTACAGTTGAATACTACTATTCAGTGAATTCTAGTGGGTTGAAACACTGTTTTCTTGTGAAGTAACTCTATTTCAAGGATTTCTGTAGTGTATAACATCCTTTCTAGACTAGAGACTTACATTTTGTTGTCTTTTACCCTAGTTCTCTCACTATTCTGTGATATTCATTAGTATTTGCTCTGAATGACTACTGATTTCTAGCTGTTTCCCATAATGGGCCTTCTTTTCTACTTGTGGGTCTTCACCACATGTAGAAACAACTTTATACACTCTTCTCTGAACTTGTGAAGCTATATACACTTGTCTTCCAACTGTTTTACAGTTGAATACTACTTTTCAGTGAATTCTGGTGGTTTCAAACACTGGTTTCATGTGAACTAACTCTATTTCAAGGATTTGTGCAGTGTACAACATCCTTTCTAGACTAAAGACTTACATTTGATGTCTTTTACACTTGTTCTCTCACTATTCTGTGATATTCATTGGTATTTACTCTGAATGACTACTGATTTCTAGCTGTTTCCTATAATTGGCCTTCTTTTCTACTTGTGGGACTTCAACACATGTAGAAACAACTTTATACACTCTTCTCTGGACTTGCGAAGCTATATAAACTTGTCTTTCAACTGTTTTACAGTTAAATGCTACTTTTCAATGAATTCTGGTGGTTTGAAACACTGTTTTCTTGTGAAGTAACTCTATTTCAAGGATTTCGGTAGTGTATAACATCCTTTCTAGACTAGAGACTTACATTTTGTTGTCTTTTACCCTAGTTCTCTCACTGTTCTGTGATATTCATTAGTATTTGCTCTGAATGACTACTGATTTCTAGCTGTTTCCCATAATGGGCCTTCTTTTCTTCTAGTGGGTCTTCACCACATGTAGAAACAACTTTATACACTCTTCTCTGAACTTGAGAAGCTATATACACTTGTCTTTCAACTGTTTTACAGTTGAATACTACTTTTCAGTGAATTCTAGTGGGTTGAAACACTGTTTTCTTGTGAAGTAACTCTATTTCAAGGATTTCGGTATTGTATAACATCCTTTCCAGACTAAAGACTTACATTTTGTTGTCTTTTACCCCAGTTCTCTCACTATTCTGTGATATTCATTAGTATTTGCTCTGAATGACTACTGATTTCTAGCTGTTTCCCATAATGGGCCTTCTTTTCTACTTGTGGGTCTTCACCACATGTAGAAACAACTTTATACACTCTTCTCTGAACTTGAGAAGCTATATACACTTGTCTTTCAACTGTTTTACAGTTGAATACTACTATTCAGTGAATTCTAGTGGGTTGAAACACTGTTTTCTTGTGAAGTAACTCTATTTCAAGGATTTCTGTAGTGTATAACATCCTTTCTAGACTAGAAACTTACATTTTGATGTCTTCTACACTTGTTCTCACACAATTCTATGATATTCATTAGTATTTGCAATGAATGACTACTGATTTCTAGCTGTTTCCTATAATGGGCCTTCTTTTCTACTTGTTCGACTTCACCACATGTAGAAACAACTTTATACACTCTTCTCTGAACTTGTGAAGCTATATACACTTGTCTTCCAACTGTTTTACAGTTGAATACTACTTTTCAGTGAATTCTGGTGGTTTCAAACACTGGTTTCATGTGAACTAACTCTATTTCAAGGATTTGTGCAGTGTACAACATCCTTTCTAGACTAAAGACTTACATTTGATGTCTTTTACACTTGTTCTCTCACTATTCTGTGATGTTCATTGGTATTTACTCTGAATGACTACTGATTTCTAGCTGTTTCCTATAATTGGCCTTCTTTTCTACTTGTGGGACTTCAACACATGTAGAAACAACTTTATACACTCTTCTCTGGACTTGCGAAGCTATATAAACTTGTCTTTCAACCGTTTTACACTTAAATTATACTTTTCAGTGAATTCTGGTGGTTTGAAACACTGGTTTCTTGTGAAGTAACTCTATTTCAAGGATTTCGGTAGTGTATAACATCCTTTCTAGACTAGAGACTTACATTTTGATGTCTTTTACACTTGTTCTCTCACTATTCTGTGATATTCATTAGTATTTGCGCTGAATGACTACTGATTTCTAGCTGTTTCCCATAATGGGCCTTCTTTTCTACTTGTGGGTCTTCACCACATGTAGAAACAACTTTATACACTCTTCTCTGAACTTGAGAAGCTATATACACTTGTCTTTCAACTGTTTTACAGTTGAATACTACTATTCAGTGAGTTCTAGTGGGTTGAAACACTGTTTTCTTGTGAAGTAACTCTATTTCAAGGATTTCTGTAGTGTATAACATCCTTTCTAGAATAGAAACTTACATTTTGATGTCTTCTACACTTGTTCTCACACAATTCTATGATATTCATTAGTATTTGCAATGAATGACTACTGATTTCTAGCTGTTTCCTATAATGGGCCTTCTTTTCTACTTGTGCGACTTCACCACATGTAGCATCAACTTTATACACTCTTCTCTGGACTTGCGAAGCTATATAAACTTGTCTTTCAACTGTTTTACAGTTAAATACTACTTTTCAGTGAATTCTGGTGGTTTGAAACACTGGTTTCTTGTGAAGTAACTCTATTTCAAGGATTTCGGTAGTGTATAACATCCTTTCTAGACTAGAGACTTACATTTTGTTGTCTTTTACCCTAGTTCTCTCACTATTCTGTGATATTCATTAGTATTTGCTCTGAATGACTACTGATTTCTAGCTGTTTCCCATAATGGGCCTTCTTTTCTACTTGTGGGTCTTCACCACATGTAGAAACAACTTTATACACTCTTCTCTGAACTTGTGAAGCTATATACACTTGTCTTCCAACTGTTTTACAGTTGAATACTACTTTTCAGTGAATTCTGGTGGTTTCAAACACTGGTTTCATGTGAACTAACTCTATTTCAAGGATTTGTGCAGTGTACAACATCCTTTCTAGACTAAAGACTTACATTTGATGTCTTTTACACTTGTTCTCTCACTATTCTGTGATATTCATTGGTATTTACTCTGAATGACTACTGATTTCTAGCTGTTTCCCATAATGGGCCTTCTTTTCTACTTGTGGGTCTTCACCACATGTAGAAACAACTTTATACACTCTTCTCTGAACTTGAGAAGCTATATACACTTGTCTTTCAACTGTTTTACAGTTGAATACTACTATTCAGTGAATTCTAGTGGGTTGAAACACTGTTTTCTTGTGAAGTAACTCTATTTCAAGGATTTCTGTAGTGTATAACATCCTTTCTAGACTAGAAACTTACATTTTGATGTCTTCTACACTTGTTCTCACACAATTCTATGATATTCATTAGTATTTGCAATGAATGACTACTGATTTCTAGCTGTTTCCTATAATGGGCCTTCTTTTCTACTTGTTCGACTTCACCACATGTAGAAACAACTTTATACACTCTTCTCTGAACTTGTGAAGCTATATACACTTGTCTTCCAACTGTTTTACAGTTGAATACTACTTTTCAGTGAATTCTGGTGGTTTCAAACACTGGTTTCATGTGAACTAACTCTATTTCAAGGATTTGTGCAGTGTACAACATCCTTTCTAGACTAAAGACTTACATTTGATGTCTTTTACACTTGTTCTCTCACTATTCTGTGATGTTCATTGGTATTTACTCTGAATGACTACTGATTTCTAGCTGTTTCCTATAATTGGCCTTCTTTTCTACTTGTGGGACTTCAACACATGTAGAAACAACTTTATACACTCTTCTCTGGACTTGCGAAGCTATATAAACTTGTCTTTCAACCGTTTTACACTTAAATTATACTTTTCAGTGAATTCTGGTGGTTTGAAACACTGGTTTCTTGTGAAGTAACTCTATTTCAAGGATTTCGGTAGTGTATAACATCCTTTCTAGACTAGAGACTTACATTTTGATGTCTTTTACACTTGTTCTCTCACTATTCTGTGATATTCATTAGTATTTGCGCTGAATGACTACTGATTTCTAGCTGTTTCCCATAATGGGCCTTCTTTTCTACTTGTGGGTCTTCACCACATGTAGAAACAACTTTATACACTCTTCTCTGAACTTGAGAAGCTATATACACTTGTCTTTCAACTGTTTTACAGTTGAATACTACTATTCAGTGAGTTCTAGTGGGTTGAAACACTGTTTTCTTGTGAAGTAACTCTATTTCAAGGATTTCTGTAGTGTATAACATCCTTTCTAGAATAGAAACTTACATTTTGATGTCTTCTACACTTGTTCTCACACAATTCTATGATATTCATTAGTATTTGCAATGAATGACTACTGATTTCTAGCTGTTTCCTATAATGGGCCTTCTTTTCTACTTGTGCGACTTCACCACATGTAGCATCAACTTTATACACTCTTCTCTGGACTTGCGAAGCTATATAAACTTGTCTTTCAACTGTTTTACAGTTAAATACTACTTTTCAGTGAATTCTGGTGGTTTGAAACACTGGTTTCTTGTGAAGTAACTCTATTTCAAGGATTTCGGTAGTGTATAACATCCTTTCTAGACTAGAGACTTACATTTTGTTGTCTTTTACCCTAGTTCTCTCACTATTCTGTGATATTCATTAGTATTTGCTCTGAATGACTACTGATTTCTAGCTGTTTCCCATAATGGGCCTTCTTTTCTACTTGTGGGTCTTCACCACATGTAGAAACAACTTTATACACTCTTCTCTGAACTTGTGAAGCTATATACACTTGTCTTCCAACTGTTTTACAGTTGAATACTACTTTTCAGTGAATTCTGGTGGTTTCAAACACTGGTTTCATGTGAACTAACTCTATTTCAAGGATTTGTGCAGTGTACAACATCCTTTCTAGACTAAAGACTTACATTTGATGTCTTTTACACTTGTTCTCTCACTATTCTGTGATATTCATTGGTATTTACTCTGAATGACTACTGATTTCTAGCTGTTTCCCATAATGGGCCTTCTTTTCTTCTAGTGGGTCTTCACCACATGTAGAAACAACTTTATACACTCTTCTCTGAACTTGAGAAGCTATATACACTTGTCTTTCAACTGTTTTACAGTTGAATACTACTTTTCAGTGAATTCTAGTGGGTTGAAACACTGTTTTCTTGTGAAGTAACTCTATTTCAAGGATTTCTGTAGTGTATAACATCCTTTCTAGACTAGAAAGTTACATTTTGATGTCTTCTACACTTGTTCTCACACAATTCTATGATATTCATTAGTATTTGCAATGAATGACTACTGATTTCTAGCTGTTTCCTATAATGGGCCTTCTTTTCTACTTGTTCGACTTCACCACATGTAGAAACAACTTTATACACTCTTCTCTGAACTTGTGAAGCTATATACACTTGTCTTCCAACTGTTTTACAGTTGAATACTACTTTTCAGTGAATTCTGGTGGTTTCAAACACTGGTTTCATGTGAACTAACTCTATTTCAAGGATTTGTGAAGTGTACAACATCCTTTCTAGACTAAAGACTTACATTTGATGTCTTTTACACTTGTTCTCTCACTATTCTGTGATGTTCATTGGTATTTACTCTGAATGACTACTGATTTCTAGCTGTTTCCTATAATTGGCCTTCTTTTCTACTTGTGGGACTTCAACACATGTAGAAACAACTTTATACACTCTTCTCTGGACTTGCGAAGCTATATACACTTGTCTTTCAACCGTTTTACACTTAAATTATACTTTTCAGTGAATTCTGGTGGTTTGAAACACTGGTTTCTTGTGAAGTAACTCTATTTCAAGGATTTCGGTAGTGTATAACATCCTTTCTAGACTAGAGACTTACATTTTGATGTCTTTTACACTTGTTCTCTCACTATTCTGTGATATTCATTAGTATTTGCGCTGAATGACTACTGATTTCTAGCTGTTTCCCATAATGGGCCTTCTTTTCTACTTGTGGGTCTTCACCACATGTAGAAACAACTTTATACACTCTTCTCTGAACTTGAGAAGCTATATACACTTGTCTTTCAACTGTTTTACAGTTGAATACTACTATTCAGTGAATTCTAGTGGGTTGAAACACTGTTTTCTTGTGAAGTAACTCTATTTCAAGGATTTCTGTAGTGTATAACATCCTTTCTAGACTAGAGACTTACATTTTGTTGTCTTTTACCCTAGTTCTCTCACTATTCTGTGATATTCATTAGTATTTGCTCTGAATGACTACTGATTTCTAGCTGTTTCCCATAATGGGCCTTCTTTTCTACTTGTGGGTCTTCACCACATGTAGAAACAACTTTATACACTCTTCTCTGAACTTGTGAAGCTATATACACTTGTCTTCCAACTGTTTTACAGTTGAATACTACTTTTCAGTGAATTCTGGTGGTTTCAAACACTGGTTTCATGTGAACTAACTCTATTTCAAGGATTTGTGCAGTGTACAACATCCTTTCTAGACTAAAGACTTACATTTGATGTCTTTTACACTTGTTCTCTCACTATTCTGTGATATTCATTGGTATTTACTCTGAATGACTACTGATTTCTAGCTGTTTCCTATAATTGGCCTTCTTTTCTACTTGTGGGACTTCAACACATGTAGAAACAACTTTATACACTCTTCTCTGGACTTGCGAAGCTATATAAACTTGTCTTTCAACCGTTTTACAGTTACATACTACTTTTCAGTGAATTCTGGTGGTTTGAAACACTGGTTTCTTGTGAAGTAACTCTATTTCAAGGATTTCTGTAGTGTATAACATCATTTCTAGACTAGAAACTTACATTTTGATGTCTTCTACACTTGTTCTCACAATTCTATGATATTCATTAGTATTTGCAATGAATGACTACTGATTTCTAGCTGTTTCCTATAATGGGCCTTCTTTTCTACTTGTGGGACTTCAACACATGTAGAAACAACTTTATACACTCTTCTCTGGACTTGCGGAGCTATATAAACTTGTCTTTCAACTGTTTTACAGTTAAATACTACTTTTCAGTGAATTCTGGTGGTTTGAAACACTGGTTTCTTGTGAACTAACTCTATTTCAAGGATTTCTGTAGTGTATAACATCCTTTCTAGACTAGAGACTTACATTTTGATGTCTTTTACACTTGTTCTCTCACTATTCTGTGATATTCATTAGTATTTGCTCTGAATGACTACTGATTTCTAGCTGTTTCCCATAATGGGCCTTCTTTTCTACTTGTGGGTCTTCACCACATGTAGAAACAACTTTATACACTCTTCTCTGAACTTGTGAAGCTATATACACTTGTCTTCGAACTGTTTTACAGTTGAATACTACTTTTCAGTGAATTCTGGTGGTTTCAAACACTGGTTTCATGTGAACTAACTCTATTTCAAGGATTTGTGCAGTGTACAACATCCTTTCTCGACTAAAGACTTACATTTGATGTCTTTTACACTTGTTCTCTCACTATTCTGTGATGTTCATTGGTATTTACTCTGAATGACTACTGATTTCTAGCTGTTTCCTATAATTGGCCTTCTTTTCGACTTGTGGGACTTCAACACATGTAGAAACAACTTTATACACTCTTCTCTGGACTTGCGAAGCTATATAAACTTGTCTTTCAACCGTTTTACACTTAAATTATACTTTTCAGTGAATTCTGGTGGTTTGAAACACTGGTTTCTTGTGAAGTAACTCTATTTCAAGGATTTCGGTAGTGTATAACATCCTTTCTAGACTAGAGACTTACATTTTGATGTCTTTTACACTTGTTCTCTCACTATTCTGTGATATTCATTAGTATTTGCGCTGAATGACTACTGATTTCTAGCTGTTTCCCATAATGGGCCTTCTTTTCTACTTGTGGGTCTTCACCACATGTAGAAACAACTTTATACACTCTTCTCTGAACTTGAGAAGCTATATACACTTGTCTTCCAACTGTTTTACAGTTGAATACTACTTTTCAGTGAATTCTGGTGGTTTCAAACACTGGTTTCATGTGAACTAACTCTATTTCAAGGATTTGTGCAGTGTACAACATCCTTTCTAGACTAAAGACTTACATTTGATGTCTTTTACACTTGTTCTCTCACTATTCTGTGATATTCATTGGTATTTACTCTGAATGACTACTGATTTCTAGCTGTTTCCTATAATGGGCCTTCTTTTCTACTTGTGGGACTTCAACACATGTAGAAACAACTTTATACACTCTTCTCTGGACTTGCAAAGCTATATAAACTTGTCTTTCAACTGTTTTACAGTTAAATACTACTTTTCAGTGAATTCTGGTGGTTTGAAACACTGGTTTCTTGTGAACTAACTCTATTTCAAGGATTTGTGCAGTGTACAACATCCTTTCTAGACTAGAGACTTACATTTTGATGTCTTTTACACTTGTTCTCCCACTATTCTGTGATATTCATTAGTATTTGCAATGAATGACTACTGATTTCTAGCTGTTTCCTATAATGGGCCTTCTTTTCTACTTGTGCGACTTCACCACATGTAGAAACAACTTTATACACTCTTCTCTGAACTTGAGAAGCTATATACACTTGTCTTCCAACTGTTTTACAGTTGAATACTACTTTTCAGTGAATTCTAGTGGGTTGAAACACTGTTTTCTTGTGAAGTAACTCTATTTCAAGGATTTCTGTAGTGTATAACATCCTTCCTAGACTAGAAACTTACATTTTGATGTCTTTTACACTTGTTCTCTCACTATTCTGTGATATTCATTGGTATTTACTCTGAATGACTACTGATTTCTAGCTGTTTCCCATAATGGGCCTTCTTTTCTACTTGTGGGTCTTCACCACATGTAGAAACAACTTTATACACTCTTCTCTGAAGTTGAGAAGCTATATACACTTGTCTTTCAACTGTTTTACAGTTGAATACTACTTTTCAGTGAATTCTAGTGGGTTGAAACACTGTTTTCTTGTGAAGTAACTCTATTTCAAGGATTTCTGTAGTGTATAACATCCTTTCTAGACTAGAAACTTACATTTTGATGTCTTCTACACTTGTTCTCATACAATTCTATGATATTCATTAGTATTTGCAATGAATGACTACTGATTTCTAGCTGTTTCCTATAATGGGCCTTCTTTTCTACTTGTTCGACTTCACCACATGTAGAAACAACTTTATACACTCTTCTCTGAACTTGTGAAGCTATATACACTTGTCTTCCAACTGTTTTACAGTTGAATACTACTTTTCAGTGAATTCTGGTGGTTTCAAACACTGGTTTCATGTGAACTAACTCTATTTCAAGGATTTGTGCAGTGTACAACATCCTTTCTAGACTAAAGACTTACATTTGATGTCTTTTACACTTGTTCTCTCACTATTCTGTGATATTCATTAGTATTTGCGCTGAATGACTACTGATTTCTAGCTGTTTCCCATAATGGGCCTTCTTTTCTACTTGTGGGTCTTCACCACATGTAGAAACAACTTTATACACTCTTCTCTGAACTTGAGAAGCTATATACACTTGTCTTTCAACTGTTTTACAGTTGAATACTACTATTCAGTGAATTCTAGTGGGTTGAAACACTGTTTTCTTGTGAAGTAACTCTATTTCAAGGATTTCTGTAGTGTATAACATCCTTTCTAGAATAGAAACTTACATTTTGATGTCTTCTACACTTGTTGTCACACAATTCTATGATATTCATTAGTATTTGCAATGAATGACTACTGATTTCTAGCTGTTTCCTATAATGGGCCTTCTTTTCTACTTGTGCGACTTCACCACATGTAGCATCAACTTTATACACTCTTCTCTGGACTTGCGAAGCTATATAAACTTGTCTTTCAACTGTTTTACAGTTAAATACTACTTTTCAGTGAATTCTGGTGGTTTCAAACACTGGTTTCATGTGAACTAACTCTATTTCAAGGATTTGTGCAGTGTACAACATCCTTTCTAGACTAAAGACTTACATTTGATGTCTTTTACACTTGTTCTCTCACTATTCTGTGATATTCATTGGTATTTACTCTGAATGACTACTGATTTCTAGCTGTTTCCTATAATGGGCCTTCTTTTCTACTTGTGGGACTTCAACACATGTAGAAACAACTTTATACACTCTTCTCTGGACTTGCAAAGCTATATAAATTTGTCTTTCAACTGTTTTACAGTTAAATACTACTTTTCAGTGAATTCTGGTGGTTTGAAACACTGGTTTCTTGTGAACTAACTCTATTTCAAGGATTTGTGCAGTGTACAACATCCTTTCTAGACTAGAGACTTACATTTTGATGTCTTTTACACTTGTTCTCCCACTATTCTGTGATATTCATTAGTATTTGCAATGAATGACTACTGATTTCTAGCTGTTTCCTATAATGGGCCTTCTTTTCTACTTGTGCGACTTCACCACATGTAGAAACAACTTTATACACTCTTCTCTGAACTTGAGAAGCTATATACACTTGTCTTCCAACTGTTTTACAGTTGAATACTACTTTTCAGTGAATTCTAGTGGGTTGAAACACTGTTTTCTTGTGAAGTAACTCTATTTCAAGGATTTCTGTAGTGTATAACATCCTTCCTAGACTAGAAACTTACATTTTGATGTCTTTTACACTTGTTCTCTCACTATTCTGTGATATTCATTGGTATTTACTCTGAATGACTACTGATTTCTAGCTGTTTCCCATAATGGGCCTTCTTTTCTACTTGTGGGTCTTCACCACATGTAGAAACAACTTTATACACTCTTCTCTGAAGTTGAGAAGCTATATACACTTGTCTTTCAACTGTTTTACAGTTGAATACTACTTTTCAGTGAATTCTAGTGGGTTGAAACACTGTTTTCTTGTGAAGTAACTCTATTTCAAGGATTTCTGTAGTGTATAACATCCTTTCTAGACTAGAAACTTACATTTTGATGTCTTCTACACTTGTTCTCATACAATTCTATGATATTCATTAGTATTTGCAATGAATGACTACTGATTTCTAGCTGTTTCCTATAATGGGCCTTCTTTTCTACTTGTTCGACTTCACCACATGTAGAAACAACTTTATACACTCTTCTCTGAACTTGTGAAGCTATATACACTTGTCTTCCAACTGTTTTACAGTTGAATACTACTTTTCAGTGAATTCTGGTGGTTTCAAACACTGGTTTCATGTGAACTAACTCTATTTCAAGGATTTGTGCAGTGTACAACATCCTTTCTAGACTAAAGACTTACATTTGATGTCTTTTACACTTGTTCTCTCACTATTCTGTGATGTTCATTGGTATTTACTCTGAATGACTACTGATTTCTAGCTGTTTCCTATAATTGGCCTTCTTTTCTACTTGTGGGACTTCAACACATGTAGAAACAACTTTATACACTCTTCTCTGGACTTGCGAAGCTATATAAACTTGTCTTTCAACCGTTTTACACTTAAATTATACTTTTCAGTGAATTCTGGTGGTTTGAAACACTGGTTTCTTGTGAAGTAACTCTATTTCAAGGATTTCGGTAGTGTATAACATCCTTTCTAGACTAGAGACTTACATTTTGATGTCTTTTACACTTGTTCTCTCACTATTCTGTGATATTCATTAGTATTTGCGCTGAATGACTACTGATTTCTAGCTGTTTCCCATAATGGGCCTTCTTTTCTACTTGTGGGTCTTCACCACATGTAGAAACAACTTTATACACTCTTCTCTGAACTTGAGAAGCTATATACACTTGTCTTTCAACTGTTTTACAGTTGAATACTACTATTCAGTGAATTCTAGTGGGTTGAAACACTGTTTTCTTGTGAAGTAACTCTATTTCAAGGATTTCTGTAGTGTATAACATCCTTTCTAGAATAGAAACTTACATTTTGATGTCTTCTACACTTGTTGTCACACAATTCTATGATATTCATTAGTATTTGCAATGAATGACTACTGATTTCTAGCTGTTTCCTATAATGGGCCTTCTTTTCTACTTGTGCGACTTCACCACATGTAGCATCAACTTTATACACTCTTCTCTGGACTTGCGAAGCTATATAAACTTGTCTTTCAACTGTTTTACAGTTAAATACTACTTTTCAGTGAATTCTGGTGGTTTGAAACACTGGTTTCATGTGAACTAACTCTATTTCAAGGATTTGTGCAGTGTACAACATCCTTTCTAGACTAAAGACTTACATTTGATGTCTTTTACACTTGTTCTCTCACTATTCTGTGATATTCATTGGTATTTACTCTGAATGACTACTGATTTCTAGCTGTTTCCCATAATGGGCCTTCTTTTCTTCTAGTGGGTCTTCACCACATGTAGAAACAACTTTATACACTCTTCTCTGAACTTGAGAAGCTATATACACTTGTCTTTCAACTGTTTTACAGTTGAATACTACTTTTCAGTGAATTCTAGTGGGTTGAAACACTGTTTTCTTGTGAAGTAACTCTATTTCAAGGATTTCGGTAGTGTATAACATCCTTTCCAGACTAAAGACTTACATTTTGTTGTCTTTTACCCTAGTTCTCTCACTATTCTGTGATATTCATTAGTATTTGCTCTGAATGACTACTGATTTCTAGCTGTTTCCCATAATGGGCCTTCTTTTCTACTTGTGGGTCTTCACCACATGTAGAAACAACTTTATACACTCTTCTCTGAACTTGAGAAGCTATATACACTTGTCTTTCAACTGTTTTACAGTTGAATACTACTATTCAGTGAATTCTAGTGGGTTGAAACACTGTTTTCTTGTGAAGTAACTCTATTTCAAGGATTTCTGTAGTGTATAACATCCTTTCTAGACTAGAAACTTACATTTTGATGTCTTCTACACTTGTTCTCACACAATTCTATGATATTCATTAGTATTTGCAATGAATGACTACTGATTTCTAGCTGTTTCCTATAATGGGCCTTCTTTTCTACTTGTGCGACTTCACCACATGTAGCATCAACTTTATACACTCTTCTCTGGACTTGCGAAGCTATATAAACTTGTCTTTCAACTGTTTTACAGTTAAATACTACTTTTCAGTGAATTCTGGTGGTTTGAAACACTGGTTTCTTGTGAAGTAACTCTATTTCAAGGATTTCGGTAGTGTATAACATCCTTTCTAGACTAGAGACTTACATTTTGTTGTCTTTTACCCTAGTTCTCTCACTATTCTGTGATATTCATTAGTATTTGCTCTGAATGACTACTGATTTCTAGCTGTTTCCCATAATGGGCCTTCTTTTCTACTTGTGGGTCTTCACCACATGTAGAAACAACTTTATACACTCTTCTCTGAACTTGTGAAGCTATATACACTTGTCTTCCAACTGTTTTACAGTTGAATACTACTTTTCAGTGAATTCTGGTGGTTTCAAACACTGGTTTCATGTGAACTAACTCTATTTCAAGGATTTGTGCAGTGTACAACATCCTTTCTAGACTAAAGACTTACATTTGATGTCTTTTACACTTGTTCTCTCACTATTCTGTGATATTCATTGGTATTTACTCTGAATGACTACTGATTTCTAGCTGTTTCCTATAATTGGCCTTCTTTTCTACTTGTGGGACTTCAACACATGTAGAAACAACTTTATACACTCTTCTCTGGACTTGCGAAGCTATATAAACTTGTCTTTCAACCGTTTTACAGTTACATACTACTTTTCAGTGAATTCTGGTGGTTTGAAACACTGGTTTCTTGTGAAGTAACTCTATTTCAAGGATTTCTGTAGTGTATAACATCATTTCTAGACTAGAAACTTACATTTTGATGTCTTCTACACTTGTTCTCACAATTCTATGATATTCATTAGTATTTGCAATGAATGACTACTGATTTCTAGCTGTTTCCTATAATGGGCCTTCTTTTCTACTTGTGGGACTTCAACACATGTAGAAACAACTTTATACACTCTTCTCTGGACTTGCGGAGCTATATAAACTTGTCTTTCAACTGTTTTACAGTTAAATACTACTTTTCAGTGAATTCTGGTGGTTTGAAACACTGGTTTCTTGTGAACTAACTCTATTTCAAGGATTTCTGTAGTGTATAACATCCTTTCTAGACTAGAGACTTACATTTTGATGTCTTTTACACTTGTTCTCTCACTATTCTGTGATATTCATTAGTATTTGCTCTGAATGACTACTGATTTCTAGCTGTTTCCCATAATGGGCCTTCTTTTCTACTTGTGGGTCTTCACCACATGTAGAAACAACTTTATACACTCTTCTCTGAACTTGTGAAGCTATATACACTTGTCTTCGAACTGTTTTACAGTTGAATACTACTTTTCAGTGAATTCTGGTGGTTTCAAACACTGGTTTCATGTGAACTAACTCTATTTCAAGGATTTGTGCAGTGTACAACATCCTTTCTAGACTAAAGACTTACATTTGATGTCTTTTACACTTGTTCTCTCACTATTCTGTGATGTTCATTGGTATTTACTCTGAATGACTACTGATTTCTAGCTGTTTCCTATAATTGGCCTTCTTTTCTACTTGTGGGACTTCAACACATGTAGAAACAACTTTATACACTCTTCTCTGGACTTGCGAAGCTATATAAACTTGTCTTTCAACCGTTTTACACTTAAATTATACTTTTCAGTGAATTCTGGTGGTTTGAAACACTGGTTTCTTGTGAAGTAACTCTATTTCAAGGATTTCGGTAGTGTATAACATCCTTTCTAGACTACAGACTTACATTTTGATGTCTTTTACACTTGTTCTCTCACTATTCTGTGATATTCATTAGTATTTGCGCTGAATGACTACTGATTTCTAGCTGTTTCCCATAATGGGCCTTCTTTTCTACTTGTGGGTCTTCACCACATGTAGAAACAACTTTATACACTCTTCTCTGAACTTGAGAAGCTATATACACTTGTCTTTCAACTGTTTTACAGTTGAATACTACTATTCAGTGAATTCTAGTGGGTTGAAACACTGTTTTCTTGTGAAGTAACTCTATTTCAAGGATTTCTGTAGTGTATAACATCCTTTCTAGAATAGAAACTTACATTTTGATGTCTTCTACACTTGTTCTCACACAATTCTATGATATTCATTAGTATTTGCAATGAATGACTACTGATTTCTAGCTGTTTCCTATAATGGGCCTTCTTTTCTACTTGTGCGACTTCACCACATGTAGCATCAACTTTATACACTCTTCTCTGGACTTGCGAAGCTATATAAACTTGTCTTTCAACTGTTTTACAGTTAAATACTACTTTTCAGTGAATTCTGGTCGTTTGAAACACTCGTTTCTTGTGAAGTAACTCTATTTCAAGGATTTCGGTAGTGTATAACATCCTTTCTAGACTAGAGACTTACATTTTGTTGTCTTTTACCCTAGTTCTCTCACTATTTTGTGATATTCATTAGTATTTGCTCTGAATGACTACTGATTTCTAGCTGTTTCCCATAATGGGCCTTCTTTTCTACTTGTGGGTCTTCACCACATGTAGAAACAACTTTATACACTCTTCTCTGAACTTGTGAAGCTATATACACTTGTCTTCCAACTGTTTTACAGTTGAATACTACTTTTCAGTGAATTCTGGTGGTTTCAAACACTGGTTTCATGTGAACTAACTCTATTTCAAGGATTTGTGCAGTGTACAACATCCTTTCTAGACTAAAGACTTACATTTGATGTCTTTTACACTTGTTCTCTCACTATTCTGTGATATTCATTGGTATTTACTCTGAATGACTACTGATTTCTAGCTGTTTCCTATAATTGGCCTTCTTTTCTACTTGTGGGACTTCAACACATGTAGAAACAACTTTATACACTCTTCTCTGGAGTTGCGAAGCTATATAAACTTGTCTTTCAACCGTTTTACAGTTAAATACTACTTTTCAGTGAATTCTGGTGGTTTGAAACACTGGTTTCTTGTGAACTAACTCTATTTCAAGGATTTCTGTAGTGTATAACATCCTTTCTAGACTAGAGACTTACATTTTGATGTCTTTTACACTTGTTCTCTCACTATTCTGTGATATTCATTAGTATTTGCTCTGAATGACTACTGATTTCTAGCTGTTTCCCATAATGGGCCTTCTTTTCTACTTGTGGGTCTTCACCACATGTAGAAACAACTTTATACACTCTTCTCTGAACTTGTGAAGCTATATACACTTGTCTTCGAACTGTTTTACAGTTGAATACTACTTTTCAGTGAATTCTGGTGGTTTCAAACACTGGTTTCATGTGAACTAACTCTATTTCAAGGATTTGTGCAGTGTACAACATCCTTTCTAGACTAAAGACTTACATTTGATGTCTTTTACACTTGTTCTCTCACTATTCTGTGATGTTCATTGGTATTTACTCTGAATGACTACTGATTTCTAGCTGTTTCCTATAATTGGCCTTCTTTTCTACTTGTGGGACTTCAACACATGTAGAAACAACTTTATACACTCTTCTCTGGACTTGCGAAGCTATATAAACTTGTCTTTCAACCGTTTTACACTTAAATTATACTTTTCAGTGAATTCTGGTGGTTTGAAACACTGGTTTCTTGTGAAGTAACTATTTCAAGGATTTCGGTAGTGTATAACATCCTTTCTAGACTACAGACTTACATTTTGATGTCTTTTACACTTGTTCTCTCACTATTCTGTGATATTCATTGGTATTTACTCTGAATGACTACTGATTTCTAGCTGTTTCCCATAATGGGCCTTCTTTTCTACTTGTGGGTCTTCACCACATGTAGAAACAACTTTATACACTCTTCTCTGAAGTTGAGAAGCTATATACACTTGTCTTTCAACTGTTTTACAGTTGAATACTACTTTTCAGTGAATTCTAGTGGGTTGAAACACTGTTTTCTTGTGAAGTAACTCTATTTCAAGGATTTCTGTAGTGTATAACATCCTTTCTAGACTAGAAACTTACATTTTGATGTCTTCTACACTTGTTCTCACACAATTCTATGATATTCATTAGTATTTGCAATGAATGACTACTGATTTCTAGCTGTTTCCTATAATGGGCCTTCTTTTCTACTTGTGCGACTTCACCACATGTAGCATCAACTTTATACACTCTTCTCTGGACTTGCGAAGCTATATAAACTTGTCTTTCAACTGTTTTACAGTTAAATACTACTTTTCAGTGAATTCTGGTGGTTTGAAACACTGGTTTCTTGTGAAGTAACTCTATTTCAAGGATTTCGGTAGTGTATAACATCCTTTCTAGACTAGAGACTTACATTTTGTTGTCTTTTACCCTAGTTCTCTCACTATTCTGTGATATTCATTAGTATTTGCTCTGAATGACTACTGATTTCTAGCTGTTTCCCATAATGGGCCTTCTTTTCTACTTGTGGGTCTTCACCACATGTAGAAACAACTTTATACACTCTTCTCTGAACTTGTGAAGCTATATACACTTGTCTTCCAACTGTTTTACAGTTGAATACTACTTTTCAGTGAATTCTGGTGGTTTCAAACACTGGTTTCATGTGAACTAACTCTATTTCAAGGATTTGTGCAGTGTACAACATCCTTTCTAGACTAAAGACTTACATTTGATGTCTTTTACACTTGTTCTCTCACTATTCTGTGATATTCATTGGTATTTACTCTGAATGACTACTGATTTCTAGCTGTTTCCTATAATTGGCCTTCTTTTCTACTTGTGGGACTTCAACACATGTAGAAACAACTTTATACACTCTTCTCTGGACTTGCGAAGCTATATAAACTTGTCTTTCAACCGTTTTACAGTTACATACTACTTTTCAGTGAATTCTGGTGGTTTGAAACACTGGTTTCTTGTGAAGTAACTCTATTTCAAGGATTTCTGTAGTGTATAACATCATTTCTAGACTAGAAACTTACATTTTGATGTCTTCTACACTTGTTCTCACAATTCTATGATATTCATTAGTATTTGCAATGAATGACTACTGATTTCTAGCTGTTTCCTATAATGGGCCTTCTTTTCTACTTGTGGGACTTCAACACATGTAGAAACAACTTTATACACTCTTCTCTGGACTTGCGGAGCTATATAAACTTGTCTTTCAACTGTTTTACAGTTAAATACTACTTTTCAGTGAATTCTGGTGGTTTGAAACACTGGTTTCTTGTGAACTAACTCTATTTCAAGGATTTCTGTAGTGTATAACATCCTTTCTAGACTAGAGACTTACATTTTGATGTCTTTTACACTTGTTCTCTCACTATTCTGTGATATTCATTAGTATTTGCTCTGAATGACTACTGATTTCTAGCTGTTTCCCATAATGGGCCTTCTTTTCTACTTGTGGGTCTTCACCACATGTAGAAACAACTTTATACACTCTTCTCTGAACTTGTGAAGCTATATACACTTGTCTTCGAACTGTTTTACAGTTGAATACTACTTTTCAGTGAATTCTGGTGGTTTCAAACACTGGTTTCATGTGAACTAACTCTATTTCAAGGATTTGTGCAGTGTACAACATCCTTTCTAGACTAAAGACTTACATTTGATGTCTTTTACACTTGTTCTCTCACTATTCTGTGATGTTCATTGGTATTTACTCTGAATGACTACTGATTTCTAGCTGTTTCCTATAATTGGCCTTCTTTTCTACTTGTGGGACTTCAACACATGTAGAAACAACTTTATACACTCTTCTCTGGACTTGCGAAGCTATATAAACTTGTCTTTCAACCGTTTTACACTTAAATTATACTTTTCAGTGAATTCTGGTGGTTTGAAACACTGGTTTCTTGTGAACTAACTCTATTTCAAGGATTTCGGTAGTGTATAACATCCTTTCTAGACTACAGACTTACATTTTGATGTCTTTTACACTTGTTCTCTCACTATTCTGTGATATTCATTAGTATTTGCGCTGAATGACTACTGATTTCTAGCTGTTTCCCATAATGGGCCTTCTTTTCTACTTGTGGGTCTTCACCACATGTAGAAACAACTTTATACACTCTTCTCTGAACTTGAGAAGCTATATACACTTGTCTTTCAACTGTTTTACAGTTGAATACTACTATTCAGTGAATTCTAGTGGGTTGAAACACTGTTTTCTTGTGAAGTAACTCTATTTCAAGGATTTCTGTAGTGTATAACATCCTTTCTAGAATAGAAACTTACATTTTGATGTCTTCTACACTTGTTCTCACACAATTCTATGATATTCATTAGTATTTGCAATGAATGACTACTGATTTCTAGCTGTTTCCTATAATGGGCCTTCTTTTCTACTTGTGCGACTTCACCACATGTAGCATCAACTTTATACACTCTTCTCTGGACTTGCGAAGCTATATAAACTTGTCTTTCAACTGTTTTACAGTTAAATACTACTTTTCAGTGAATTCTGGTGGTTTGAAACACTGGTTTCTTGTGAAGTAACTCTATTTCAAGGATTTCGGTAGTGTATAACATCCTTTCTAGACTAGAGACTTACATTTTGTTGTCTTTTACCCTAGTTCTCTCACTATTCTGTGATATTCATTAGTATTTGCTCTGAATGACTACTGATTTCTAGCTGTTTCCCATAATGGGCCTTCTTTTCTACTTGTGGGTCTTCACCACATGTAGAAACAACTTTATACACTCTTCTCTGAACTTGTGAAGCTATATACACTTGTCTTCCAAATGTTTTACAGTTGAATACTACTTTTCAGTGAATTCTGGTGGTTTCAAACACTGGTTTCATGTGAACTAACTCTATTTCAAGGATTTGTGCAGTGTACAACATCCTTTCTAGACTAAAGACTTACATTTGATGTCTTTTACACTTGTTCTCTCACTATTCTGTGATGTTCATTGGTATTTACTCTGAATGACTACTGATTTCTAGCTGTTTCCTATAATTGGCCTTCTTTTCTACTTGTGGGACTTCAACACATGTAGAAACAACTTTATACACTCTTCTCTGGACTTGCGAAGCTATATAAACTTGTCTTTCAACCGTTTTACAGTTAAATACTACTTTTCAGTGAATTCTGGTGGTTTGAAACACTGGTTTCTTGTGAACTAACTCTATTTCAAGGATTTCTGTAGTGTATAACATCCTTTCTAGACTAGAGACTTACATTTTGATGTCTTTTACACTTGTTCTCTCACTATTCTGTGATATTCATTAGTATTTGCGCTGAATGACTACTGATTTCTAGCTGTTTCCCATAATGGGCCTTCTTTTCTACTTGTGGGTCTTCACCACATGTAGAAACAACTTTATACACTCTTCTCTGAACTTGAGAAGCTATATACACTTGTCTTTCAACTGTTTTACAGTTGAATACTACTATTCAGTGAATTCTAGTGGGTTGAAACACTGTTTTCTTGTGAAGTAACTCTATTTCAAGGATTTCTGTAGTGTATAACATCCTTTCTAGAATAGAAACTTACATTTTGATGTCTTCTACACTTGTTCTCACACAATTCTATGATATTCATTAGTATTTGCAATGAATGACTACTGATTTCTAGCTGTTTCCTATAATGGGCCTTCTTTTCTACTTGTGCGACTTCACCACATGTAGCATCAACTTTATACACTCTTCTCTGGACTTGCGAAGCTATATAAACTTGTCTTTCAACTGTTTTACAGTTAAATACTACTTTTCAGTGAATTCTGGTGGTTTGAAACACTGGTTTCTTGTGAAGTAACTCTATTTCAAGGATTTCGGTAGTGTATAACATCCTTTCTAGACTAGAGACTTACATTTTGTTGTCTTTTACCCTAGTTCTCTCACTATTCTGTGATATTCATTAGTATTTGCTCTGAATGACTACTGATTTCTAGCTGTTTCCCATAAAGGGCCTTCTTTTCTACTTGTGGGTCTTCACCACATGTAGAAACAACTTTATACACTCTTCTCTGAACTTGTGAAGCTATATACACTTGTCTTCCAACTGTTTTACAGTTGAATACTACTTTTCAGTGAATTCTGGTGGTTTCAAACACTGGTTTCATGTGAACTAACTCTATTTCAAGGATTTGTGCAGTGTACAACATCCTTTCTAGACTAAAGACTTACATTTGATGTTTTTTACACTTGTTCTCTCACTATTCTGTGATATTCATTGGTATTTACTCTGAATGACTACTGATTTCTAGCTGTTTCCTATAATGGGCCTTCTTTTCTACTTGTGGGACTTCAACACATGTAGAAACAACTTTATACACTCTTCTCTGGACTTGCGAAGCTATATAAACTTGTCTTTCAACTGTTTTACAGTTAAATACTACTTTTCAGTGAATTCTGGTGGTTTGAAACACTGGTTTCTTGTGAACTAACTCTATTTCAAGGATTTGTGCAGTGTACAACATCCTTTCTAGACTAGAGACTTACATTTTGATGTCTTTTACACTTGTTCTCCCACTATTCTGTGATATTCATTAGTATTTGCTCTGAATGACTACTGATTTCTAGCTGTTTCCTATAATGGGCCTTCTTTTCTACTTGTGCGACTTCACCACATGTAGAAACAACTTTATACACTCTTCTCTGAACTTGAGAAGCTATATACACTTGTCTTCCAACTGTTTTACAGTTGAATACTACTTTTCAGTGAATTCTAGTGGGTTGAAACACTGTTTTCTTGTGAAGTAACTCTATTTCAAGGATTTCTGTAGTGTATAACATCCTTCCTAGACTAGAAACTTACATTTTGATGTCTTTTACACTTGTTCTCTCACTATTCTGTGATATTCATTGGTATTTACTCTGAATGACTACTGATTTCTAGCTGTTTCCCATAATGGGCCTTCTTTTCTACTTGTGGGTCTTCACCACATGTAGAAACAACTTTATACACTCTTCTCTGAAGTTGAGAAGCTATATACACTTGTCTTTCAACTGTTTTACAGTTGAATACTACTTTTCAGTGAATTCTAGTGGGTTGAAACACTGTTTTCTTGTGAAGTAACTCTATTTCAAGGATTTCTGTAGTGTATAACATCCTTTCTAGACTAGAAACTTACATTTTGATGTCTTCTACACTTGTTCTCACACAATTCTATGATATTCATTAGTATTTGCAATGAATGACTACTGATTTCTAGCTGTTTCCTATAATGGGCCTTCTTTTCTACTTGTGGGACTTCAACACATGTAGAAACAACTTTATACACTCTTCTCTGGACTTGCGAAGCTATATAAACTTGTCTTTCAACTGTTTTACAGTTAAATGCTACTTTTCAATGAATTCTGGTGGTTTGAAACACTGTTTTCTTGTGAAGTAACTCTATTTCAAGGATTTCGGTAGTGTATAACATCCTTTCTAGACTAGAGACTTACATTTTGTTGTCTTTTACCCTAGTTCTCTCACTGTTCTGTGATATTCATTAGTATTTGCTCTGAATGACTACTGATTTCTAGCTGTTTCCCATAATGGGCCTTCTTTTCTTCTAGTGGGTCTTCACCACATGTAGAAACAACTTTATAGACTCTTCTCTGAACTTGAGAAGCTATATACACTTGTCTTTCAACTGTTTTACAGTTGAATACTACTTTTCAGTGAATTCTAGTGGGTTGAAACACTGTTTTCTTGTGAAGTAACTCTATTTCAAGGATTTCTGTAGTGTACAACATCCTTTCCAGACTAAAGACTTACATTTGATGTCTTTTACACTTGTTCTCTCACTATTCTGTGATATTCATTGGTATTTACTCTGAATGACTACTGATTTCTAGCTGTTTCCTATAATTGGCCTTCTTTTCTACTTGTGGGACTTCAACACATGTAGAAACAACTTTATACACTCTTCTCTGGACTTGCGAAGCTATATAAACTTGTCTTTCAACCGTTTTACAGTTAAATTATACTTTTCAGTGAATTCTGGTGGTTTGAAACACTGGTTTCTTGTGAAGTAACTCTATTTCATGGATTTCGGTAGTGTATAACATCCTTTCTAGACTAGAGACTTACATTTTGATGTCTTTTACACTTGTTCTCTCACTATTCTGTGATATTCATTAGTATTTGCGCTGAATGACTACTGATTTCTAGCTGTTTCCCATAATGGGCCTTCTTTTCTACTTGTGGGTCTTCACCACATGTAGAAACAACTTTATACACTCTTCTCTGAACTTGAGAAGCTATATACACTTGTCTTTCAACTGTTTTACAGTTGAATACTACTATTCAGTGAATTCTAGTGGGTTGAAACACTGTTTTCTTGTGAAGTAACTCTATTTCAAGGATTTCTGTAGTGTATAACATCCTTTCTAGAATAGAAACTTACATTTTGATGTCTTCTACACTTGTTCTCACACAATTCTATGATATTCATTAGTATTTGCAATGAATGACTACTGATTTCTAGCTGTTTCCTATAATGGGCCTTCTTTTCTACTTGTGCGACTTCACCACATGTAGCATCAACTTTATACACTCTTCTCTGGACTTGCGAAGCTATATAAACTTGTCTTTCAACTGTTTTACAGTTAAATACTACTTTTCAGTGAATTCTGGTGGTTTGAAACACTGGTTTCTTGTGAAGTAACTCTATTTCAAGGATTTGTGCAGTGTACAACATCCTTTCTAGACTAAAGACTTACATTTGATGTCTTTTACACTTGTTCTCTCACTATTCTGTGATATTCATTGGTATTTACTCTGAATGACTACTGATTTCTAGCTGTTTCCTATAATTGGCCTTCTTTTCTACTTGTGGGACTTCAACACATGTAGAAACAACTTTATACACTCTTCTCTGGACTTGCGAAGCTATATAAACTTGTCTTTCAACCGTTTTACAGTTACATACTACTTTTCAGTGAATTCTGGTGGTTTGAAACACTGGTTTCTTGTGAAGTAACTCTATTTCAAGGATTTCGGTAGTGTATAACATCCTTTCTAGACTAGAAACTTACATTTTGATGTCTTCTACACTTGTTCTCACACAATTCTATGATATTCATTAGTATTTGCAATGAATGACTACTGATTTCTAGCTGTTTCCCATAATGGGCCTTCTTTTCTACTTGTGGGTCTTCACCACATGTAGAAACAACTTTATACACTCTTCTCTGAACTTGTGAAGCTATATACACTTGTCTTCGAACTGTTTTACAGTTGAATACTACTTTTCAGTGAATTCTGGTGGTTTCAAACACTGGTTTCATGTGAACTAACTCTATTTCAAGGATTTGTGCAGTGTACAACATCCTTTCTAGACTAAAGACTTACATTTGATGTCTTTTACACTTGTTCTCTCACTATTCTGTGATGTTCATTGGTATTTACTCTGAATGACTACTGATTTCTAGCTGTTTCCTATAATTGGCCTTCTTTTCTACTTGTGGGACTTCAACACATGTAGAAACAACTTTATACACTCTTCTCTGGACTTGCGAAGCTATATAAACTTGTCTTTCAACCGTTTTACACTTAAATTATACTTTTCAGTGAATTCTGGTGGTTTGAAACACTGGTTTCTTGTGAAGTAACTCTATTTCAAGGATTTCTGTAGTGTATAACATCCTTCCTAGACTAGAAACTTACATTTTGATGTCTTTTACACTTGTTCTCTCACTATTCTGTGATATTCATTAGTATTTGCGCTGAATGACTACTGATTTCTAGCTGTTTCCCATAATGGGCCTTCTTTTCTACTTGTGGGTCTTCACCACATGTAGAAACAACTTTATACACTCTTCTCTGAACTTGAGAAGCTATATACACTTGTCTTTCAACTGTTTTACAGTTGAATACTACTATTCAGTGAATTCTAGTGGGTTGAAACACTGTTTTCTTGTGAAGTAACTCTATTTCAAGGATTTCTGTAGTGTATAACATCCTTTCTAGAATAGAAACTTACATTTTGATGTCTTCTACACTTGTTCTCACACAATTCTATGATATTCATTAGTATTTGCAATGAATGACTACTGATTTCTAGCTGTTTCCTATAATGGGCCTTCTTTTCTACTTGTGCGACTTCACCACATGTAGCATCAACTTTATACACTCTTCTCTGGACTTGCGAAGCTATATAAACTTGTCTTTCAACTGTTTTACAGTTAAATACTACTTTTCAGTGAATTCTGGTGGTTTGAAACACTGGTTTCTTGTGAAGTAACTCTATTTCAAGGATTTCGGTAGTGTATAACATCCTTTCTAGACTAGAGACTTACATTTTGTTGTCTTTTACCCTAGTTCTCTCACTATTCTGTGATATTCATTAGTATTTGCTCTGAATGACTACTGATTTCTAGCTGTTTCCCATAATGGGCCTTCTTTTCTACTTGTGGGTCTTCACCACATGTAGAAACAACTTTATACACTCTTCTCTGAACTTGTGAAGCTATATACACTTGTCTTCCAACTGTTTTACAGTTGAATACTACTTTTCAGTGAATTCTGGTGGTTTCAAACACTGGTTTCATGTGAACTAACTCTATTTCAAGGATTTGTGCAGTGTACAACATCCTTTCTAGACTAAAGACTTACATTTGATGTCTTTTACACTTGTTCTCTCACTATTCTGTGATATTCATTGGTATTTACTCTGAATGACTACTGATTTCTAGCTGTTTCCTATAATGGGCCTTCTTTTCTACTTGTGGGACTTCAACACATGTAGAAACAACTTTATACACTCTTCTCTGGACTTGCGAAGCTATATAAACTTGTCTTTCAACTGTTTTACAGTTAAATACTACTTTTCAGTGAATTCTGGTGGTTTGAAACACTGGTTTCTTGTGAACTAACTCTATTTCAAGGATTTGTGCAGTGTACAACATCCTTTCTAGACTAGAGACTTACATTTTGATGTCTTTTACACTTGTTCTCCCACTATTCTGTGATATTCATTAGTATTTGCAATGAATGACTACTGATTTCTAGCTGTTTCCTATAATGGGCCTTCTTTTCTACTTGTGCGACTTCACCACATGTAGAAACAACTTTATACACTCTTCTCTGAACTTGAGAAGCTATATACACTTGTCTTCCAACTGTTTTACAGTTGAATACTACTTTTCAGTGAATTCTAGTGGGTTGAAACACTGTTTTCTTGTGAAGTAACTCTATTTCAAGGATTTCTGTAGTGTATAACATCCTTCCTAGACTAGAAACTTACATTTTGATGTCTTTTACACTTGTTCTCTCACTATTCTGTGATATTCATTGGTATTTACTCTGAATGACTACTGATTTCTAGCTGTTTCCCATAATGGGCCTTCTTTTCTACTTGTGGGTCTTCACCACATGTAGAAACAACTTTATACACTCTTCTCTGAAGTTGAGAAGCTATATACACTTGTCTTTCAACTGTTTTACAGTTGAATACTACTTTTCAGTGAATTCTAGTGGGTTGAAACACTGTTTTCTTGTGAAGTAACTCTATTTCAAGGATTTCTGTAGTGTATAACATCCTTTCTAGACTAGAAACTTACATTTTGATGTCTTCTACACTTGTTCTCACACAATTCTATGATATTCATTAGTATTTGCAATGAATGACTACTGATTTCTAGCTGTTTCCTATAATGGGCCTTCTTTTCTACTTGTGGGACTTCAACACATGTAGTTACAACTTTATACACTCTTCTCTGGACTTGCGAAGCTATATAAACTTGTCTTTCAACTGTTTTACAGTTAAATGCTACTCTTCAATGAATTCTGGTGGTTTGAAACACTGTTTTCTTGTGAAGTAACTCTATTTCAAGGATTTCGGTAGTGTATAACATCCTTTCTAGACTAGAGACTTACATTTTGTTGTCTTTTACCCTAGTTCTCTCACTGTTCTGTGATATTCATTAGTATTTGCTCTGAATGACTACTGATTTCTAGCTGTTTCCCATAATGGGCCTTCTTTTCTTCTAGTGGGTCTTCACCACATGTAGAAACAACTTTATAGACTCTTCTCTGAACTTGAGAAGCTATATACACTTGTCTTTCAACTGTTTTACAGTTGAATACTACTTTTCAGTGAATTCAAGTGGGTTGAAACACTGTTTTCTTGTGAAGTAACTCTATTTCAAGGATTTCTGTAGTGTATAACATCCTTTCTAGAATAGAAACTTACATTTTGATGTCTTCTACACTTGTTCTCACACAATTCTATGATATTCATTAGTATTTGCAATGAATGACTACTGATTTCTAGCTGTTTCCTATAATGGGCCTTCTTTTCTACTTGTGCGACTTCACCACATGTAGCATCAACTTTATACACTCTTCTCTGGACTTGCGAAGCTATATAAACTTGTCTTTCAACTGTTTTACAGTTAAATACTACTTTTCAGTGAATTCTGGTGGTTTGAAACACTGGTTTCTTGTGAAGTAACTCTATTTCAAGGATTTGTGCAGTGTACAACATCCTTTCTAGACTAAAGACTTACATTTGATGTCTTTTACACTTGTTCTCTCACTATTCTGTGATATTCATTGGTATTTACTCTGAATGACTACTGATTTCTAGCTGTTTCCTATAATTGGCCTTCTTTTCTACTTGTGGGACTTCAACACATGTAGAAACAACTTTATACACTCTTCTCTGGACTTGCGAAGCTATATAAACTTGTCTTTCAACCGTTTTACAGTTACATACTACTTTTCAGTGAATTCTGGTGGTTTGAAACACTGGTTTCTTGTGAAGTAACTCTATTTCAAGGATTTCGGTAGTGTATAACATCCTTTCTAGACTAGAAACTTACATTTTGATGTCTTCTACACTTGTTCTCACACAATTCTATGATATTCATTAGTATTTGCAATGAATGACTACTGATTTCTAGCTGTTTCCTATAATGGGCCTTCTTTTCTTCTAGTGGGTCTTCACCACATGTAGAAACAACTTTACAGACTCTTCTCTGAACTTGAGAAGCTATATACACTTGTCTTTCAACTGTTTTACAGTTGAATACTACTTTTCAGTGAATTCTAGTGGGTTGAAACACTGTTTTCTTGTGAAGTAACTCTATTTCAAGGATTTCTGTAGTGTACAACATCCTTTCCAGACTAAAGACTTACATTTGATGTCTTTTACACTTGTTCTCTCACTATTCTGTGATATTCATTAGTATTTGCAATGAATGACTACTGATTTCTAGCTGTTTCCTATAATGGGCCTTCTTTTCTACTTGTGCGACTTCACCACATGTAGAAACAACTTTATACACTCTTCTCTGAACTTGAGAAGCTATATACACTTGTCTTCCAACTGTTTTACAGTTGAATACTACTTTTCAGTGAATTCTAGTGGGTTGAAACACTGTTTTCTTGTGAAGTAACTCTATTTCAAGGATTTCTGTAGTGTATAACATCCTTCCTAGACTAGAAACTTACATTTTGATGTCTTTTACACTTGTTCTCTCACTATTCTGTGATATTCATTGGTATTTACTCTGAATGACTACTGATTTCTAGCTGTTTCCCATAATGGGCCTTCTTTTCTACTTGTGGGTCTTCACCACATGTAGAAACAACTTTATACACTCTTCTCTGAAGTTGAGAAGCTATATACACTTGTCTTTCAACTGTTTTACAGTTGAATACTACTTTTCAGTGAATTCTAGTGGGTTGAAACACTGTTTTCTTGTGAAGTAACTCTATTTCAAGGATTTCTGTAGTGTATAACATCCTTTCTAGACTAGAAACTTACATTTTGATGTCTTCTACACTTGTTCTCACACAATTCTATGATATTCATTAGTATTTGCAATGAATGACTACTGATTTCTAGCTGTTTCCTATAATGGGCCTTCTTTTCTACTTGTGGGACTTCAACACATGTAGAAACAACTTTATACACTCTTCTCTGGACTTGCGAAGCTATATAAACTTGTCTTTCAACTGTTGTACAGTTAAATGCTACTTTTCAATGAATTCTGGTGGTTTGAAACACTGTTTTCTTGTGAAGTAACTCTATTTCAAGGATTTCGGTAGTGTATAACATCCTTTCTAGACTAGAGACTTACATTTTGTTGTCTTTTACCCTAGTTCTCTCACTGTTCTGTGATATTCATTAGTATTTGCTCTGAATGACTACTGATTTCTAGCTGTTTCCCATAATGGGCCTTCTTTTCTTCTAGTGGGTCTTCACCACATGTAGAAACAACTTTATAGACTCTTCTCTGAACTTGAGAAGCTATATACACTTGTCTTTCAACTGTTTTACAGTTGAATACTACTTTTCAGTGAATTCTAGTGGGTTGAAACACTGTTTTCTTGTGAAGTAACTCTATTTCAAGGATTTCTGTAGTGTACAACATCCTTTCCAGACTAAAGACTTACATTTGATGTCTTTTACACTTGTTCTCTCACTATTCTGTGATATTCATTGGTATTTACTCTGAATGACTACTGATTTCTAGCTGTTTCCTATAATTGGCCTTCTTTTCTACTTGTGGGACTTCAACACATGTAGAAACAACTTTATACACTCTTCTCTGGACTTGCGAAGCTATATAAACTTGTCTTTCAACCGTTTTACAGTTAAATTATACTTTTCAGTGAATTCTGGTGGTTTGAAACACTGGTTTCTTGTGAAGTAACTCTATTTCATGGATTTCGGTAGTGTATAACATCCTTTCTAGACTAGAGACTTACATTTTGATGTCTTTTACACTTGTTCTCTCACTATTCTGTGATATTCATTAGTATTTGCGCTGAATGACTACTGATTTCTAGCTGTTTCCCATAATGGGCCTTCTTTTCTACTTGTGGGTCTTCACCACATGTAGAAACAACTTTATACACTCTTCTCTGAACTTGAGAAGCTATATACACTTGTCTTTCAACTGTTTTACAGTTGAATACTACTATTCAGTGAATTCTAGTGGGTTGAAACACTGTTTTCTTGTGAAGTAACTCTATTTCAAGGATTTCTGTAGTGTATAACATCCTTTCTAGAATAGAAACTTACATTTTGATGTCTTCTACACTTGTTCTCACACAATTCTATGATATTCATTAGTATTTGCAATGAATGACTACTGATTTCTAGCTGTTTCCTATAATGGGCCTTCTTTTCTACTTGTGCGACTTCACCACATGTAGCATCAACTTTATACACTCTTCTCTGGACTTGCGAAGCTATATAAACTTGTCTTTCAACTGTTTTACAGTTAAATACTACTTTTCAGTGAATTCTGGTGGTTTGAAACACTGGTTTCTTGTGAAGTAACTCTATTTCAAGGATTTGTGCAGTGTACAACATCCTTTCTAGACTAAAGACTTACATTTGATGTCTTTTACACTTGTTCTCTCACTATTCTGTGATATTCATTGGTATTTACTCTGAATGACTACTGATTTCTAGCTGTTTCCTATAATTGGCCTTCTTTTCTACTTGTGGGACTTCAACACATGTAGAAACAACTTTATACACTCTTCTCTGGACTTGCGAAGCTATATAAACTTGTCTTTCAACCGTTTTACAGTTACATACTACTTTTCAGTGAATTCTGGTGGTTTGAAACACTGGTTTCTTGTGAAGTAACTCTATTTCAAGGATTTCGGTAGTGTATAACATCCTTTCTAGACTAGAAACTTACATTTTGATGTCTTCTACACTTGTTCTCACACAATTCTATGATATTCATTAGTATTTGCAATGAATGACTACTGATTTCTAGCTGTTTCCTATAATGGGCCTTCTTTTCTTCTAGTGGGTCTTCACCACATGTAGAAACAACTTTATAGACTCTTCTCTGAACTTGAGAAGCTATATACACTTGTCTTTCAACTGTTTTACAGTTGAATACTACTTTTCAGTGAATTCTAGTGGGTTGAAACACTGTTTTCTTGTGAAGTAACTCTATTTCAAGGATTTCTGTAGTGTACAACATCCTTTCCAGACTAAAGACTTACATTTGATGTCTTTTACACTTGTTCTCTCACTATTCTGTGATATTCATTAGTATTTGCAATGAATGACTACTGATTTCTAGCTGTTTCCTATAATGGGCCTTCTTTTCTACTTGTGCGACTTCACCACATGTAGAAACAACTTTATACACTCTTCTCTGAACTTGAGAAGCTATATACACTTGTCTTCCAACTGTTTTACAGTTGAATACTACTTTTCAGTGAATTCTAGTGGGTTGAAACACTGTTTTCTTGTGAAGTAACTCTATTTCAAGGATTTCTGTAGTGTATAACATCCTTCCTAGACTAGAAACTTACATTTTGATGTCTTTTACACTTGTTCTCTCACTATTCTGTGATATTCATTGGTATTTACTCTGAATGACTACTGATTTCTAGCTGTTTCCCATAATGGGCCTTCTTTTCTACTTGTGGGTCTTCACCACATGTAGAAACAACTTTATACACTCTTCTCTGAACTTGAGAAGCTATATACACTTGTCTTTCAACTGTTTTACAGTTGAATACTACTATTCAGTGAATTCTAGTGGGTTGAAACACTGTTTTCTTGTGAAGTAACTCTATTTCAAGGATTTCTGTAGTGTATAACATCCTTTCTAGAATAGAAACTTACATTTTGATGTCTTCTACACTTGTTCTCACACAATTCTATGATATTCATTAGTATTTGCAATGAATGACTACTGATTTCTAGCTGTTTCCTATAATGGGCCTTCTTTTCTACTTGTGCGACTTCACCACATGTAGCATCAACTTTATACACTCTTCTCTGGACTTGCGAAGCTATATAAACTTGTCTTTCAACTGTTTTACAGTTAAATACTACTTTTCAGTGAATTCTGGTGGTTTGAAACACTGGTTTCTTGTGAAGTAACTCTATTTCAAGGATTTGTGCAGTGTACAACATCCTTTCTAGACTAAAGACTTACATTTGATGTCTTTTACACTTGTTCTCTCACTATTCTGTGATATTCATTGGTATTTACTCTGAATGACTACTGATTTCTAGCTGTTTCCTATAATTGGCCTTCTTTTCTACTTGTGGGACTTCAACACATGTAGAAACAAATTTATACACTCTTCTCTGGACTTGCGAAGCTATATAAACTTGTCTTTCAACCGTTTTACAGTTACATACTACTTTTCAGTGAATTCTGGTGGTTTGAAACACTGGTTTCTTGTGAAGTAACTCTATTTCAAGGATTTCGGTAGTGTATAACATCCTTTCTAGACTAGAAACTTACATTTTGATGTCTTCTACACTTGTTCTCACACAATTCTATGATATTCATTAGTATTTGCAATGAATGACTACTGATTTCTAGCTGTTTCCTATAATGGGCCTTCTTTTCTTCTAGTGGGTCTTCACCACATGTAGAAACAACTTTATAGACTCTTCTCTGAACTTGAGAAGCTATATACACTTGTCTTTCAACTGTTTTACAGTTGAATACTACTTTTCAGTGAATTCTAGTGGGTTGAAACACTGTTTTCTTGTGAAGTAACTCTATTTCAAGGATTTCTGTAGTGTACAACATCCTTTCCAGACTAAAGACTTACATTTGATGTCTTTTACACTTGTTCTCTCACTATTCTGTGATATTCATTAGTATTTGCAATGAATGACTACTGATTTCTAGCTGTTTCCTATAATGGGCCTTCTTTTCTACTTGTGCGACTTCACCACATGTAGAAACAACTTTATACACTCTTCTCTGAACTTGAGAAGCTATATACACTTGTCTTCCAACTGTTTTACAGTTGAATACTACTTTTCAGTGAATTCTAGTGGGTTGAAACACTGTTTTCTTGTGAAGTAACTCTATTTCAAGGATTTCTGTAGTGTATAACATCCTTCCTAGACTAGAAACTTACATTTTGATGTCTTTTACACTTGTTCTCTCACTATTCTGTGATATTCATTGGTATTTACTCTGAATGACTACTGATTTCTAGCTGTTTCCCATAATGGGCCTTCTTTTCTACTTGTGGGTCTTCACCACATGTAGAAACAACTTTATACACTCTTCTCTGAAGTTGAGAAGCTATATACACTTGTCTTTCAACTGTTTTACAGTTGAATACTACTTTTCAGTGAATTCTAGTGGGTTGAAACACTGTTTTCTTGTGAAGTAACTCTATTTCAAGGATTTCTGTAGTGTATAACATCCTTTCTAGACTAGAAACTTACATTTTGATGTCTTCTACACTTGTTCTCATACAATTCTATGATATTCATTAGTATTTGCAATGAATGACTACTGATTTCTAGCTGTTTCCTATAATGGGCCTTCTTTTCTACTTGTGGGACTTCAACACATGTAGAAACAACTTTATACACTCTTCTCTGGACTTGCGAAGCTATATAAACTTGTCTTTCAACTGTTGTACAGTTAAATGCTACTTTTCAATGAATTCTGGTGGTTTGAAACACTGTTTTCTTGTGAAGTAACTCTATTTCAAGGATTTCGGTAGTGTATAACATCCTTTCTAGACTAGAGACTTACATTTTGTTGTCTTTTACCCTAGTTCTCTCACTGTTCTGTGATATTCATTAGTATTTGCTCTGAATGACTACTGATTTCTAGCTGTTTCCCATAATGGGCCTTCTTTTCTTCTAGTGGGTCTTCACCACATGTAGAAACAACTTTATAGACTCTTCTCTGAACTTGAGAAGCTATATACACTTGTCTTTCAACTGTTTTACAGTTGAATACTACTTTTCAGTGAATTCTAGTGGGTTGAAACACTGTTTTCTTGTGAAGTAACTCTATTTCAAGGATTTCTGTAGTGTACAACATCCTTTCCAGACTAAAGACTTACATTTGATGTCTTTTACACTTGTTCTCTCACTATTCTGTGATATTCATTGGTATTTACTCTGAATGACTACTGATTTCTAGCTGTTTCCTATAATTGGCCTTCTTTTCTACTTGTGGGACTTCAACACATGTAGAAACAACTTTATACACTCTTCTCTGGACTTGCGAAGCTATATAAACTTGTCTTTCAACCGTTTTACAGTTAAATTATACTTTTCAGTGAATTCTGGTGGTTTGAAACACTGGTTTCTTGTGAAGTAACTCTATTTCATGGATTTCGGTAGTGTATAACATCCTTTCTAGACTAGAGACTTACATTTTGATGTCTTTTACACTTGTTCTCTCACTATTCTGTGATATTCATTAGTATTTGCGCTGAATGACTACTGATTTCTAGCTGTTTCCCATAATGGGCCTTCTTTTCTACTTGTGGGTCTTCACCACATGTAGAAACAACTTTATATACTCTTCTCTGAACTTGAGAAGCTATATACACTTGTCTTTCAACTGTTTTACAGTTGAATACTACTATTCAGTGAAGTCTAGTGGGTTGAAACACTGTTTTCTTGTGAAGTAACTCTATTTCAAGGATTTCTGTAGTGTATAACATCCTTTCTAGAATAGAAACTTACATTTTGATGTCTTCTACACTTGTTCTCACACAATTCTATGATATTCATTAGTATTTGCAATGAATGACTACTGATTTCTAGCTGTTTCCTATAATGGGCCTTCTTTTCTTCTAGTGGGTCTTCACCACATGTAGAAACAACTTTATAGACTCTTCTCTGAACTTGAGAAGCTATATACACTTGTCTTTCAACTGTTTTACAGTTGAATACTACTTTTCAGTGAATTCTAGTGGGTTGAAACACTGTTTTCTTGTGAAGTAACTCTATTTCAAGGATTTCTGTAGTGTACAACATCCTTTCCAGACTAAAGACTTACATTTGATGTCTTTTACACTTGTTCTCTCACTATTCTGTGATATTCATTAGTATTTGCAATGAATGACTACTGATTTCTAGCTGTTTCCTATAATGGGCCTTCTTTTCTACTTGTGCGACTTCACCACATGTAGAAACAACTTTATACACTCTTCTCTGAACTTGAGAAGCTATATACACTTGTCTTCCAACTGTTTTACAGTTGAATACTACTTTTCAGTGAATTCTAGTGGGTTGAAACACTGTTTTCTTGTGAAGTAACTCTATTTCAAGGATTTCTGTAGTGTATAACATCCTTCCTAGACTAGAAACTTACATTTTGATGTCTTTTACACTTGTTCTCTCACTATTCTGTGATATTCATTGGTATTTACTCTGAATGACTACTGATTTCTAGCTGTTTCCCATAATGGGCCTTCTTTTCTACTTGTGGGTCTTCACCACATGTAGAAACAACTTTATACACTCTTCTCTGAAGTTGAGAAGCTATATACACTTGTCTTTCAACTGTTTTACAGTTGAATACTACTTTTCAGTGAATTCTAGTGGGTTGAAACACTGTTTTCTTGTGAAGTAACTCTATTTCAAGGATTTCTGTAGTGTATAACATCCTTTCTAGACTAGAAACTTACATTTTGATGTCTTCTACACTTGTTCTCACACAATTCTATGATATTCATTAGTATTTGCAATGAATGACTACTGATTTCTAGCTGTTTCCTATAATGGGCCTTCTTTTCTACTTGTGGGACTTCAACACATGTAGAAACAACTTTATACACTCTTCTCTGGACTTGCAAAGCTATATAAACTTGTCTTTCAACTGTTGTACAGTTAAATGCTACTTTTCAATGAATTCTGGTGGTTTGAAACACTGTTTTCTTGTGAAGTAACTCTATTTCAAGGATTTCGGTAGTGTATAACATCCTTTCTAGACTAGAGACTTACATTTTGTTGTCTTTTACCCTAGTTCTCTCACTGTTCTGTGATATTCATTAGTATTTGCTCTGAATGACTACTGATTTCTAGCTGTTTCCCATAATGGGCCTTCTTTTCTTCTAGTGGGTCTTCACCACATGTAGAAACAACTTTATAGACTCTTCTCTGAACTTGAGAAGCTATATACACTTGTCTTTCAACTGTTTTACAGTTGAATACTACTTTTCAGTGAATTCTAGTGGGTTGAAACACTGTTTTCTTGTGAAGTAACTCTATTTCAAGGATTTCTGTAGTGTACAACATCCTTTCCAGACTAAAGACTTACATTTGATGTCTTTTACACTTGTTCTCTCACTATTCTGTGATATTCATTGGTATTTACTCTGAATGACTACTGATTTCTAGCTGTTTCCTATAATTGGCCTTCTTTTCTACTTGTGGGACTTCAACACATGTAGAAACAACTTTATACACTCTTCTCTGGACTTGCGAAGCTATATAAACTTGTCTTTCAACCGTTTTACAGTTAAATTATACTTTTCAGTGAATTCTGGTGGTTTGAAACACTGGTTTCTTGTGAAGTAACTCTATTTCATGGATTTCGGTAGTGTATAACATCCTTTCTAGACTAGAGACTTACATTTTGATGTCTTTTACACTTGTTCTCTCACTATTCTGTGATATTCATTAGTATTTGCGCTGAATGACTACTGATTTCTAGCTGTTTCCCATAATGGGCCTTCTTTTCTACTTGTGGGTCTTCACCACATGTAGAAACAACTTTATACACTCTTCTCTGAACTTGAGAAGCTATATACACTTGTCTTTCAACTGTTTTACAGTTGAATACTACTATTCAGTGAATTCTAGTGGGTTGAAACACTGTTTTCTTGTGAAGTAACTCTATTTCAAGGATTTCTGTAGTGTATAACATCCTTTCTAGAATAGAAACTTACATTTTGATGTCTTCTACACTTGTTCTCACACAATTCTATGATATTCATTAGTATTTGCAATGAATGACTACTGATTTCTAGCTGTTTCCTATAATGGGCCTTCTTTTCTACTTGTGCGACTTCACCACATGTAGCATCAACTTTATACACTCTTCTCTGGACTTGCGAAGCTATATAAACTTGTCTTTCAACTGTTTTACAGTTAAATACTACTTTTCAGTGAATTCTGGTGGTTTGAAACACTGGTTTCTTGTGAAGTAACTCTATTTCAAGGATTTGTGCAGTGTACAACATCCTTTCTAGAGTAAAGACTTATATTTGATGTCTTTTACACTTGTTCTCTCACTATTCTGTGATATTCATTGGTATTTACTCTGAATGACTACTGATTTCTAGCTGTTTCCTATAATTGGCCTTCTTTTCTACTTGTGGGACTTCAACACATGTAGAAACAACTTTATACACTCTTCTCTGGACTTGCGAAGCTATATAAACTTGTCTTTCAACCGTTTTACAGTTACATACTACTTTTCAGTGAATTCTGGTGGTTTGAAACACTGGTTTCTTGTGAAGTAACTCTATTTCAAGGATTTCGGTAGTGTATAACATCCTTTCTAGACTAGAAACTTACATTTTGATGTCTTCTACACTTGTTCTCACACAATTCTATGATATTCATTAGTATTTGCAATGAATGACTACTGATTTCTAGCTGTTTCCTATAATGGGCCTTCTTTTCTTCTAGTGGGTCTTCACCACATGTAGAAACAACTTTATAGACTCTTCTCTGAACTTGAGAAGCTATATACACTTGTCTTTCAACTGTTTTACAGTTGAATACTACTTTTCAGTGAATTCTAGTGGGTTGAAACACTGTTTTCTTGTGAAGTAACTCTATTTCAAGGATTTCTGTAGTGTACAACATCCTTTCCAGACTAAAGACTTACATTTGATGTCTTTTACACTTGTTCTCTCACTATTCTGTGATATTCATTGGTATTTACTCTGAATGACTACTGATTTCTAGCTGTTTCCTATAATTGGCCTTCTTTTCTACTTGTGGGACTTCAACACATGTAGAAACAACTTTATACACTCTTCTCTGGACTTGCGAAGCTATATAAACTTGTCTTTCAACCGTTTTACAGTTAAATTATACTTTTCAGTGAATTCTGGTGGTTTGAAACACTGGTTTCTTGTGAAGTAACTCTATTTCATGGATTTCGGTAGTGTATAACATCCTTTCTAGACTAGAGACTTACATTTTGATGTCTTTTACACTTGTTCTCTCACTATTCTGTGATATTCATTAGTATTTGCGCTGAATGACTACTGATTTCTAGCTGTTTCCCATAATGGGCCTTCTTTTCTACTTGTGGGTCTTCACCACATGTAGAAACAACTTTATACACTCTTCTCTGAACTTGAGAAGCTATATACACTTGTCTTTCAACTGTTTTACAGTTGAATACTACTATTCAGTGAATTCTAGTGGGTTGAAACACTGTTTTCTTGTGAAGTAACTCTATTTCAAGGATTTCTGTAGTGTATAACATCCTTTCTAGAATAGAAACTTACATTTTGATGTCTTCTACACTTGTTCTCACACAATTCTATGATATTCATTAGTATTTGCAATGAATGACTACTGATTTCTAGCTGTTTCCTATAATGGGCCTTCTTTTCTACTTGTGCGACTTCACCACATGTAGCATCAACTTTATACACTCTTCTCTGGACTTGCGAAGCTATATAAACTTGTCTTTCAACTGTTTTACAGTTAAATACTACTTTTCAGTGAATTCTGGTGGTTTGAAACACTGGTTTCTTGTGAAGTAACTCTATTTCAAGGATTTGTGCAGTGTACAACATCCTTTCTAGACTAAAGACTTACATTTGATGTCTTTTACACTTGTTCTCTCACTATTCTGTGATATTCATTGGTATTTACTCTGAATGACTACTGATTTCTAGCTGTTTCCTATAATTGGCCTTCTTTTCTACTTGTGGGACTTCAACACATGTAGAAACAACTTTATACACTCTTCTCTGGACTTGCGAAGCTATATAAACTTGTCTTTCAACTGTTTTACAGTTAAATGCTACTTTTCAATGAATTCTGGTGGTTTGAAACACTGTTTTCTTGTGAAGTAACTCTATTTCAAGGATTTCGGTAGTGTATAACATCCTTTCTAGACTAGAGACTTACATTTTGTTGTCTTTTACCCTAGTTCTCTCACTGTTCTGTGATATTCATTAGTATTTGCTCTGAATGACTACTGATTTCTAGCTGTTTCCCATAATGGGCCTTCTTTTCTTCTAGTGGGTCTTCACCACATGTAGAAACAACTTTATAGACTCTTCTCTGAACTTGAGAAGCTATATACACTTGTCTTTCAACTGTTTTACAGTTGAATACTACTTTTCAGTGAATTCTAGTGGGTTGAAACACTGTTTTCTTGTGAAGTAACTCTATTTCAAGGATTTCTGTAGTGTACAACATCCTTTCCAGACTAAAGACTTACATTTGATGTCTTTTACACTTGTTCTCTCACTATTCTGTGATATTCATTGGTATTTACTCTGAATGACTACTGATTTCTAGCTGTTTCCTATAATTGGCCTTCTTTTCTACTTGTGGGACTTCAACACATGTAGAAACAACTTTATACACTCTTCTCTGGACTTGCGAAGCTATATAAACTTGTCTTTCAACCGTTTTACAGTTAAATTATACTTTTCAGTGAATTCTGGTGGTTTGAAACACTGGTTTCTTGTGAAGTAACTCTATTTCATGGATTTCGGTAGTGTATAACATCCTTTCTAGACTAGAGACTTACATTTTGATGTCTTTTACACTTGTTCTCTCACTATTCTGTGATATTCATTAGTATTTGCGCTGAATGACTACTGATTTCTAGCTGTTTCCCATAATGGGCCTTCTTTTCTACTTGTGGGTCTTCACCACATGTAGAAACAACTTTATACACTCTTCTCTGAACTTGAGAAGCTATATACACTTGTCTTTCAACTGTTTTACAGTTGAATACTACTATTCAGTGAATTCTAGTGGGTTGAAACACTGTTTTCTTGTGAAGTAACTCTATTTCAAGGATTTCTGTAGTGTATAACATCCTTTCTAGAATAGAAACTTACATTTTGATGTCTTCTACACTTGTTCTCACACAATTCTATGATATTCATTAGTATTTGCAATGAATGACTACTGATTTCTAGCTGTTTCCTATAATGGGCCTTCTTTTCTACTTGTGCGACTTCACCACATGTAGCATCAACTTTATACACTCTTCTCTGGACTTGCGAAGCTATATAAACTTGTCTTTCAACTGTTTTACAGTTAAATACTACTTTTCAGTGAATTCTGGTGGTTTGAAACACTGGTTTCTTGTGAAGTAACTCTATTTCAAGGATTTGTGCAGTGTACAACATCCTTTCTAGACTAAAGACTTACATTTGATGTCTTTTACACTTGTTCTCTCACTATTCTGTGATATTCATTGGTATTTACTCTGAATGACTACTGATTTCTAGCTGTTTCCTATAATTGGCCTTCTTTTCTACTTGTGGGACTTCAACACATGTAGAAACAACTTTATACACTCTTCTCTGGACTTGCGAAGCTATATAAACTTGTCTTTCAACCGTTTTACAGTTACATACTACTTTTCAGTGAATTCTGGTGGTTTGAAACACTGGTTTCTTGTGAAGTAACTCTATTTCAAGGATTTCGGTAGTGTATAACATCCTTTCTAGACTAGAAACTTACATTTTGATGTCTTCTACACTTGTTCTCACACAATTCTATGATATTCATTAGTATTTGCAATGAATGACTACTGATTTCTAGCTGTTTCCTATAATGGGCCTTCTTTTCTTCTAGTGGGTCTTCACCACATGTAGAAACAACTTTATAGACTCTTCTCTGAACTTGAGAAGCTATATACACTTGTCTTTCAACTGTTTTACAGTTGAATACTACTTTTCAGTGAATTCTAGTGGGTTGAAACACTGTTTTCTTGTGAAGTAACTCTATTTCAAGGATTTCTGTAGTGTACAACATCCTTTCCAGACTAAAGACTTACATTTGATGTCTTTTACACTTGTTCTCTCACTATTCTGTGATATTCATTGGTATTTACTCTGAATGACTACTGATTTCTAGCTGTTTCCTATAATTGGCCTTCTTTTCTACTTGTGGGACTTCAACACATGTAGAAACAACTTTATACACTCTTCTCTGGACTTGCGAAGCTATATAAACTTGTCTTTCAACCGTTTTACAGTTAAATTATACTTTTCAGTGAATTCTGGTGGTTTGAAACACTGGTTTCTTGTGAAGTAACTCTATTTCATGGATTTCGGTAGTGTATAACATCCTTTCTAGACTAGAGACTTACATTTTGATGTCTTTTACACTTGTTCTCTCACTATTCTGTGATATTCATTAGTATTTGCGCTGAATGACTACTGATTTCTAGCTGTTTCCCATAATGGGCCTTCTTTTCTACTTGTGGGTATTCACCACATGTAGAAACAACTTTATACACTCTTCTCTGAACTTGAGAAGCTATATACACTTGTCTTTCAACTGTTTTACAGTTGAATACTACTATTCAGTGAATTCTAGTGGGTTGAAACACTGTTTTCTTGTGAAGTAACTCTATTTCAAGGATTTCTGTAGTGTATAACATCCTTTCTAGAATAGAAACTTACATTTTGATGTCTTCTACACTTGTTCTCACACAATTCTATGATATTCATTAGTATTTGCAATGAATGACTACTGATTTCTAGCTGTTTCCTATAATGGGCCTTCTTTTCTACTTGTGCGACTTCACCACATGTAGCATCAACTTTATACACTCTTCTCTGGACTTGCGAAGCTATATAAACTTGTCTTTCAACTGTTTTACAGTTAAATACTACTTTTCAGTGAATTCTGGTGGTTTGAAACACTGGTTTCTTGTGAAGTAACTCTATTTCAAGGATTTGTGCAGTGTACAACATCCTTTCTAGACTAAAGACTTACATTTGATGTCTTTTACACTTGTTCTCTCACTATTCTGTGATATTCATTGGTATTTACTCTGAATGACTACTGATTTCTAGCTGTTTCCTATAATTGGCCTTCTTTTCTACTTGTGGGACTTCAACACATGTAGAAACAACTTTATACACTCTTCTCTGGACTTGCGAAGCTATATAAACTTGTCTTTCAACCGTTTTACAGTTACATACTACTTTTCAGTGAATTCTGGTGGTTTGAAACACTGGTTTCTTGTGAAGTAACTCTATTTCAAGGATTTCGGTAGTGTATAACATCCTTTCTAGACTAGAAACTTACATTTTGATGTCTTCTACACTTGTTCTCACACAATTCTATGATATTCATTAGTATTTGCAATGAATGACTACTGATTTCTAGCTGTTTCCTATAATGGGCCTTCTTTTCTTCTAGTGGGTCTTCACCACATGTAGAAACAACTTTATAGACTCTTCTCTGAACTTGAGAAGCTATATACACTTGTCTTTCAACTGTTTTACAGTTGAATACTACTTTTCAGTGAATTCTAGTGGGTTGAAACACTGTTTTCTTGTGAAGTAACTCTATTTCAAGGATTTCTGTAGTGTACAACATCCTTTCCAGACTAAAGACTTACATTTGATGTCTTTTACACTTGTTCTCTCACTATTCTGTGATATTCATTGGTATTTACTCTGAATGACTACTGATTTCTAGCTGTTTCCTATAATTGGCCTTCTTTTCTACTTGTGGGACTTCAACACATGTAGAAACAACTTTATACACTCTTCTCTGGACTTGCGAAGCTATATAAACTTGTCTTTCAACCGTTTTACAGTTAAATTATACTTTTCAGTGAATTCTGGTGGTTTGAAACACTGGTTTCTTGTGAAGTAACTCTATTTCATGGATTTCGGTAGTGTATAACATCCTTTCTAGACTAGAGACTTACATTTTGATGTCTTTTACACTTGTTCTCTCACTATTCTGTGATATTCATTAGTATTTGCGCTGAATGACTACTGATTTCTAGCTGTTTCCCATAATGGGCCTTCTTTTCTACTTGTGGGTCTTCACCACATGTAGAAACAACTTTATACACTCTTCTCTGAACTTGAGAAGCTATATACACTTGTCTTTCAACTGTTTTACAGTTGAATACTACTATTCAGTGAATTCTAGTGGGTTGAAACACTGTTTTCTTGTGAAGTAACTCTATTTCAAGGATTTCTGTAGTGTATAACATCCTTTCTAGAATAGAAACTTACATTTTGATGTCTTCTACACTTGTTCTCACACAATTCTATGATATTCATTAGTATTTGCAATGAATGACTACTGATTTCTAGCTGTTTCCTATAATGGGCCTTCTTTTCTACTTGTGCGACTTCACCACATGTAGCATCAACTTTATACACTCTTCTCTGGACTTGCGAAGCTATATAAACTTGTCTTTCAACTGTTTTACAGTTAAATACTACTTTTCAGTGAATTCTGGTGGTTTGAAACACTGGTTTCTTGTGAAGTAACTCTATTTCAAGGATTTGTGCAGTGTACAACATCCTTTCTAGACTAAAGACTTACATTTGATGTCTTTTACACTTGTTCTCTCACTATTCTGTGATATTCATTGGTATTTACTCTGAATGACTACTGATTTCTAGCTGTTTCCTATAATTGGCCTTCTTTTCTACTTGTGGGACTTCAACACATGTAGAAACAACTTTATACACTCTTCTCTGGACTTGCGAAGCTATATAAACTTGTCTTTCAACCGTTTTACAGTTACATACTACTTTTCAGTGAATTCTGGTGGTTTGAAACACTGTTTTCTTGTGAAGTAACTCTATTTCAAGGATTTTGGTAGTGTATAACATCCTTTCTAGACTAGAGACTTACATTTTGATGTCTTTTACACTTGTTCTCTCACTATTCTGTGATATTCATTAGTATTTCCGCTGAATGACTACTGATTTCTAGCTGTTTCCCATAATGGGCCTTCTTTTATACTTGTGGGACTTCAACCCATGTAGAAACAACTTTATACACTCTTCTCTGGACTTGCGAAGCTATATAAACCTGTCTTTCAACTGTTTTACAGTTAAATACTACTTTTCAGTGAATTCTGGTGGTTTGAAACACTGGTTTCTTGTGAAGTAACTCTATTGCAAGGATTTCGGTAGTGTATAACATCCTTTCTAGACTAGAGACTTACATTTTGTTGTCTTTTACCCTAGTTCTCTCACTATTCTGTGATATTCATTAGTATTTGCTCTGAATGACTACTGATTTCTAGCTGTTTCCTATAATGGGCCTTCTTTTCTACTTGTGCGACTTCACCACATGTAGAAACAACTTTATACACTCTTCTCTGAACTTGAGAAGCTATATACACTTGTCTTCCAACAGTTTTACAGTTGAATACTACTTTTCAGTGAATTCTAGTGGGTTGAAACACTGTTTTCTTGTGAAGTAACTCTATTTCAAGGATTTCTGTAGTGTATAACATCCTTCCTAGACTAGAAACTTACATTTTGATGTCTTTTACACTTGTTCTCTCACTATTCTGTGATATTCATTGGTATTTACTCTGAATGACTACTGATTTCTAGCTGTTTCCCATAATGGGCCTTCTTTTCTACTTGTGGGTCTTCACCACATGTAGAAACAACTTTATACACTCTTCTCTGAAGTTGAGAAGCTATATACACTTGTCTTTCAACTGTTTTACAGTTGAATACTACTTTTCAGTGAATTCTAGTGGGTTGAAACACTGTTTTCTTGTGAAGTAACTCTATTTCAAGGATTTCTGTAGTGTATAACATCCTTTCTAGACTAGAAACTTACATTTTGATGTCTTCTACACTTGTTCTCACACAATTCTATGATATTCATTAGTATTTGCAATGAATGACTACTGATTTCTAGCTGTTTCCTATAATGGGCCTTCTTTTCTACTTGTGGGACTTCAACACATGTAGAAACAACTTTATACACTCTTCTCTGGACTTGCGAAGCTATATAAACTTGTCTTTCAACTGTTTTACAGTTAAATGCTACTTTTCAATGAATTCTGGTGGTTTGAAACACTGTTTTCTTGTGAAGTAACTCTATTTCAAGGATTTCGGTAGTGTATAACATCCTTTCTAGACTAGAGACTTACATTTTGTTGTCTTTTACCCTAGTTCTCTCACTGTTCTGTGATATTCATTAGTATTTGCTCTGAATGACTACTGATTTCTAGCTGTTTCCCATAATGGGCCTTCTTTTCTTCTAGTGGGTCTTCACCACATGTAGAAACAACTTTATAGACTCTTCTCTGAACTTGAGAAGCTATATACACTTGTCTTTCAACTGTTTTACAGTTGAATACTACTTTTCAGTGAATTCTAGTGGGTTGAAACACTGTTTTCTTGTGAAGTAACTCTATTTCAAGGATTTCTGTAGTGTACAACATCCTTTCCAGACTAAAGACTTACATTTGATGTCTTTTACACTTGTTCTCTCACTATTCTGTGATATTCATTGGTATTTACTCTGAATGACTACTGATTTCTAGCTGTTTCCTATAATTGGCCTTCTTTTCTACTTGTGGGACTTCAACACATGTAGAAACAACTTTATACACTCTTCTCTGGACTTGCGAAGCTATATAAACTTGTCTTTCAACCGTTTTACAGTTAAATTATACTTTTCAGTGAATTCTGGTGGTTTGAAACACTGGTTTCTTGTGAAGTAACTCTATTTCATGGATTTCGGTAGTGTATAACATCCTTTCTAGACTAGAGACTTACATTTTGATGTCTTTTACACTTGTTCTCTCACTATTCTGTGATATTCATTAGTATTTGCGCTGAATGACTACTGATTTCTAGCTGTTTCCCATAATGGGCCTTCTTTTCTACTTGTGGGTCTTCACCACATGTAGAAACAACTTTATACACTCTTCTCTGAACTTGAGAAGCTATATACACTTGTCTTTCAACTGTTTTACAGTTGAATACTACTATTCAGTGAATTCTAGTGGGTTGAAACACTGTTTTCTTGTGAAGTAACTCTATTTCAAGGATTTCTGTAGTGTATAACATCCTTTCTAGAATAGAAACTTACATTTTGATGTCTTCTACACTTGTTCTCACACAATTCTATGATATTCATTAGTATTTGCAATGAATGACTACTGATTTCTAGCTGTTTCCTATAATGGGCCTTCTTTTCTACTTGTGCGACTTCACCACATGTAGCATCAACTTTATACACTCTTCTCTGGACTTGCGAAGCTATATAAACTTGTCTTTCAACTGTTTTACAGTTAAATACTACTTTTCAGTGAATTCTGGTGGTTTGAAACACTGGTTTCTTGTGAAGTAACTCTATTTCAAGGATTTGTGCAGTGTACAACATCCTTTCTAGACTAAAGACTTACATTTGATGTCTTTTACACTTGTTCTCTCACTATTCTGTGATATTCATTGGTATTTACTCTGAATGACTACTGATTTCTAGCTGTTTCCTATAATTGGCCTTCTTTTCTACTTGTGGGACTTCAACACATGTAGAAACAACTTTATACACTCTTCTCTGGACTTGCGAAGCTATATAAACTTGTCTTTCAACCGTTTTACAGTTACATACTACTTTTCAGTGAATTCTGGTGGTTTGAAACACTGGTTTCTTGTGAAGTAACTCTATTTCAAGGATTTCGGTAGTGTATAACATCCTTTCTAGACTAGAAACTTACATTTTGATGTCTTCTACACTTGTTCTCACACAATTCTATGATATTCATTAGTATTTGCAATGAATGACTACTGATTTCTAGCTGTTTCCTATAATGGGCCTTCTTTTCTTCTAGTGGGTCTTCACCACATGTAGAAACAACTTTATAGACTCTTCTCTGAACTTGAGAAGCTATATACACTTGTCTTTCAACTGTTTTACAGTTGAATACTACTTTTCAGTGAATTCTAGTGGGTTGAAACACTGTTTTCTTGTGAAGTAACTCTATTTCAAGGATTTGTGCAGTGTACAACATCCTTTCTAGACTAAAGACTTACATTTGATGTCTTTTACACTTGTTCTCTCACTATTCTGTGATATTCATTGGTATTTACTCTGAATGACTACTGATTTCTAGCTGTTTCCTATAATTGGCCTTCTTTTCTACTTGTGGGACTTCAACACATGTAGAAACAACTTTATACACTCTTCTCTGGACTTGCGAAGCTATATAAACTTGTCTTTCAACCGTTTTACAGTTACATACTACTTTTCAGTGAATTCTGGTGGTTTGAAACACTGTTTTCTTGTGAAGTAACTCTATTTCAAGGATTTTGGTAGTGTATAACATCCTTTCTAGACTAGAGACTTACATTTTGATGTCTTTTACACTTGTTCTCTCACTATTCTGTGATATTCATTAGTATTTCCGCTGAATGACTACTGATTTCTAGCTGTTTCCCATAATGGGCCTTCTTTTATACTTGTGGGACTTCAACCCATGTAGAAACAACTTTATACACTCTTCTCTGGACTTGCGAAGCTATATAAACCTGTCTTTCAACTGTTTTACAGTTAAATACTACTTTTCAGTGAATTCTGGTGGTTTGAAACACTGGTTTCTTGTGAAGTAACTCTATTGCAAGGATTTCGGTAGTGTATAACATCCTTTCTAGACTAGAGACTTACATTTGATGTCTTTTACCCTAGTTCTCTCACTATTCTGTGATATTCATTAGTATTTGCTCTGAATGACTACTGATTTCTAGCTGTTTCCTATAATGGGCCTTCTTTTCAACTTGTGCGACTTCACCACATGTAGAAACAACTTTATACACTCTTCTCTGAACTTGAGAAGCTATATACACTTGTCTTCCAACTGTTTTACAGTTGAATACTACTTTTCAGTGAATTCTAGTGGGTTGAAACACTGTTTTCTTGTGAAGTAACTCTATTTCAAGGATTTCTGTAGTGTATAACATCCTTCCTAGACTAGAAACTTACATTTTGATGTCTTTTACACTTGTTCTCTCACTATTCTGTGATATTCATTGGTATTTACTCTGAATGACTACTGATTTCTAGCTGTTTCCCATAATGGGCCTTCTTTTCTACTTGTGGGTCTTCACCACATGTAGAAACAACTTTATACACTCTTCTCTGAAGTTGAGAAGCTATATACACTTGTCTTTCAACTGTTTTACAGTTGAATACTACTTTTCAGTGAATTCTAGTGGGTTGAAACACTGTTTTCTTGTGAAGTAACTCTATTTCAAGGATTTCTGTAGTGTATAACATCCTTTCTAGACTAGAAACTTACATTTTGATGTCTTCTACACTTGTTCTAACACAATTCTATGATATTCATTAGTATTTGCAATGAATGACTACTGATTTCTAGCTGTTTCCTATAATGGGCCTTCTTTTCTACTTGTGGGACTTCAACACATGTAGAAACAACTTTATACACTCTTCTCTGGACTTGCGAAGCTATATAAACTTGTCTTTCAACTGTTTTACAGTTAAATGCTACTTTTCAATGAATTCTGGTGGTTTGAAACACTGTTTTCTTGTGAAGTAACTCTATTTCAAGGATTTCGGTAGTGTATAACATCCTTTCTAGACTAGAGACTTACATTTTGTTGTCTTTTACCCTAGTTCTCTCACTGTTCTGTGATATTCATTAGTATTTGCTCTGAATGACTACTGATTTCTAGCTGTTTCCCATAATGGGCCTTCTTTTCTTCTAGTGGGTCTTCACCACATGTAGAAACAACTTTATAGACTCTTCTCTGAACTTGAGAAGCTATATACACTTGTCTTTCAACTGTTTTACAGTTGAATACTACTTTTCAGTGAATTCTAGTGGGTTGAAACACTGTTTTCTTGTGAAGTAACTCTATTTCAAGGATTTCTGTAGTGTACAACATCCTTTCCAGACTAAAGACTTACATTTGATGTCTTTTACACTTGTTCTCTCACTATTCTGTGATATTCATTGGTATTTACTCTGAATGACTACTGATTTCTAGCTGTTTCCTATAATTGGCCTTCTTTTCTACTTGTGGGACTTCAACACATGTAGAAACAACTTTATACACTCTTCTCTGGACTTGCGAAGCTATATAAACTTGTCTTTCAACCGTTTTACAGTTAAATTATACTTTTCAGTGAATTCTGGTGGTTTGAAACACTGGTTTCTTGTGAAGTAACTCTATTTCATGGATTTCGGTAGTGTATAACATCCTTTCTAGACTAGAGACTTACATTTTGATGTCTTTTACACTTGTTCTCTCACTATTCTGTGATATTCATTAGTATTTGCGCTGAATGACTACTGATTTCTAGCTGTTTCCCATAATGGGCCTTCTTTTCTACTTGTGGGTCTTCACCACATGTAGAAACAACTTTATACACTCTTCTCTGAACTTGAGAAGCTATATACACTTGTCTTTCAACTGTTTTACAGTTGAATACTACTATTCAGTGAATTCTAGTGGGTTGAAACACTGTTTTCTTGTGAAGTAACTCTATTTCAAGGATTTCTGTAGTGTATAACATCCTTTCTAGAATAGAAACTTACATTTTGATGTCTTCTACACTTGTTCTCACACAATTCTATGATATTCATTAGTATTTGCAATGAATGACTACTGATTTCTAGCTGTTTCCTATAATGGGCCTTCTTTTCTACTTGTGCGACTTCACCACATGTAGCATCAACTTTATACACTCTTCTCTGGACTTGCGAAGCTATATAAACTTGTCTTTCAACTGTTTTACAGTTAAATACTACTTTTCAGTGAATTCTGGTGGTTTGAAACACTGGTTTCTTGTGAAGTAACTCTATTTCAAGGATTTGTGCAGTGTACAACATCCTTTCTAGACTAAAGACTTACATTTGATGTCTTTTACACTTGTTCTCTCACTATTCTGTGATATTCATTGGTATTTACTCTGAATGACTACTGATTTCTAGCTGTTTCCTATAATTGGCCTTCTTTTCTACTTGTGGGACTTCAACACATGTAGAAACAACTTTATACACTCTTCTCTGGACTTGCGAAGCTATATAAACTTGTCTTTCAACCGTTTTACAGTTAAATACTACTTTTCAGTGAATTCTGGTGGTTTGAAACACTGGTTTCTTGTGAAGTAACTCTATTTCAAGGATTTCGGTAGTGTATAACATCCTTTCTAGACTAGAAACTTACATTTTGATGTCTTCTACACTTGTTCTCACACAATTCTATGATATTCATTAGTATTTGCAATGAATGACTACTGATTTCTAGCTGTTTCCTATAATGGGCCTTCTTTTCTTCTAGTGGGTCTTCACCACATGTAGAAACAACTTTATAGACTCTTCTCTGAACTTGAGAAGCTATATACACTTGTCTTTCAACTGTTTTACAGTTGAATACTACTTTTCAGTGAATTCTAGTGGGTTGAAACACTGTTTTCTTGTGAAGTAACTCTATTTCAAGGATTTCTGTAGTGTACAACATCCTTTCCAGACTAAAGACTTACATTTGATGTCTTTTACACTTGTTCTCTCACTATTCTGTGATATTCATTGGTATTTACTCTGAATGACTACTGATTTCTAGCTGTTTCCTATAATTGGCCTTCTTTTCTACTTGTGGGACTTCAACACATGTAGAAACAACTTTATACACTCTTCTCTGGACTTGCGAAGCTATATAAACTTGTCTTTCAACCGTTTTACAGTTAAATTATACTTTTCAGTGAATTCTGGTGGTTTGAAACACTGGTTTCTTGTGAAGTAACTCTATTGCAAGGATTTCGGTAGTGTATAACATCCTTTCTAGACTAGAGACTTACATTTTGTTGTCTTTTACCCTAGTTCTCTCACTATTCTGTGATATTCATTAGTATTTGCTCTGAATGACTACTGATTTCTAGCTGTTTCCTATAATGGGCCTTCTTTTCTACTTGTGCGACTTCACCACATGTAGAAACAACTTTATACACTCTTCTCTGAACTTGAGAAGCTATATACACTTGTCTTCCAACTGTTTTACAGTTGAATACTACTTTTCAGTGAATTCTAGTGGGTTGAAACACTGTTTTCTTGTGAAGTAACTCTATTTCAAGGATTTCTGTAGTGTATAACATCCTTCCTAGACTAGAAACTTACATTTTGATGTCTTTTACACTTGTTCTCTCACTATTCTGTGATATTCATTGGTATTTACTCTGAATGACTACTGATTTCTAGCTGTTTCCCATAATGGGCCTTCTTTTCTACTTGTGGGTCTTCACCACATGTAGAAACAACTTTATACACTCTTCTCTGAAGTTGAGAAGCTATATACACTTGTCTTCCAACTGTTTTACAGTTGAATACTACTTTTCAGTGAATTCTGGTGGTTTCAAACACTGGTTTCATGTGAACTAACTCTATTTCAAGGATTTGTGCAGTGTACAACATGCTTTCTAGACTAAAGACTTACATTTGATGTCTTTTACACTTGTTCTCTCACTATTCTGTGATATTCATTGGTATTTACTCTGAATGACTACTGATTTCTAGCTTTTTCCTATAATGGGCCTTCTTTTCTACTTGTGGGACTTCAACACATGTAGAAACAACTTTATACACTCTTCTCTGAACTTGTGAAGCTATATACACTTGTCTTCCAACTGTTTTACAGTTGAATACTACTTTTCAGTGAATTCTGGTGGTTTCAAACACTGGTTTCATGTGAACTAACTCTATTTCAAGGATTTGTGCACTGTACAACATCCTTTCTAGACTAAAGACTTACATTTGATGTCTATTACACTTGTTCTCTCACTATTCTGTGATATTCATTGGTATTTACTCTGAATGACTACTGATTTCTAGCTGTTTCCTATAATTGGCCTTCTTTTCTACTTGTGGGACTTCAACACATGTAGAAACAACTTTATACACTCTTCTCTGGAGTTGCGAAGCTATATAAACTTGTCTTTCAACCGTTTTACAGTTAAATACTACTTTTCAGTGAATTCTGGTGGTTTGAAACACTGGTTTCTTGTGAAGTAACTCTATTTCAAGGATTTCTGTAGTGTATAACATCCTTTCTAGACTAGAAACTTACATTTTGATGTCTTCTACACTTGTTCTCACACAATTCTATGATATTCATTAGTATTTGCAATGAATGACTACTGATTTCTAGCTGTTTCCTATAATGGGCCTTCTTTTCTACTTGTGGGACTTCAACACATGTAGAAACAACTTTATACACTCTTCTCTGGACTTGCGAAGCTATATAAACTTGTCTTTCAACTGTTTTACAGTTAAATACTACTTTTCAGTGAATTCTGGTGGTTTGAAACACTGGTTTCTTGTGAAGTAACTCTAATGCAAGGATTTCGTAGTGTATAACATCCTTTCTAGACTAGAGACTTACATTTTGTTGTCTTTTACCCTAGTTCTCTCACTATTCTGTGATATTCATTAGTATTTGCTCTGAATGACTACTGATTTCTAGCTGTTTCCCATAATGGGACTTCTTTTCTACTTGTGGTTCTTCACCACATGGAGAAACAACTTTATACACTCTTCTCTGAACTTGAGAAGCTATATACACTTGTCTTTCAACTGTTTTACAGTTGAATACTACTATTCAGTGAATTCTAGTGGGTTGAAACACTGTTTTCTTGTGAAGTAACTCTATTTCAAGGATTTCTGTAGTGTATAACATCCTTTCTTGACTAGAAACTTACATTTTGATGTCTTCTACACTTGTTCTCACACAATTCTATGATATTCATTAGTATTTGCAATGAATGACTACTGATTTCTAGCTGTTTCCTATAATGGGCCTTCTTTTCTACTTGTGCGACTTCACCACATGTAGAAACAACTTTATACACTCTTCTCTGAACTTGAGAAGCTATATACACTTGTCTTCCAACTGTTTTACAGTTGAATACTACTTTTCAGTGAATTCTGGTGGTTTGAAACACTGTTTTCTTGTGAAGTAACTCTATTTCAAGGATTTCAGTAGTGTATAACATCCTTTCTAGACTAGAGACTTACATTTTGATGTCTTTTACACTTGTTCTCTCACTATTCTGTGATATTCATTAGTATTTCCTCTGAATGACTACTGATTTCTAGCTGTTTCCCATAATGGGCCTTCTTTTATACTTGTGGGACTTCAACCCATGTAGAAACAACTTTATACACTCTTCTCTGGACTTGCGAAGCTATATAAACTTGTCTTTCAACTGTTTTACAGTTAAATACTTCTTTTCAGTGAATTCTGGTGGTTTGAAACACTGGTTTCTTGTGAAGTAACTCTATTGCAAGGATTTCGGTAGTGTATAACATCCTTTCTAGACTAGAGACTTACATTTTGTTGTCTTTTACCCTAGTTCTCTCACTATTCTGTGATATTCATTAGTATTTGCTCTGAATGACTACTGATTTCTAGCTGTTTCCCATAATGGGCCTTCTTTTCTACTTGTGGTTCTTCACCACATGGAGAAACAACTTTATACACTCTTCTCTGAACTTGAGAACCTATATACACTTGACTTTCAACTGTTTTACAGTTGAATACTACTATTCAGTGAATTCTAGTGGGTTGAAACACTGTTTTCTTGTGAAGTAAATCTATTTCAAGGATTTCTGTAGTGTATAACATCCTTTCTTGACTAGAAACTTACATTTTGATGTCTTCTACACTTGTTCTCACACAATTCCATGATATTCATTAGTATTTGCAATGAATGACTACTGATTTCTAGCTGTTTCCTATAATGGGCCTTCTTTTCTACTTGTGCGACTTCACCACATGTAGAAACAACTTTATACACTCTTCTCTGAACTTGAGAAGCTATATACACTTGTCTTCCAACTGTTTTACAGTTGAATACTACTTTTCAGTGAATTCTGGTGGTTTGAAACACTGGTTTCTTGTGAACTAACTCTATTTCAAGGATTTCGGTAGTGTATACCATCCTTTCTAGACTAGAGACTTACATTTTGATGTCTTTTACACTTGTTCTCTCACTATTCTGTGATATTCATTAGTATTTCCGCTGAATGACTACTGATTTCTAGCTGTTTCCCATAATGGGCCTTCTTTTCTACTTGTGGGTCTTCACCACATGGAGAAACAACTTTATACACTCTTCTCTGAACTTGAGAAGCTATATACACTTGTCTTTCAACTGTTTTACAGTTGAATACTACTTTTCAGTGAATTCTAGTGGGTTGAAACACTGTTTTCTTGAGAAGTAACTCTATTTCAAGGATTTCGGTAGTGTATAACATCCTTTCTAGACTAGAGACTTACATTTTGTTGTCTTTTACCCTAGTTCTCTCACTATTCTGTGATATTCATTAGTATTTGCTCTGAATGACTACTGATTTCTAGCTGTTTCCCCTAATGGGCCTTCTTTTCTACTTGTGGGTCTTCACCACATGTAGAAACAACTTTATACACTCTTCTCTGGACTTGCGAAGCTATATACACTTGTCTTTCAACTGTTTTACAGTTGAATACTACTATTCAGTGAATTGTAGTGGGTTGAAACACTGTTTTCTTGTGAAGTAACTCTATTTCAAGGATTTCTATAGTGTATAACATCCTTTCTAGACTAGAAACTTACATTTTGATGTCTTCTACACTTGTTCTCACACAATTCTATGATATTCATTAGTATTTGCAATGAAGGACAACTGATTTCTAGCTGTTTCCTATAATGGGCCTTCTTTTCTACTTGTGCGACTTCACCACATGTAGAAACAACTTTATACACTCTTCTCTGAACTTGTGAAGCTATATACACTTGTCTTCCAACTGTTTTACAGTTGAATACTACTTTTCAGTGAATTCCGGTCGTTTCAAACACTCGTTTCATGTGAACTAACTCTATTTCAAGGATTTGTGCAGTGTACAACATGCTTTCTAGACTAAAGACTTACATTTGATGTCTTTTACACTTGTTCTCTCACTATTCTGTGATATTCATTGGTATTTACTCTGAATGACTACTGATTTCTAGCTTTTTCCTATAATGGGCCTTCTTTTCTACTTGTGGGACTTCAACACATGTAGAAACAACTTTATACACTCTTCTCTGGACTTGCGAAGCTATATAAACTTGTCTTTCAACCGTTTTACAGTTACATACTACTTTTCAGTGAATTCTGGTGGTTTGAAACACTGGTTTCTTGTGAAGTAACTCTATTTCAAGGATTTCGGTAGTGTATAACATCCTTTCTAGACTAGAAACTTACATTTTGATGTCTTCTACACTTGTTCTCACACAATTCTATGATATTCATTAGTATTTGCAATGAATGACTACTGATTTCTAGCTGTTTCCTATAATGGGCCTTCTTTTCTTCTAGTGGGTCTTCACCACATGTAGAAACAACTTTATAGACTCTTCTCTGAACTTGAGAAGCTATATACACTTGTCTTTCAACTGTTTTACAGTTGAATACTACTTTTCAGTGAATTCTAGTGGGTTGAAACACTGTTTTCTTGTGAAGTAACTCTATTTCAAGGATTTCTGTAGTGTACAACATCCTTTCCAGACTAAAGACTTACATTTGATGTCTTTTACACTTGTTCTCTCACTATTCTGTGATATTCATTGGTATTTACTCTGAATGACTACTGATTTCTAGCTGTTTCCTATAATTGGCCTTCTTTTCTACTTGTGGGACTTCAACACATGTAGAAACAACTTTATACACTCTTCTCTGGACTTGCGAAGCTATATAAACTTGTCTTTCAACCGTTTTACAGTTAAATTATACTTTTCAGTGCATTCTGGTGGTTTGAAACACTGGTTTCTTGTGAAGTAACTCTATTTCATGGATTTCGGTAGTGTATAACATCCTTTCTAGACTAGAGACTTACATTTTGATGTCTTTTACACTTGTTCTCTCACTATTCTGTGATATTCATTAGTATTTGCGCTGAATGACTACTGATTTCTAGCTGTTTCCCATAATGGGCCTTCTTTTCTACTTGTGGGTATTCACCACATGTAGAAACAACTTTATACACTCTTCTCTGAACTTGAGAAGCTATATACACTTGTCTTTCAACTGTTTTACAGTTGAATACTACTATTCAGTGAATTCTAGTGGGTTGAAACACTGTTTTCTTGTGAAGTAACTCTATTTCAAGGATTTCTGTAGTGTATAACATCCTTTCTAGAATAGAAACTTACATTTTGATGTCTTCTACACTTGTTCTCACACAATTCTATGATATTCATTAGTATTTGCAATGAATGACTACTGATTTCTAGCTGTTTCCTATAATGGGCCTTCTTTTCTACTTGTGCGACTTCACCACATGTAGCATCAACTTTATACACTCTTCTCTGGACTTGCGAAGCTATATAAACTTGTCTTTCAACTGTTTTACAGTTAAATACTACTTTTCAGTGAATTCTGGTGGTTTGAAACACTGGTTTCTTGTGAAGTAACTCTATTTCAAGGATTTGTGCAGTGTACAACATCCTTTCTAGACTAAAGACTTACATTTGATGTCTTTTACACTTGTTCTCTCACTATTCTGTGATATTCATTGGTATTTACTCTGAATGACTACTGATTTCTAGCTGTTTCCTATAATTGGCCTTCTTTTCTACTTGTGGGACTTCAACACATGTAGAAACAACTTTATACACTCTTCTCTGGACTTGCGAAGCTATATAAACTTGTCTTTCAACCGTTTTACAGTTACATACTACTTTTCAGTGAATTCTGGTGGTTTGAAACACTGGTTTCTTGTGAAGTAACTCTATTTCAAGGATTTCGGTAGTGTATAACATCCTTTCTAGACTAGAAACTTACATTTTGATGTCTTCTACACTTGTTCTCACACAATTCTATGATATTCATTAGTATTTGCAATGAATGACTACTGATTTCTAGCTGTTTCCTATAATGGGCCTTCTTTTCTTCTAGTGGGTCTTCACCACATGTAGAAACAACTTTATAGACTCTTCTCTGAACTTGAGAAGCTATATACACTTGTCTTTCAACTGTTTTACAGTTGAATACTACTTTTCAGTGAATTCTAGTGGGTTGAAACACTGTTTTCTTGTGAAGTAACTCTATTTCAAGGATTTCTGTAGTGTACAACATCCTTTCCAGACTAAAGACTTACATTTGATGTCTTTTACACTTGTTCTCTCACTATTCTGTGATATTCATTGGTATTTACTCTGAATGACTACTGATTTCTAGCTGTTTCCTATAATTGGCCTTCTTTTCTACTTGTGGGACTTCAACACATGTAGAAACAACTTTATACACTCTTCTCTGGACTTGCGAAGCTATATAAACTTGTCTTTCAACCGTTTTACAGTTAAATTATACTTTTCAGTGAATTCTGGTGGTTTGAAACACTGGTTTCTTGTGAAGTAACTCTATTTCATGGATTTCGGTAGTGTATAACATCCTTTCTAGACTAGAGACTTACATTTTGATGTCTTTTACACTTGTTCTCTCACTATTCTGTGATATTCATTAGTATTTGCGCTGAATGACTACTGATTTCTAGCTGTTTCCCATAATGGGCCTTCTTTTCTACTTGTGGGTCTTCACCACATGTAGAAACAACTTTATACACTCTTCTCTGAACTTGAGAAGCTATATACACTTGTCTTTCAACTGTTTTACAGTTGAATACTACTATTCAGTGAATTCTAGTGGGTTGAAACACTGTTTTCTTGTGAAGTAACTCTATTTCAAGGATTTCTGTAGTGTATAACATCCTTTCTAGAATAGAAACTTACATTTTGATGTCTTCTACACTTGTTCTCACACAATTCTATGATATTCATTAGTATTTGCAATGAATGACTACTGATTTCTAGCTGTTTCCTATAATGGGCCTTCTTTTCTACTTGTGCGACTTCACCACATGTAGCATCAACTTTATACACTCTTCTCTGGACTTGCGAAGCTATATAAACTTGTCTTTCAACTGTTTTACAGTTAAATACTACTTTTCAGTGAATTCTGGTGGTTTGAAACACTGGTTTCTTGTGAAGTAACTCTATTTCAAGGATTTGTGCAGTGTACAACATCCTTTCTAGACTAAAGACTTACATTTGATGTCTTTTACACTTGTTCTCTCACTATTCTGTGATATTCATTGGTATTTACTCTGAATGACTACTGATTTCTAGCTGTTTCCTATAATTGGCCTTCTTTTCTACTTGTGGGACTTCAACACATGTAGAAACAACTTTATACACTCTTCTCTGGACTTGCGAAGCTATATAAACTTGTCTTTCAACCGTTTTACAGTTACATACTACTTTTCAGTGAATTCTGGTGGTTTGAAACACTGTTTTCTTGTGAAGTAACTCTATTTCAAGGATTTTGGTAGTGTATAACATCCTTTCTAGACTAGAGACTTACATTTTGATGTCTTTTACACTTGTTCTCTCACTATTCTGTGATATTCATTAGTATTTCCGCTGAATGACTACTGATTTCTAGCTGTTTCCCATAATGGGCCTTCTTTTATACTTGTGGGACTTCAACCCATGTAGAAACAACTTTATACATTCTTCTCTGGACTTGCGAAGCTATATAAACCTGTCTTTCAACTGTTTTACAGTTAAATACTACTTTTCAGTGAATTCTGGTGGTTTGAAACACTGGTTTCTTGTGAAGTAACTCTATTGCAAGGATTTCGGTAGTGTATAACATCCTTTCTAGACTAGAGACTTACATTTTGTTGTCTTTTACCCTAGTTCTCTCACTATTCTGTGATATTCATTAGTATTTGCTCTGAATGACTACTGATTTCTAGCTGTTTCCTATAATGGGCCTTCTTTTCTACTTGTGCGACTTCACCACATGTAGAAACAACTTTATACACTCTTCTCTGAACTTGAGAAGCTATATACACTTGTCTTCCAACTGTTTTACAGTTGAATACTACTTTTCAGTGAATTCTAGTGGGTTGAAACACTGTTTTCTTGTGAAGTAACTCTATTTCAAGGATTTCTGTAGTGTATAACATCCTTCCTAGACTAGAAACTTACATTTTGATGTCTTTTACACTTGTTCTCTCACTATTCTGTGACATTCATTGGTATTTACTCTGAATGACTACTGATTTCTAGCTGTTTCCCATAATGGGCCTTCTTTTCTACTTGTGGGTCTTCACCACATGTAGAAACAACTTTATACACTCTTCTCTGAAGTTGAGAAGCTATATACACTTGTCTTTCAACTGTTTTACAGTTGAATACTACTTTTCAGTGAATTCTAGTGGGTTGAAACACTGTTTTCTTGTGAAGTAACTCTATTTCAAGGATTTCTGTAGTGTATAACATCCTTTCTAGACTAGAAACTTACATTTTGATGTCTTCTACACTTGTTCTAACACAATTCTATGATATTCATTAGTATTTGCAATGAATGACTACTGATTTCTAGCTGTTTCCTATAATGGGCCTTCTTTTCTACTTGTGGGACTTCAACACATGTAGAAACAACTTTATACACTCTTCTCTGGACTTGCGAAGCTATATAAACTTGTCTTTCAACTGTTTTACAGTTAAATGCTACTTTTCAATGAATTCTGGTGGTTTGAAACACTGTTTTCTTGTGAAGTAACTCTATTTCAAGGATTTCGGTAGTGTATAACATCCTTTCTAGACTAGAGACTTACATTTTGTTGTCTTTTACCCTAGTTCTCTCACTGTTCTGTGATATTCATTAGTATTTGCTCTGAATGACTACTGATTTCTAGCTGTTTCCCATAATGGGCCTTCTTTTCTTCTAGTGGGTCTTCACCACATGTAGAAACAACTTTATAGACTCTTCTCTGAACTTGAGAAGCTATATACACTTGTCTTTCAACTGTTTTACAGTTGAATACTACTTTTCAGTGAATTCTAGTGGGTTGAAACACTGTTTTCTTGTGAAGTAACTCTATTTCAAGGATTTCTGTAGTGTACAACATCCTTTCCAGACTAAAGACTTACATTTGATGTCTTTTACACTTGTTCTCTCACTATTCTGTGATATTCATTGGTATTTACTCTGAATGACTACTGATTTCTAGCTGTTTCCTATAATTGGCCTTCTTTTCTACTTGTGCGACTTCAACACATGTAGAAACAACTTTATACACTCTTCTCTGAACTTGTGAAGCTATATACACTTGTCTTCCAACTGTTTTACAGTTGAATACTACTTTTCAGTGAATTCCGGTCGTTTCAAACACTGGTTTCATGTGAACTAACTCTATTTCAAGGATTTGTGCACTGTACAACATCCTTTCTAGACTAAAGACTTACATATGATGTCTATTACACTTGTTCTCTCACTATTCTGTGATATTCATTAGTATTTGCGCTGAATGACTACTGATTTCTAGCTGTTTCCCATAATGGGCCTTCTTTTCTACTTGTGGGTCTTCACCACATGTAGAAACAACTTTATAGACTCTTCTCTGAACTTGAGAAGCTATATACACTTGTCTTTCAACTGTTTTACAGTTGAATACTACTTTTCAGTGAATTCTAGTGGGTTGAAACACTGTTTTCTTGTGAAGTAACTCTATTTCAAGGATTTCTGTAGTGTACAACATCCTTTCCAGACTAAAGACTTACATTTGATGTCTTTTACACTTGTTCTCTCACTATTCTGTGATATTCATTGGTATTTACTCTGAATGACTACTGATTTCTAGCTGTTTCCTATAATTGGCCTTCTTTTCTACTTGTGGGACTTCAACACATGTAGAAACAACTTTATACACTCTTCTCTGGACTTGCGAAGCTATATAAACTTGTCTTTCAACCGTTTTACAGTTAAATTATACTTTTCAGTGAATTCTGGTGGTTTGAAACACTGGTTTCTTGTGAAGTAACTCTATTTCATGGATTTCGGTAGTGTATAACATCCTTTCTAGACTAGAGACTTACATTTTGATGTCTTTTACACTTGTTCTCTCACTATTCTGTGATATTCATTAGTATTTGCGCTGAATGACTACTGATTTCTAGCTGTTTCCCATAATGGGCCTTCTTTTCTACTTGTGGGTCTTCACCACATGTAGAAACAACTTTATACACTCTTCTCTGAACTTGAGAAGCTATATACACTTGTCTTTCAACTGTTTTACAGTTGAATACTACTATTCAGTGAATTCTAGTGGGTTGAAACACTGTTTTCTTGTGAAGTAACTCTATTTCAAGGATTTCTGTAGTGTATAACATCCTTTCTAGAATAGAAACTTACATTTTGATGTCTTCTACACTTGTTCTCACACAATTCTGTGATATTCATTAGTATTTGCAATGAATGACTACTGATTTCTAGCTGTTTCCTATAATGGGCCTTCTTTTCTACTTGTGCGACTTCACCACATGTAGCATCAACTTTATACACTCTTCTCTGGACTTGCGAAGCTATATAAACTTGTCTTTCAACTGTTTTACAGTTAAATACTACTTTTCAGTGAATTCTGGTGGTTTGAAACACTGGTTTCTTGTGAAGTAACTCTATTTCAAGGATTTGTGCAGTGTACAACATCCTTTCTAGACTAAAGACTTACATTTGATGTCTTTTACACTTGTTCTCTCACTATTCTGTGATATTCATTGGTATTTACTCTGAATGACTACTGATTTCTAGCTGTTTCCTATAATTGGCCTTCTTTTCTACTTGTGGGACTTCAACACATGTAGAAACAACTTTATACACTCTTCTCTGGACTTGCGAAGCTATATAAACTTGTCTTTCAACCGTTTTACAGTTACATACTACTTTTCAGTGAATTCTGGTGGTTTGAAACACTGGTTTCTTGTGAAGTAACTCTATTTCAAGGATTTCGGTAGTGTATAACATCCTTTCTAGACTAGAAACTTACATTTTGATGTCTTCTACACTTGTTCTCACACAATTCTATGATATTCATTAGTATTTGCAATGAATGACTACTGATTTCTAGCTGTTTCCTATAATGGGCCTTCTTTTCTTCTAGTGGGTCTTCACCACATGTAGAAACAACTTTATAGACTCTTCTCTGAACTTGAGAAGCTATATACACTTGTCTTTCAACTGTTTTACAGTTGAATACTACTTTTCAGTGAATTCTAGTGGGTTGAAACACTGTTTTCTTGTGAAGTAACTCTATTTCAAGGATTTCTGTAGTGTACAACATCCTTTCCAGACTAAAGACTTACATTTGATGTCTTTTACACTTGTTCTCTCACTATTCTGTGATATTCATTGGTATTTACTCTGAATGACTACTGATTTCTAGCTGTTTCCTATAATTGGCCTTCTTTTCTACTTGTGGGACTTCAACACATGTAGAAACAACTTTATACACTCTTCTCTGGACTTGCGAAGCTATATAAACTTGTCTTTCAACCGTTTTACAGTTAAATTATACATTTCAGTGCATTCTGGTGGTTTGAAACACTGGTTTCTTGTGAAGTAACTCTATTTCATGGATTTCGGTAGTGTATAACATCCTTTCTAGACTAGAGACTTACATTTTGATGTCTTTTACACTTGTTCTCTCACTATTCTGTGATATTCATTAGTATTTGCGCTGAATGACTACTGATTTCTAGCTGTTTCCCATAATGGGCCTTCTTTTCTACTTGTGGGTATTCACCACATGTAGAAACAACTTTATACACTCTTCTCTGAACTTGAGAAGCTATATACACTTGTCTTTCAACTGTTTTACAGTTGAATACTACTATTCAGTGAATTCTAGTGGGTTGAAACACTGTTTTCTTGTGAAGTAACTCTATTTCAAGGATTTCTGTAGTGTATAACATCCTTTCTAGAATAGAAACTTACATTTTGATGTCTTCTACACTTGTTCTCACACAATTCTATGATATTCATTAGTATTTGCAATGAATGACTACTGATTTCTAGCTGTTTCCTATAATGGGCCTTCTTTTCTACTTGTGCGACTTCACCACATGTAGCATCAACTTTATACACTCTTCTCTGGACTTGCGAAGCTATATAAACTTGTCTTTCAACTGTTTTACAGTTAAATACTACTTTTCAGTGAATTCTGGTGGTTTGAAACACTGGTTTCTTGTGAAGTAACTCTATTTCAAGGATTTGTGCAGTGTACAACATCCTTTCTAGACTAAAGACTTACATTTGATGTCTTTTACACTTGTTCTCTCACTATTCTGTGATATTCATTGGTATTTACTCTGAATGACTACTGATTTCTAGCTGTTTCCTATAATTGGCCTTCTTTTCTACTTGTGGGACTTCAACACATGTAGAAACAACTTTATACACTCTTCTCTGGACTTGCGAAGCTATATAAACTTGTCTTTCAACCGTTTTACAGTTACATACTACTTTTCAGTGAATTCTGGTGGTTTGAAACACTGGTTTCTTGTGAAGTAACTCTATTTCAAGGATTTCGGTAGTGTATAACATCCTTTCTAGACTAGAAACTTACATTTTGATGTCTTCTACACTTGTTCTCACACAATTCTATGATATTCATTAGTATTTGCAATGAATGACTACTGATTTCTAGCTGTTTCCTATAATGGGCCTTCTTTTCTACTTGTGCGACTTCACCACATGTAGCATCAACTTTATACACTCTTCTCTGGACTTGCGAAGCTATATAAACTTGTCTTTCAACTGTTTTACAGTTAAATACTACTTTTCAGTGAATTCTGGTGGTGTGAAACACTGGTTTCTTGTGAAGTAACTCTATTTCAAGGATTTGTGCAGTGTACAACATCCTTTCTAGACTAAAGACTTACATTTGATGTCTTTTACACTTGTTCTCTCACTATTCTGTGATATTCATTGGTATTTACTCTGAATGACTACTGATTTCTAGCTGTTTCCTATAATTGGCCTTCTTTTCTACTTGTGGGACTTCAACACATGTAGAAACAACTTTATACACTCTTCTCTGGACTTGCGAAGCTATATAAACTTGTCTTTCAACCGTTTTACAGTTACATACTACTTTTCAGTGAATTCTGGTGGTTTGAAACACTGTTTTCTTGTGAAGTAACTCTATTTCAAGGATTTTGGTAGTGTATAACATCCTTTCTAGACTAGAGACTTACATTTTGATGTCTTTTACACTTGTTCTCTCACTATTCTGTGATATTCATTAGTATTTCCGCTGAATGACTACTGATTTCTAGCTGTTTCCCATAATGGGCCTTCTTTTATACTTGTGGGACTTCAACCCATGTAGAAACAACTTTATACACTCTTCTCTGGACTTGCGAAGCTATATAAACCTGTCTTTCAACTGTTTTACAGTTAAATACTACTTTTCAGTGAATTCTGGTGGTTTGAAACACTGGTTTCTTGTGAAGTAACTCTATTGCAAGGATTTCGGTAGTGTATAACATCCTTTCTAGACTAGAGACTTACATTTTGTTGTCTTTTACCCTAGTTCTCTCACTATTCTGTGATATTCATTAGTATTTGCTCTGAATGACTACTGATTTCTAGCTGTTTCCTATAATGGGCCTTCTTTTCTACTTGTGCGACTTCACCACATGTAGAAACAACTTTATACACTCTTCTCTGAACTTGAGAAGCTATATACACTTGTCTTCCAACTGTTTTACAGTTGAATACTACTTTTCAGTGAATTCTAGTGGGTTGAAACACTGTTTTCTTGTGAAGTAACTCTATTTCAAGGATTTCTGTAGTGTATAACATCCTTCCTAGACTAGAAACTTACATTTTGATGTCTTTTACACTTGTTCTCTCACTATTCTGTGATATTCATTGGTATTTACTCTGAATGACTACTGATTTCTAGCTGTTTCCCATAATGGGCCTTCTTTTCTACTTGTGGGTCTTCACCACATGTAGAAACAACTTTATACACTCTTCTCTGAAGTTGAGAAGCTATATACACTTGTCTTTCAACTGTTTTACAGTTGAATACTACTTTTCAGTGAATTCTAGTGGGTTGAAACACTGTTTTCTTGTGAAGTAACTCTATTTCAAGGATTTCTGTAGTGTATAACATCCTTTCTAGACTAGAAACTTACATTTTGATGTCTTCTACACTTGTTCTAACACAATTCTATGATATTCATTAGTATTTGCAATGAATGACTACTGATTTCTAGCTGTTTCCTATAATGGGCCTTCTTTTCTACTTGTGGGACTTCAACACATGTAGAAACAACTTTATACACTCTTCTCTGGACTTGCGAAGCTATATAAACTTGTCTTTCAACTGTTTTACAGTTAAATGCTACTTTTCAATGAATTCTGGTGGTTTGAAACACTGTTTTCTTGTGAAGTAACTCTATTTCAAGGATTTCGGTAGTGTATAACATCCTTTCTAGACTAGAGACTTACATTTTGTTGTCTTTTACCCTAGTTCTCTCACTGTTCTGTGATATTCATTAGTATTTGCTCTGAATGACTACTGATTTCTAGCTGTTTCCCATAATGGGCCTTCTTTTCTTCTAGTGGGTCTTCACCACATGTAGAAACAACTTTATAGACTCTTCTCTGAACTTGAGAAGCTATATACACTTGTCTTTCAACTGTTTTACAGTTGAATACTACTTTTCAGTGAATTCTAGTGGGTTGAAACACTGTTTTCTTGTGAAGTAACTCTATTTCAAGGATTTCTGTAGTGTACAACATCCTTTCCAGACTAAAGACTTACATTTGATGTCTTTTACACTTGTTCTCTCACTATTCTGTGATATTCATTGGTATTTACTCTGAATGACTACTGATTTCTAGCTGTTTCCTATAATTGGCCTTCTTTTCTACTTGTGGGACTTCAACACATGTAGAAACAACTTTATACACTCTTCTCTGGACTTGCGAAGCTATATAAACTTGTCTTTCAACCGTTTTACAGTTAAATTATACTTTTCAGTGAATTCTGGTGGTTTGAAACACTGGTTTCTTGTGAAGTAACTCTATTTCATGGATTTCGGTAGTGTATAACATCCTTTCTAGACTAGAGACTTACATTTTGATGTCTTTTACACTTGTTCTCTCACTATTCTGTGATATTCATTAGTATTTGCGCTGAATGACTACTGATTTCTAGCTGTTTCCCATAATGGGCCTTCTTTTCTACTTGTGGGTCTTCACCACATGTAGAAACAACTTTATACACTCTTCTCTGAACTTGAGAAGCTATATACACTTGTCTTTCAACTGTTTTACAGTTGAATACTACTATTCAGTGAATTCTAGTGGGTTGAAACACTGTTTTCTTGTGAAGTAACTCTATTTCAAGGATTTCTGTAGTGTATAACATCCTTTCTAGAATAGAAACTTACATTTTGATGTCTTCTACACTTGTTCTCACACAATTCTATGATATTCATTAGTATTTGCAATGAATGACTACTGATTTCTAGCTGTTTCCTATAATGGGCCTTCTTTTCTACTTGTGCGACTTCACCACATGTAGCATCAACTTTATACACTCTTCTCTGGACTTGCGAAGCTATATAAACTTGTCTTTCAACTGTTTTACAGTTAAATACTACTTTTCAGTGAATTCTGGTGGTTTGAAACACTGGTTTCTTGTGAAGTAACTCTATTTCAAGGATTTGTGCAGTGTACAACATCCTTTCTAGACTAAAGACTTACATTTGATGTCTTTTACACTTGTTCTCTCACTATTCTGTGATATTCATTGGTATTTACTCTGAATGACTACTGATTTCTAGCTGTTTCCTATAATTGGCCTTCTTTTCTACTTGTGGGACTTCAACACATGTAGAAACAACTTTATACACTCTTCTCTGGACTTGCGAAGCTATATAAACTTGTCTTTCAACCGTTTTACAGTTACATACTACTTTTCAGTGAATTCTGGTGGTTTGAAACACTGGTTTCTTGTGAAGTAACTCTATTTCAAGGATTTCGGTAGTGTATAACATCCTTTCTAGACTAGAAACTTACATTTTGATGTCTTCTACACTTGTTCTCACACAATTCTATGATATTCATTAGTATTTGCAATGAATGACTACTGATTTCTAGCTGTTTCCTATAATGGGCCTTCTTTTCTTCTAGTGGGTCTTCACCACATGTAGAAACAACTTTATAGACTCTTCTCTGAACTTGAGAAGCTATATACACTTGTCTTTCAACTGTTTTACAGTTGAATACTACTTTTCAGTGAATTCTAGTGGGTTGAAACACTGTTTTCTTGTGAAGTAACTCTATTTCAAGGATTTCTGTAGTGTACAACATCCTTTCCAGACTAAAGACTTACATTTGATGTCTTTTACACTTGTTCTCTCACTATTCTGTGATATTCATTGGTATTTACTCTGAATGACTACTGATTTCTAGCTGTTTCCTATAATTGGCCTTCTTTTCTACTTGTGGGACTTCAACACATGTAGAAACAACTTTATACACTCTTCTCTGGACTTGCGAAGCTATATAAACTTGTCTTTCAACCGTTTTACAGTTAAATTATACTTTTCAGTGAATTCTGGTGGTTTGAAACACTGGTTTCTTGTGAAGTAACTCTATTTCATGGATTTCGGTAGTGTATAACATCCTTTCTAGACTAGAGACTTACATTTTGATGTCTTTTACACTTGTTCTCTCACTATTCTGTGATATTCATTAGTATTTGCGCTGAATGACTACTGATTTCTAGCTGTTTCCCATAATGGGCCTTCTTTTCTACTTGTGGGTCTTCACCACATGTAGAAACAACTTTATACACTCTTCTCTGAACTTGAGAAGCTATATACACTTGTCTTTCAACTGTTTTACAGTTGAATACTACTATTCAGTGAATTCTAGTGGGTTGAAACACTGTTTTCTTGTGAAGTAACTCTATTTCAAGGATTTCTGTAGTGTATAACATCCTTTCTAGAATAGAAACTTACATTTTGATGTCTTCTACACTTGTTCTCACACAATTCTATGATATTCATTAGTATTTGCAATGAATGACTACTGATTTCTAGCTGTTTCCTATAATGGGCCTTCTTTTCTACTTGTGCGACTTCACCACATGTAGCATCAACTTTATACACTCTTCTCTGGACTTGCGAAGCTATATAAACTTGTCTTTCAACTGTTTTACAGTTAAATACTACTTTTCAGTGAATTCTGGTGGTTTCAAACACTGGTTTCATGTGAACTAACTCTATTTCAAGGATTTGTGCAGTGTACAACATGCTTTCTAGACTAAAGACTTACATTTGATGTCTTTTACACTTGTTCTCTCACTATTCTGTGATATTCATTGGTATTTACTCTGAATGACTACTGATTTCTAGCTTTTTCCTATAATGGGCCTTCTTTTCTACTTGTGGGACTTCAACACATGTAGAAACAACTTTATACACTCTTCTCTGAACTTGTGAAGCTATATACACTTGTCTTCCAACTGTTTTACAGTTGAATACTACTTTTCAGTGAATTCTGGTGGTTTCAAACACTGGTTTCATGTGAACTAACTCTATTTCAAGGATTTGTGCACTGTACAACATCCTTTCTAGACTAAAGACTTACATTTGATGTCTATTACACTTGTTCTCTCACTATTCTGTGATATTCATTGGTATTTACTCTGAATGACTACTGATTTCTAGCTGTTTCCTATAATTGGCCTTCTTTTCTACTTGTGGGACTTCAACACATGTAGAAACAACTTTATACACTCTTCTCTGGAGTTGCGAAGCTATATAAACTTGTCTTTCAACCGTTTTACAGTTAAATACTACTTTTCAGTGAATTCTGGTGGTTTGAAACACTGGTTTCTTGTGAAGTAACTCTATTTCAAGGATTTCTGTAGTGTATAACATCCTTTCTAGACTAGAAACTTACATTTTGATGTCTTCTACACTTGTTCTCACACAATTCTATGATATTCATTAGTATTTGCAATGAATGACTACTGATTTCTAGCTGTTTCCTATAATGGGCCTTCTTTTCTACTTGTGGGACTTCAACACATGTAGAAACAACTTTATACACTCTTCTCTGGACTTGCGAAGCTATATAAACTTGTCTTTCAACTGTTTTACAGTTAAATACTACTTTTCAGTGAATTCTGGTGGTTTGAAACACTGGTTTCTTGTGAAGTAACTCTATTGCAAGGATTTCGTAGTGTATAACATCCTTTCTAGACTAGAGACTTACATTTTGTTGTCTTTTACCCTAGTTCTCTCACTATTCTGTGATATTCATTAGTATTTGCTCTGAATGACTACTGATTTCTAGCTGTTTCCCATAATGGGACTTCTTTTCTACTTGTGGTTCTTCACCACATGGAGAAACAACTTTATACACTCTTCTCTGAACTTGAGAAGCTATATACACTTGTCTTTCAACTGTTTTACAGTTGAATACTACTATTCAGTGAATTCTAGTGGGTTGAAACACTGTTTTCTTGTGAAGTAACTCTATTTCAAGGATTTCTGTAGTGTATAACATCCTTTCTTGACTAGAAACTTACATTTTGATGTCTTCTACACTTGTTCTCACACAATTCCATGATATTCATTAGTATTTGCAATGAATGACTACTGATTTCTAGCTGTTTCCTATAATGGGCCTTCTTTTCTACTTGTGCGACTTCACCACATGTAGAAACAACTTTATACACTCTTCTCTGAACTTGAGAAGCTATATACACTTGTCTTCCAACTGTTTTACAGTTGAATACTACTTTTCAGTGAATTCTGGTGGTTTGAAACACTGGTTTCTTGTGAACTAACTCTATTTCAAGGATTTCGGTAGTGTATACCATCCTTTCTAGACTAGAGACTTACATTTTGATGTCTTTTACACTTGTTCTCTCACTATTCTGTGATATTCATTAGTATTTCCGCTGAATGACTACTGATTTCTAGCTGTTTCCCATAATGGGCCTTCTTTTCTACTTGTGGGTCTTCACCACATGGAGAAACAACTTTATACACTCTTCTCTGAACTTGAGAAGCTATATACACTTGTCTTTCAACTGTTTTACAGTTGAATACTACTTTTCAGTGAATTCTAGTGGGTTGAAACACTGTTTTCTTGAGAAGTAACTCTATTTCAAGGATTTCGGTAGTGTATAACATCCTTTCTAGACTAGAGACTTACATTTTGTTGTCTTTTACCCTAGTTCTCTCACTATTCTGTGATATTCATTAGTATTTGCTCTGAATGACTACTGATTTCTAGCTGTTTCCCCTAATGGGCCTTCTTTTCTACTTGTGGGTCTTCACCACATGTAGAAACAACTTTATACACTCTTCTCTGGACTTGCGAAGCTATATACACTTGTCTTTCAACTGTTTTACAGTTGAATACTACTATTCAGTGAATTCTAGTGGGTTGAAACACTGTTTTCTTGTGAAGTAACTCTATTTCAAGGATTTCTATAGTGTATAACATCCTTTCTAGACTAGAAACTTACATTTTGATGTCTTCTACACTTGTTCTCACACAATTCTATGATATTCATTAGTATTTGCAATGAAGGACAACTGATTTCTAGCTGTTTCCTATAATGGGCCTTCTTTTCTACTTGTGCGACTTCACCACATGTAGAAACAACTTTATACACTCTTCTCTGAACTTGTGAAGCTATATACACTTGTCTTCCAACTGTTTTACAGTTGAATACTACTTTTCAGTGAATTCTGGTGGTTTCAAACACTGGTTTCATGTGAACTAACTCTATTTCAAGGATTTGTGCAGTGTACAACATGCTTTCTAGACTAAAGACTTACATTTGATGTCTTTTACACTTGTTCTCTCACTATTCTGTGATATTCATTGGTATTTACTCTGAATGACTACTGATTTCTAGCTTTTTCCTATAATGGGCCTTCTTTTCTACTTGTGGGACTTCAACACATGTAGAAACAACTTTATACACTCTTCTCTGAACTTGTGAAGCTATATACACTTGTCTTCCAACTGTTTTACAGTTGAATACTACTTTTCAGTGAATTCTGGTGGTTTCAAACACTGGTTTCATGTGAACTAACTCTATTTCAAGGATTTGTGCACTGTACAACATCCTTTCTAGACTAAAGACTTACATTTGATGTCTATTACACTTGTTCTCTCACTATTCTGTGATATTCATTGGTATTTACTCTGAATGACTACTGATTTCTAGCTGTTTCCTATAATTGGCCTTCTTTTCTACTTGTGGGACTTCAACACATGTAGAAACAACTTTATACACTCTTCTCTGGAGTTGCGAAGCTATATAAACTTGTCTTTCAACCGTTTTACAGTTAAATACTACTTTTCAGTGAATTCTGGTGGTTTGAAACACTGGTTTCTTGTGAAGTAACTCTATTTCAAGGATTTCTGTAGTGTATAACATCCTTTCTAGACTAGAAACTTACATTTTGATGTCTTCTACACTTGTTCTCACACAATTCTATGATATTCATTAGTATTTGCAATGAATGACTACTGATTTCTAGCTGTTTCCTATAATGGGCCTTCTTTTCTACTTGTGGGACTTCAACACATGTAGAAACAACTTTATACACTCTTCTCTGGACTTGCGAAGCTATATAAACTTGTCTTTCAACTGTTTTACAGTTAAATACTACTTTTCAGTGAATTCTGGTGGTTTGAAACACTGGTTTCTTGTGAAGTAACTCTATTGCAAGGATTTCGTAGTGTATAACATCCTTTCTAGACTAGAGACTTACATTTTGTTGTCTTTTACCCTAGTTCTCTCACTATTCTGTGATATTCATTAGTATTTGCTCTGAATGACTACTGATTTCTAGCTGTTTCCCATAATGGGACTTCTTTTCTACTTGTGGTTCTTCACCACATGGAGAAACAACTTTATACACTCTTCTCTGAACTTGAGAAGCTATATACACTTGTCTTTCAACTGTTTTACAGTTGAATACTACTATTCAGTGAATTCTAGTGGGTTGAAACACTGTTTTCTTGTGAAGTAACTCTATTTCAAGGATTTCTGTAGTGTATAACATCCTTTCTTGACTAGAAACTTACATTTTGATGTCTTCTACACTTGTTCTCACACAATTCTATGATATTCATTAGTATTTGCAATGAATGACTACTGATTTCTAGCTGTTTCCTATAATGGGCCTTCTTTTCTACTTGTGCGACTTCACCACATGTAGAAACAACTTTATACACTCTTCTCTGAACTTGAGAAGCTATATACACTTGTCTTCCAACTGTTTTACAGTTGAATACTACTTTTCAGTGAATTCTGGTGGTTTGAAACACTGTTTTCTTGTGAAGTAACTCTATTTCAAGGATTTCAGTAGTGTATAACATCCTTTCTAGACTAGAGACTTACATTTTGATGTCTTTTACACTTGTTCTCTCACTATTCTGTGATATTCATTAGTATTTCCGCTGAATGACTACTGATTTCTAGCTGTTTCCCATAATGGGCCTTCTTTTATACTTGTGGGACTTCAACCCATGTAGAAACAACTTTATACACTCTTCTCTGGACTTGCGAAGCTATATAAACTTGTCTTTCAACTGTTTTACAGTTAAATACTTCTTTTCAGTGAATTCTGGTGGTTTGAAACACTGGTTTCTTGTGAAGTAACTCTATTGCAAGGATTTCGGTAGTGTATAACATCCTTTCTAGACTAGAGACTTACATTTTGTTGTCTTTTACCCTAGTTCTCTCACTATTCTGTGATATTCATTAGTATTTGCTCTGAATGACTACTGATTTCTAGCTGTTTCCCCTAATGGGCCTTCTTTTCTACTTGTGGTTCTTCACCACATGGAGAAACAACTTTATACACTCTTCTCTGAACTTGAGAACCTATATACACTTGACTTTCAACTGTTTTACAGTTGAATACTACTATTCAGTGAATTCTAGTGGGTTGAAACACTGTTTTCTTGTGAAGTAAATCTATTTCAAGGATTTCTGTAGTGTATAACATCCTTTCTTGACTAGAAACTTACATTTTGATGTCTTCTACACTTGTTCTCACACAATTCCATGATATTCATTAGTATTTGCAATGAATGACTACTGATTTCTAGCTGTTTCCTATAATGGGCCTTCTTTTCTACTTGTGCGACTTCACCACATGTAGAAACAACTTTATACACTCTTCTCTGAACTTGAGAAGCTATATACACTTGTCTTCCAACTGTTTTACAGTTGAATACTACTTTTCAGTGAATTCTGGTGGTTTGAAACACTGGTTTCTTGTGAACTAACTCTATTTCAAGGATTTCGGTAGTGTATACCATCCTTTCTAGACTAGAGACTTACATTTTGATGTCTTTTACACTTGTTCTCTCACTATTCTGTGATATTCATTAGTATTTCCGCTGAATGACTACTGATTTCTAGCTGTTTCCCATAATGGGCCTTCTTTTCTACTTGTGGGTCTTCACCACATGGAGAAACAACTTTATACACTCTTCTCTGAACTTGAGAAGCTATATACACTTGTCTTTCAACTGTTTTACAGTTGAATACTACTTTTCAGTGAATTCTAGTGGGTTGAAACACTGTTTTCTTGAGAAGTAACTCTATTTCAAGGATTTCGGTAGTGTATAACATCCTTTCTAGACTAGAGACTTACATTTTGTTGTCTTTTACCCTAGTTCTCTCACTATTCTGTGTTATTCATTAGTATTTGCTCTGAATGACTACTGATTTCTAGCTGTTTCCCCTAAAGGGCCTTCTTTTCTACTTGTGGGTCTTCACCACATGTAGAAACAACTTTATACACTCTTCTCTGGACTTGCGAAGCTATATACACTTGTCTTTCAACTGTTTTACAGTTGAATACTAATATTCAGTGAATTCTAGTGGGTTGAAACACTGTTTTCTTGTGAAGTAACTCTATTTCAAGGATTTCTATAGTGTATAACATCCTTTCTAGACTAGAAACTTACATTTTGATGTCTTCTACACTTGTTCTCACACAATTCTATGATATTCATTAGTATTTGCAATGAAGGACAACAACTGATTTCTAGCTGTTTCCTATAATGGGCCTTCTTTTCTACTTGTGCGACTTCACCACATGTAGAAACAACTTTATACACTCTTCTCTGAACTTGTGAAGCTATATATACTTGTCTTCCAACTGTTTTACAGTTGAATACTACTTTTCAGTGAATTCTGGTGGTTTCAAACACTGGTTTCATGTGAACTAACTCTATTTCAAGGATTTGTGCACTGTACAACATCCTTTCTAGACTAAAGACTTACATTTGATGTCTATTACACTTGTTCTCTCACTATTCTGTGATATTCATTGGTATTTACTCTGAATGACTATTGATTTCTAGCTGTTTCCTATAATTGGCCTTCTTTTCTACTTGTTGGACTTCAACACATGTAGAAACAACTTTATACACTCTTCTCTGGAGTTGCGAAGCTATATAAACTTGTCTTTCAACCGTTTTACAGTTAAATACTACTTTTCAGTGAATTCTGGTGGTTTGAAACACTGGTTTCTTGTGAAGTAACTCTATTTCAAGGATTTCGGTAGTGTATAACATCCTTTCTAGACTAGAGACTTACATTTTGATGTCTTTTACACTTGTTCTCTCACTATTCTGTGATATTCATTAGTATTTGCGCTGAATGACTACTGATTTCTAGCTGTTTCCCATAATGGGCCTTCTTTTCTACTTGTGGGTCTTCACCACATGTAGAAACAACTTTATACACTCTTCTCTGAACTTGAGAAGCTATATACACTTGTCTTTCAACTGTTTTACAGTTGAATACTACTATTCAGTGAATTCTAGTGGGTTGAAACACTGTTTTCTTGTGAAGTAACTCTATTTCAAGGATTTCTGTAGTGTATAACATCCTTTCTAGAATAGAAACTTACATTTTGATGTCTTCTACACTTGTTCTCACACAATTCTATGATATTCATTAGTATTTGCAATGAATGACTACTGATTTCTAGCTGTTTCCTATAATGGGCCTTCTTTTCTACTTGTGCGACTTCACCACATGTAGCATCAACTTTATACACTCTTCTCTGGACTTGCGAAGCTATATAAACTTGTCTTTCAACTGTTTTACAGTTAAATACTACTTTTCAGTGAATTCTGGTGGTTTGAAACACTGGTTTCTTGTGAAGTAACTCTATTTCAAGGATTTCCGTAGTGTATAACATCCTTTCTAGACTAGAGACTTACATTTTGATGTCTTTTACACTTGTTCTCTCACTATTCTGTGATATTCATTAGTATTTGCGCTGAATGACTACTGATTTCTAGCTGTTTCCCATAATGGGCCTTCTTTTCTACTTGTGGGTCTTCAACACATGTAGAAACAACTTTATACACTCTTCTCTGGACTTGCGAAGGTATATAAACTTGTCTTTCAACTGTTTTACAGTTAAATGCTACTTTTCAATGAATTCTGGTGGTTTGAAACACTGTTTTCTTGTGAAGTAACTCTATTTCAAGGATTTCGGTAGTGTATAACATCCTTTCTAGACTAGAGACTTACATTTTGTTGTCTTTTACCCTAGTTCTCTCACTGTTCTGTGATATTCATTAGTATTTGCTCTGAATGACTACTGATTTCTAGCTGTTTCCCATAATGGGCCTTCTTTTCTTCTAGTGGGTCTTCACCACATGTAGAAACAACTTTATACACTCTTCTCTGAACTTGAGAAGCTATATACACTTGTCTTTCAACTGTTTTACAGTTGAATACTACTTTTCAGTGAATTCTAGTGGGTTGAAACACTGTTTTCTTGTGAAGTAACTCTATTTCAAGGATTTCTGTAGTGTACAACATCCTTTCCAGACTAAAGACTTACATTTGATGTCTTTTACACTTGTTCTCTCACTATTCTGTGATATTCATTGGTATTTACTCTGAATGACTACTGATTTCTAGCTGTTTCCTATAATTGGCCTTCTTTTCTACTTGTGGGACTTCAACACATGTAGAAACAACTTTATACACTCTTCTCTGGACTTGCGAAGCTATATAAACTTGTCTTTCAACCGTTTTACAGTTAAATTATACTTTTCAGTGAATTCTGGTGGTTTGAAACACTGGTTTCTTGTGAAGTAACTCTATTTCAAGGATTTCGGTAGTGTATAACATCCTTTCTAGACTAGAGACTTACATTTTGATGTCTTTTACACTTGTTCTCTCACTATTCTGTGATATTCATTAGTATTTGCGCTGAATGACTACTGATTTCTAGCTGTTTCCCATAATGGGCCTTCTTTTCTACTTGTGGGTCTTCACCACATGTAGAAACAACTTTATACACTCTTCTCTGAACTTGAGAAGCTATATACACTTGTCTTTCAACTGTTTTACAGTTGAATACTACTATTCAGTGAATTCTAGTGGGTTGAAACACTGTTTTCTTTTGAAGTAACTCTATTTCAAGGATTTCTGTAGTGTATAACATCCTTTCTAGAATAGAAACTTACATTTTGATGTCTTCTACACTTGTTCTCACACAATTCTATGATATTCATTAGTATTTGCAATGAATGACTACTGATTTCTAGCTGTTTCCTATAATGGGCCTTCTTTTCTACTTGTGCGACTTCACCACATGTAGCATCAACTTTATACACTCTTCTCTGGACTTGCGAAGCTATATAAACTTGTCTTTCAACTGTTTTACAGTTAAATACTACTTTTCAGTGAATTCTGGTGGTTTGAAACACTGGTTTCTTGTGAAGTAACTCTATTTCAAGGATTTCGGTAGTGTATAACATCCTTTCTAGACTAGAGACTTACATTTTGTTGTCTTTTACCCTAGTTCTCTCACTATTCTGTGATATTCATTAGTATTTGCTCTGAATGACTACTGATTTCTAGCTGTTTCCCATAATGGGCCTTCTTTTCTACTTGTGGGTCTTCACCACATGTAGAAACAACTTTATACACTCTTCTCTGAACTTGTGAAGCTATATACACTTGTCTTCCAACTGTTTTACAGTTGAATACTACTTTTCAGTGAATTCTGGTGGTTTCAAACACTGGTTTCATGTGAACTAACTCTATTTCAAGGATTTGTGCAGTGTACAACATCCTTTCTAGACTAAAGACTTACATTTGATGTCTTTTACACTTGTTCTCTCACTATTCTGTGATATTCATTGGTATTTACTCTGAATGACTACTGATTTCTAGCTGTTTCCCATAATGGGCCTTCTTTTCTTCTAGTGGGTCTTCACCACATGTAGAAACAACTTTATACACTCTTCTCTGAACTTGAGAAGCTATATACACTTGTCTTTCAACTGTTTTACAGTTGAATACTACTTTTCAGTGAATTCTAGTGGGTTGAAACACTGTTTTCTTGTGAAGTAACTCTATTTCAAGGATTTCTGTAGTGTATAACATCCTTTCTAGACTAGAAACTTACATTTTGATGTCTTCTACACTTGTTCTCACACAATTCTATGATATTCATTAGTATTTGCAATGAATGACTACTGATTTCTAGCTGTTTCCTATAATTTGCCTTCTTTTCTACTTGTTCGACTTCACCACATGTAGAAACAACTTTATACACTCTTCTCTGAACTTGTGAAGCTATATACACTTGTCTTCCAACTGTTTTACAGTTGAATACTACTTTTCAGTGAATTCTGGTGGTTTCAAACACTGGTTTCATGTGAAGTAACTCTATTTCAAGGATTTGTGCAGTGTACAACATCCTTTCTAGACTAAAGACTTACATTTGATGTCTTTTACACTTGTTCTCTCACTATTCTGTGATGTTCATTGGTATTTACTCTGAATGACTACTGATTTCTAGCTGTTTCCTATAATTGGCCTTCTTTTCTACTTGTGGGACTTCAACACATGTAGAAACAACTTTATACACTCTTCTCTGGACTTGCGAAGCTATATAAACTTGTCTTTCAACCGTTTTACAGTTAAATTATACTTTTCAGTGAATTCTGGTGGTTTGAAACACTGGTTTCTTGTGAAGTAACTCTATTTCAAGGATTTCGGTAGTGTATAACATCCTTTCTAGACTAGAGACTTACATTTTGATGTCTTTTACACTTGTTCTCTCACTATTCTGTGATATTCATTAGTATTTGCGCTGAATGACTACTGATTTCTAGCTGTTTCCCATAATGGGCCTTCTTTTCTACTTGTGGGTCTTCACCACATGTAGAAACAACTTTATACACTCTTCTCTGAACTTGAGAAGCTATATACACTTGTCTTTCAACTGTTTTACAGTTGAATACTACTATTCAGTGAATTCTAGTGGGTTGAAACACTGTTTTCTTGTGAAGTAACTCTATTTCAAGGATTTCTGTAGTGTATAACATCCTTTCTAGACTAGAAACTTACATTTTGATGTCTTCTACACTTGTTCTCACACAATTCTATGATATTCATTAGTATTTGCAATGAAGGACTACTGATTTCTAGCTGTTTCGTATAATGGGCCTTCTTTTCTACTTGTGCGACTTCACCACATGTAGCATCAACTTTATACACTCTTCTCTGGACTTGCGAAGCTATATAAACTTGTCTTTCAACTGTTTTACAGTTAAATACTACTTTTCAGTGAATTCTGGTGGTTTGAAACACTGGTTTCTTGTGAAGTAACTCTATTTCAAGGATTTCGGTAGTGTATAACATCCTTTCTAGACTAGAGACTTACATTTTGTTGTCTTTTACCCTAGTTCTCTCACTATTCTGTGATATTCATTAGTATTTGCTCTGAATGACTACTGATTTCTAGCTGTTTCCCATAATGGGCCTTCTTTTCTACTTGTGGGTCTTCACCACATGTAGAAACAACTTTATACACTCTTCTCTGAACTTGTGAAGCTATATACACTTGTCTTCCAACTGTTTTACAGTTGAATACTACTTTTCAGTGAATTCTGGTGGTTTCAAACACTGGTTTCATGTGAACTAACTCTATTTTAAGGATTTGTGCAGTGTACAACATCCTTTCTAGACTAAAGACTTACATTTGATGTCTTTTACACTTGTTCTCTCACTATTCTGTGATATTCATTGGTATTTACTCTGAATGACTACTGATTTCTAGCTGTTTCCTATAATGGGCCTTCTTTTCTACTTGTGGGACTTCAACACATGTAGAAACAACTTTATACACTCTTCTCTGGACTTGCGAAGCTATATAAACTTGTCTTTCAACTGTTTTACAGTTAAATACTACTTTTCAGTGAATTCTGGTGGTTTGAAACACTGGTTTCTTGTGAACTAACTCTATTTCAAGGATTTGTGCAGTGTACAACATCCTTTCTAGACTAGAGACTTACATTTTGATGTCTTTTACACTTGTTCTCCCACTATTCTGTGATATTCATTAGTATTTGCAATGAATGACTACTGATTTCTAGCTGTTTCCTATAATGGGCCTTCTTTTCTACTTGTGCGACTTCACCACATGTAGAAACAACTTTATACACTCTTCTCTGAACTTGAGAAGCTATATACACTTGTCTTCCAACTGTTTTACAGTTGAATACTACTTTTCAGTGAATTCTAGTGGGTTGAAACACTGTTTTCTTGTGAAGTAACTCTATTTCAAGGATTTCTGTAGTGTATAACATCCTTTCTAGACTAGAAACTTACATTTTGATGTCTTTTACACTTGTTCTCTCACTATTCTGTGATATTCATTGGTATTTACTCTGAATGACTACTGATTTCTAGCTGTTTCCCATAATGGGCCTTCTTTTCTACTTGTGGGTCTTCACCACATGTAGAAACAACTTTATACACTCTTCTCTGAAGTTGAGAAGCTATATACACTTGTCTTTCAACTGTTTTACAGTTGAATACTACTTTTCAGTGAATTCTGGTGGTTTCAAACACTGGTTTCATGTGAACTAACTCTATTTCAAGGATTTGTGCACTGTACAACATCCTTTCTAGACTAAAGACTTACATTTGATGTCTATTACACTTGTTCTCTCACTATTCTGTGATATTCATTGGTATTTACTCTGAATGACTATTGATTTCTAGCTGTTTCCTATAATTGGCCTTCTTTTCTACTTGTGGGACTTCAACACATGTAGAAACAACTTTATACACTCTTCTCTGGAGTTGCGAAGCTATATAAACTTGTCTTTCAACCGTTTTACAGTTAAATACTACTTTTCAGTGAATTCTGGTGGTTTGAAACACTGGTTTCTTGTGAAGTAACTCTATTTCAAGGATTTCTGTAGTGTATAACATCCTTTCTAGACTAGAAACTTACATTTTGATGTCTTCTACACTTGTTCTCACACAATTCTATGATATTCATTAGTATTTGCAATGAATGACTACTGATTTCTAGCTGTTTCCTATAATGGGCCTTCTTTTCTACTTGTGCGACTTCACCACATGTAGAAACAACTTTATACACTCTTCTCTGAACTTGAGAAGCTATATACACTTGTCTTTCAACTGTTTTACAGTTGAATACTACTTTTCAGTGAATTCTAGTGGGTTGAAACACTGTTTTCTTGTGAAGTAACTCTATTTCAAGGATTTCTGTAGTGTACAACATCCTTTCCAGACTAAAGACTTACATTTGATGTCTTTTACACTTGTTCTCTCACTATTCTGTGATATTCATTGGTATTTACTCTGAATGACTACTGATTTCTAGCTGTTTCCTATAATTGGCCTTCTTTTCTACTTGTGGGACTTCAACACATGTAGAAACAACTTTATACACTCTTCTCTGGACTTGCGAAGCTATATAAACTTGTCTTTCAACCGTTTTACAGTTAAATTATACTTTTCAGTGAATTCTGGTGGTTTGAAACACTGGTTTCTTGTGAAGTAACTCTATTTCAAGGATTTCGGTAGTGTATAACATCCTTTCTAGACTAGAGACATTTTGATGTCTTTTACACTTGTTCTCTCACTATTCTGTGATATTCATTAGTATTTGCGCTGAATGACTACTGATTTCTAGCTGTTTCCCATAATGGGCCTTCTTTTCTACTTGTGGGTCTTCACCACATGTAGAAACAACTTTATACACTCTTCTCTGAACTTGAGAAGCTATATACACTTGTCTTTCAACTGTTTTACAGTTGAATACTACTATTCAGTGAATTCTAGTGGGTTGAAACACTGTTTTCTTTTGAAGTAACTCTATTTCAAGGATTTCTGTAGTGTATAACATCCTTTCTAGAATAGAAACTTACATTTTGATGTCTTCTACACTTGTTCTCACACAATTCTATGATATTCATTAGTATTTGCAATGAATGACTACTGATTTCTAGCTGTTTCCTATAATGGGCCTTCTTTTCTACTTGTGCGACTTCACCACATGTAGCATCAACTTTATACACTCTTCTCTGGACTTGCGAAGCTATATAAACTTGTCTTTCAACTGTTTTACAGTTAAATACTACTTTTCAGTGAATTCTGGTGGTTTGAAACACTGGTTTCTTGTGAAGTAACTCTATTTCAAGGATTTCGGTCGTGTATAACATCCTTTCTAGACTAGAGACTTACATTTTGTTGTCTTTTACCCTAGTTCTCTCACTATTCTGTGATATTCATTAGTATTTGCTCTGAATGACTACTGATTTCTAGCTGTTTCCCATAATGGGCCTTCTTTTCTACTTGTGGGTCTTCACCACATGTAGAAACAACTTTATACACTCTTCTCTGAACTTGTGAAGCTATATACACTTGTCTTCCAACTGTTTTACAGTTGAATACTACTTTTCAGTGAATTCTGGTGGTTTCAAACACTGGTTTCATGTGAACTAACTCTATTTCAAGGATTTGTGCAGTGTACAACATCCTTTCTAGACTAAAGACTTACATTTGATGTCTTTTACACTTGTTCTCTCACTATTCTGTGATATTCATTGGTCTTTACTCTGAATGACTACTGATTTCTAGCTGTTTCCCATAATGGGCCTTCTTTTCTTCTAGTGGGTCTTCACCACATGTAGAAACAACTTTATACACTCTTCTCTGAACTTGAGAAGCTATATACACTTGTCTTTCAACTGTTTTACAGTTGAATACTACTTTTCAGTGAATTCTAGTGGGTTGAAACACTGTTTTCTTGTGAAGTAACTCTATTTCAAGGATTTCTGTAGTGTATAACATCCTTTCTAGACTAGAAACTTACATTTTGATGTCTTCTACACTTGTTCTCACACAATTCTATGATATTCATTAGTATTTGCAATGAATGACTACTGATTTCTAGCTGTTTCCTATAATTTGCCTTCTTTTCTACTTGTTCGACTTCACCACATGTAGAAACAACTTTATACACTCTTCTCTGAACTTGTGAAGCTATATACACTTGTCTTCCAACTGTTTTACAGTTGAATACTACTTTTCAGTGAATTCTGGTGGTTTCAAACACTGGTTTCATGTGAAGTAACTCTATTTCAAGGATTTGTGCAGTGTACAACATCCTTTCTAGACTAAAGACTTACATTTGATGTCTTTTACACTTGTTCTCTCACTATTCTGTGATGTTCATTGGTATTTACTCTGAATGACTACTGATTTCTAGCTGTTTCCTATAATTGGCCTTCTTTTCTACTTGTGGGACTTCAACACATGTAGAAACAACTTTATACACTCTTCTCTGGACTTGCGAAGCTATATAAACTTGTCTTTCAACCGTTTTACAGTTAAATTATACTTTTCAGTGAATTCTGGTGGTTTGAAACACTGGTTTCTTGTGAAGTAACTCTATTTCAAGGATTTCGGTAGTGTATAACATCCTTTCTAGACTAGAGACTTACATTTTGATGTCTTTTACACTTGTTCTCTCACTATTCTGTGATATTCATTAGTATTTGCGCTGAATGACTACTGATTTCTAGCTGTTTCCCATAATGGGCCTTCTTTTCTACTTGTGGGTCTTCACCACATGTAGAAACAACTTTATACACTCTTCTCTGAACTTGAGAAGCTATATACACTTGTCTTTCAACTGTTTTACAGTTGAATACTACTATTCAGTGAATTCTAGTGGGTTGAAACACTGTTTTCTTGTGAAGTAACTCTATTTCAAGGATTTCTGTAGTGTATAACATCCTTTCTAGACTAGAAACTTACATTTTGATGTCTTCTACACTTGTTCTCACACAATTCTATGATATTCATTAGTATTTGCAATGAAGGACTACTGATTTCTAGCTGTTTCCTATAATGGGCCTTCTTTTCTACTTGTGCGACTTCACCACATGTAGCATCAACTTTATACACTCTTCTCTGGACTTGCGAAGCTATATAAACTTGTCTTTCAACTGTTTTACAGTTAAATACTACTTTTCAGTGAATTCTGGTGGTTTGAAACACTGGTTTCTTGTGAAGTAACTCTATTTCAAGGATTTCGGTAGTGTATAACATCCTTTCTAGACTAGAGACTTACATTTTGTTGTCTTTTACCCTAGTTCTCTCACTATTCTGTGATATTCATTAGTATTTGCTCTGAATGACTACTGATTTCTAGCTGTTTCCCATAATGGGCCTTCTTTTCTACTTGTGGGTCTTCACCACATGTAGAAACAACTTTATACACTCTTCTCTGAACTTGTGAAGCTATATACACTTGTCTTCCAACTGTTTTACAGTTGAATACTACTTTTCAGTGAATTCTGGTGGTTTCAAACACTGGTTTCATGTGAACTAACTCTATTTCAAGGATTTGTGCAGTGTACAACATCCTTTCTAGACTAAAGACTTACATTTGATGTCTTTTACACTTGTTCTCTCACTATTCTGTGATATTCATTGGTATTTACTCTGAATGACTACTGATTTCTAGCTGTTTCCTATAATGGGCCTTCTTTTCTACTTGTGGGACTTCAACACATGTAGAAACAACTTTATACACTCTTCTCTGGACTTGCGAAGCTATATAAACTTGTCTTTCAACTGTTTTACAGTTAAATACTACTTTTCAGTGAATTCTGGTGGTTTGAAACACTGGTTTCTTGTGAATTAACTCTATTTCAAGGATTTGTGCAGTGTACAACATCCTTTCTAGACTAGAGACTTACATTTTGATGTCTTTTACACTTGTTCTCCCACTATTCTGTGATATTCATTAGTATTTGCAATGAATGACTACTGATTTCTAGCTGTTTCCTATAATGGGCCTTCTTTTCTACTTGTGCGACTTCACCACATGTAGAAACAACTTTATACACTCTTCTCTGAACTTGAGAAGCTATATACACTTGTCTTCCAACTGTTTTACAGTTGAATACTACTTTTCAGTGAATTCTAGTGGGTTGAAACACTGTTTTCTTGTGAAGTAACTCTATTTCAAGGATTTCTGTAGTGTATAACATCCTTTCTAGACTAGAAACTTACATTTTGATGTCTTTTACACTTGTTCTCTCACTATTCTGTGATATTCATTGGTATTTACTCTGAATGACTACTGATTTCTAGCTGTTTCCCATAATGGGCCTTCTTTTCTACTTGTGGGTCTTCACCACATGTAGAAACAACTTTATACACTCTTCTCTGAAGTTGAGAAGCTATATACACTTGTCTTTCAACTGTTTTACAGTTGAATACTACTTTTCAGTGAATTCTGGTGGTTTCAAACACTGGTTTCATGTGAACTAACTCTATTTCAAGGATTTGTGCACTGTACAATATCCTTTCTAGACTAAAGACTTACATTTGATGTCTATTACACTTGTTCTCTCACTATTCTGTGATATTCATTGGTATTTACTCTGAATGACTATTGATTTCTAGCTGTTTCCTATAATTGGCCTACTTTTCTACTTGTGGGACTTCAACACATGTAGAAACAACTTTATACACTCTTCTCTGGAGTTGCGAAGCTATATAAACTTGTCTTTCAACCGTTTTACAGTTAAATACTACTTTTCAGTGAATTCTGGTGGTTTGAAACACTGGTTTCTTGTGAAGTAACTCTATTTCAAGGATTTCTGTAGTGTATAACATCCTTTCTAGACTAGAAACTTACATTTTGATGTCTTCTACACTTGTTCTCACACAATTCTATGATATTCATTAGTATTTGCAATGAATGACTACTGATTTCTAGCTGTTTCCTATAATGGGCCTTCTTTTCTACTTGTGCGACTTCACCACATGTAGAAACAACTTTATACACTCTTCTCTGAACTTGAGAAGCTATATACACTTGTCTTTCAACTGTTTTACAGTTGAATACTACTTTTCAGTGAATTCTAGTGGGTTGAAACACTGTTTTCTTGTGAAGTAACTCTATTTCAAGGATTTCTGTAGTGTACAACATCCTTTCCAGACTAAAGACTTACATTTGATGTCTTTTACACTTGTTCTCTCACTATTCTGTGATATTCATTGGTATTTACTCTGAATGACTACTGATTTCTAGCTGTTTCCTATAATTGGCCTTCTTTTCTACTTGTGGGACTTCAACACATGTAGAAACAACTTTATACACTCTTCTCTGGACTTGCGAAGCTATATAAACTTGTCTTTCAACCGTTTTACAGTTAAATTATACTTTTCAGTGAATTCTGGTGGTTTGAAACACTGGTTTCTTGTGAAGTAACTCTATTTCAAGGATTTCGGTAGTGTATAACATCCTTTCTAGACTAGAGACTTACATTTTGATGTCTTTTACACTTGTTCTCTCACTATTCTGTGATATTCATTAGTATTTGCGCTGAATGACTACTGATTTCTAGCTGTTTCCCATAATGGGCCTTCTTTTCTACTTGTGGGTCTTCACCACATGTAGAAACAACTTTATACACTCTTCTCTGAACTTGAGAAGCTATATACACTTGTCTTTCAACTGTTTTACAGTTGAATACTACTATTCAGTGAATTCTAGTGGGTTGAAACACTGTTTTCTTGTGAAGTAACTCTATTTCAAGGATTTCTGTAGTGTATAACATCCTTTCTAGAATAGAAACTTACATTTTGATGTCTTCTACACTTGTTCTCACACAATTCTATGATATTCATTAGTATTTGCAATGAATGACTACTGATTTCTAGCTGTTTCCTATAATGGGCCTTCTTTTCTACTTGTGCGACTTCACCACATGTAGCATCAACTTTATACACTCTTCTCTGGACTTGCGAAGCTATATAAACTTGTCTTTCAACTGTTTTACAGTTAAATACTACTTTTCAGTGAATTCTGGTGGTTTGAAACACTGGTTTCTTGTGAAGTAACTCTATTTCAAGGATTTCGGTCGTGTATAACATCCTTTCTAGACTAGAGACTTACATTTTGTTGTCTTTTACCCTAGTTCTCTCAATATTCTGTGATATTCATTAGTATTTGCTCTGAATGACTACTGATTTCTAGCTGTTTCCCATAATGGGCCTTCTTTTCTACTTGTGGGTCTTCACCACATGTAGAAACAACTTTATACACTCTTCTCTGAACTTGTGAAGCTATATACACTTGTCTTCCAACTGTTTTACAGTTGAATACTACTTTTCAGTGAATTCTGGTCGTTTCAAACACTGGTTTCATGTGAACTAACTCTATTTCAAGGATTTGTGCAGTGTACAACATCCTTTCTAGACTAAAGACTTACATTTGATGTCTTTTACACTTGTTCTCTCACTATTCTGTGATATTCATTGGTATTTACTCTGAATGACTACTGATTTCTAGCTGTTTCCCATAATGGGCCTTCTTTTCTTCTAGTGGGTCTTCACCACATGTAGAAACAACTTTATACACTCTTCTCTGAACTTGAGAAGCTATATACACTTGTCTTTCAACTGTTTTACAGTTGAATACTACTTTTCAGTGAATTCTAGTGGGTTGAAACACTGTTTTCTTGTGAAGTAACTCTATTTCAAGGATTTCTGTAGTGTATAACATCCTTTCTAGACTAGAAACTTACATTTTGATGTCTTCTACACTTGTTCTCACACAATTCTATGATATTCATTAGTATTTGCAATGAATGACTACTGATTTCTAGCTGTTTCCTATAATTTGCCTTCTTTTCTACTTGTTCGACTTCACCACATGTAGAAACAACTTTATACACTCTTCTCTGAACTTGTGAAGCTATATACACTTGTCTTCCAACTGTTTTACAGTTGAATACTACTTTTCAGTGAATTCTGGTGGTTTCAAACACTGGTTTCATGTGAAGTAACTCTATTTCAAGGATTTGTGCAGTGTACAACATCCTTTCTAGACTAAAGACTTACATTTGATGTCTTTTACACTTGTTCTCTCACTATTCTGTGATGTTCATTGGTATTTACTCTGAATGACTACTGATTTCTAGCTGTTTCCTATAATTGGCCTTCTTTTCTACTTGTGGGACTTCAACACATGTAGAAACAACTTTATACACTCTTCTCTGGACTTGCGAAGCTATATAAACTTGTCTTTCAACCGTTTTACAGTTAAATTATACTTTTCAGTGAATTCTGGTGGTTTGAAACACTGGTTTCTTGTGAAGTAACTCTATTTCAAGGATTTCGGTAGTGTATAACATCCTTTCTAGACTAGAGACTTACATTTTGATGTCTTTTACACTTGTTCTCTCACTATTCTGTGATATTCATTAGTATTTGCGCTGAATGACTACTGATTTCTAGCTGTTTCCCATAATGGGCCTTCTTTTCTACTTGTGGGTCTTCACCATATGTAGAAACAACTTTATACACTCTTCTCTGAACTTGAGAAGCTATATACACTTGTCTTTCAACTGTTTTACAGTTGAATACTACTATTCAGTGAATTCTAGTGGGTTGAAACACTGTTTTCTTGTGAAGTAACTCTATTTCAAGGATTTCTGTAGTGTATAACATCCTTTCTAGACTAGAAACTTACATTTTGATGTCTTCTACACTTGTTCTCACACAATTCTATGATATTCATTAGTATTTGCAATGAAGGACTACTGATTTCTAGCTGTTTCCTATAATGGGCCTTCTTTTCTACTTGTGCGACTTCACCACATGTAGCATCAACTTTATACACTCTTCTCTGGACTTGCGAAGCTATATAAACTTGTCTTTCAACTGTTTTACAGTTAAATACTACTTTTCAGTGAATTCTGGTGGTTTGAAACACTGGTTTCTTGTGAAGTAACTCTATTGCAAGGATTTCGTAGTGTATAACATCCTTTCTAGACTAGAGACTTACATTTTGTTGTCTTTTACCCTAGTTCTCTCACTATTCTGTGATATTCATTAGTATTTGCTCTGAATGACTACTGATTTCTAGCTGTTTCCCATAATGGGACTTCTTTTCTACTTGTGGTTCTTCACCACATGGAGAAACAACTTTATACACTCTTCTCTGAACTTGAGAAGCTATATACACTTGTCTTTCAACTGTTTTACAGTTGAATACTACTATTCAGTGAATTCTAGTGGGTTGAAACACTGTTTTCTTGTGAAGTAACTCTATTTCAAGGATTTCTGTAGTGTATAACATCCTTTCTAGAATAGAAACTTACATTTTGATGTCTTCTACACTTGTTCTCACACAATTCTATGATATTCATTAGTATTTGCAATGAAGGACTACTGATTTCTAGCTGTTTCCTATAATGGGCCTTCTTTTCTACTTGTGCGACTTCACCACATGTAGAAACAACTTTATAAACTCTTCTCTGAAGTTGAGAAGCTATATACACTTGTCTTTCAACTGTTTTACAGTTGAATACTACTTTTCAGTGAATTCTGGTGGTTTCAAACACTGGTTTCATGTGAACTAACTCTATTTCAAGGATTTGTGCACTGTACAACATCCTTTCTAGACTAAAGACTTACATTTGATGTCTATTACACTTGTTCTCTCACTATTCTGTGATATTCATTGGTATTTACTCTGAATGACTATTGATTTCTAGCTGTTTCCTATAATTGGCCTTCTTTTCTACTTGTGGGACTTCAACACATGTAGAAACAACTTTATACACTCTTCTCTGGAGTTGCGAAGCTATATAAACTTGTCTTTCAACCGTTTTACAGTTAAATACTACTTTTCAGTGAATTCTGGTGGTTTGAAACACTGGTTTCTTGTGAAGTAACTCTATTTCAAGGATTTCTGTAGTGTATAACATCCTTTCTAGACTAGAAACTTACATTTTGATGTCTTCTACACTTGTTCTCACACAATTCTATGATATTCATTAGTATTTGCAATGAATGACTACTGATTTCTAGCTGTTTCCTATAATGGGCCTTCTTTTCTACTTGTGGGACTTCAACACATGTAGAAACAACTTTATACACTCTTCTCTGGACTTGCGAAGCTATATAAACTTGTCTTTCAACTGTTTTACAGTTAAATACTACTTTTCAGTGAATTCTGGTGGTTTGAAACACTGGTTTCTTGTGAAGTAACTCTATTGCAAGGATTTCGTAGTGTATAACATCCTTTCTAGACTAGAGACTTACATTTTGTTGTCTTTTACCCTAGTTCTCTCACTATTCTGTGATATTCATTAGTATTTGCTCTGAATGACTACTGATTTCTAGCTGTTTCCCATAACGGGACTTCTTTTCTACTTGTGGTTCTTCACCACATGGAGAAACAACTTTATACACTCTTCTCTGAACTTGAGAAGCTATATACACTTGTCTTTCAACTGTTTTACAGTTGAATACTACTATTCAGTGAATTCTAGTGGGTTGAAACACTGTTTTCTTGTGAAGTAACTCTATTTCAAGGATTTCTGTAGTGTATAACATCCTTTCTAGAATAGAAACTTACATTTTGATGTCTTCTACACTTGTTCTCACACAATTCTATGATATTCATTAGTATTTGCAATGAATGACTACTGATTTCTAGCTGTTTCCTATAATGGGCCTTCTTTTCTACTTGTGCGACTTCACCACATGTAGAAACAACTTTATACACTCTTCTGTGAACTTGAGAAGCTATATACACTTGTCTTCCAACTGTTTTACAGTTGAATACTACTTTTCAGTGAATTCTGGTGGTTTGAAACACTGTTTTCTTGTGAAGTAACTCTATTTCAAGGATTTCGGTAGTGTATAACATCCTTTCTAGACTAGAGACTTACATTTTGATGTCTTTTACACTTGTTCTCTCACTATTCTGTGATATTCATTAGTATTTGCTCTGAATGACTACTGATTTCTAGCTGTTTCCCATAATGGGCCTTCTTTTCTACTTGTGGGTCTTCACCACATGTAGAAACAACTTTATACACTCTTCTCTGAACTTGTGAAGCTATATACACTTGTCTTCCAACTGTTTTACAGTTGAATACTACTTTTCAGTGAATTCTGGTGGTTTCAAACACTGGTTTCATGTGAACTAACTCTATTTCAAGGATTTGTGCACTGTACAACATCCTTTCTAGACTAAAGACTTACATTTGATGTCTATTACACTTGTTCTCTCACTATTCTGTGGTATTCATTGGTATTTACTCTGAATGACTATTGATTTCTAGCTGTTTCCTATAATTGGCCTTCTTTTCTACTTGTGGGACTTCAACACATGTAGAAACAACTTTATACACTCTTCTCTGGAGTTGCGAAGCTATATAAACTTGTCTTTCAACCGTTTTACAGTTAAATACTACTTTTCAGTGAATTCTGGTGGTTTGAAACACTGGTTTCTTGTGAAGTAACTCTATTTCAAGGATTTCTGTAGTGTATAACATCCTTTCTAGACTAGAAACTTACATTTTGATGTCTTCTACACTTGTTCTCACACAATTCTATGATATTCATTAGTATTTGCAATGAATGACTACTGATTTCTAGCTGTTTCCTATAATGGGCCTTCTTTTCTACTTGTGGGACTTCAACACATGTAGAAACAACTTTATACACTCTTCTCTGGACTTGCGAAGCTATATAAACTTGTCTTTCAACTGTTTTACAGTTAAATACTACTTTTCAGTGAATTCTGGTGGTTTGAAACACTGGTTTCTTGTGAAGTAACTCTATTGCAAGGATTTCGTAGTGTATAACATCCTTTCTAGACTAGAGACTTACATTTTGTTGTCTTTTACCCTAGTTCTCTCACTATTCTGTGATATTCATTAGTATTTGCTCTGAATGACTACTGATTTCTAGCTGTTTCCCATAATGGGACTTCTTTTCTACTTGTGGTTCTTCACCACATGGAGGAACAACTTTATACACTCTTCTCTGAACTTGAGAAGCTATATACACTTGTCTTTCAACTGTTTTACAGTTGAATACTACTATTCAGTGAATTCTAGTGGGTTGAAACACTGTTTTCTTGTGAAGTAACTCTATTTCAAGGATTTCTGTAGTGTATAACATCCTTTCTAGAATAGAAACTTACATTTTGATGTCTTCTACACTTGTTCTCACACAATTCTATGATATTCATTAGTATTTGCAATGAATGACTACTGATTTCTAGCTGTTTCCTATAATGGGCCTTCTTTTCTACTTGTGCGACTTCACCACATGTAGAAACAACTTTATACACTCTTCTCTGAACTTGAGAAGCTATATACACTTGTCTTCCAACTGTTTTACAGTTGAATACTACTTTTCAGTGAATTCTGGTGGTTTGAAACACTGTTTTCTTGTGAAGTAACTCTATTTCAAGGATTTCGGTAGTGTATAACATCCTTTCTAGACTAGAGACTTACATTTTGATGTCTTTTACACTTGTTCTCTCACTATTCTGTGATATTCATTAGTATTTGCTCTGAATGACTACTGATTTCTAGCTGTTTCCCATAATGGGCCTTCTTTTCTACTTGTGGGTCTTCACCACATGTAGAAACAACTTTATACACTCTTCTCTGAACTTGTGAAGCTATATACACTTGTCTTCCAACTGTTTTACAGTTGAATACTACTTTTCAGTGAATTCTGGTGGTTTGAAACACTGGTTTCTTGTGAACTAACTCTATTTCAAGGATTTGTGCAGTGTACAACATCCTTTCTAGACTAGAGACTTACATTTTGATGTCTTTTACACTTGTTCTCCCACTATTCTGTGATATTCATTAGTATTTGCAATGAATGACTACTGATTTCTAGCTGTTTCCTATAATGGGCCTTCTTTTCTACTTGTGCGACTTCACCACATGTAGAAACAACTTTATACACTCTTCTCTGAACTTGAGAAGCTATATACACTTGTCTTCCAACTGTTTTACAGTTGAATACTACTTTTCAGTGAATTCTAGTGGGTTGAAACACTGTTTTCTTGTGAAGTAACTCTATTTCAAGGATTTCTGTAGTGTATAACATCCTTTCTAGACTAGAAACTTACATTTTGATGTCTTTTACACTTGTTCTCTCACTATTCTGTGATATTCATTGGTATTTACTCTGAATGACTACTGATTTCTAGCTGTTTCCCATAATGGGCCTTCTTTTCTACTTGTGGGTCTTCACCACATGTAGAAACAACTTTATACACTCTTCTCTGAAGTTGAGAAGCTATATACACTTGTCTTTCAACTGTTTTACAGTTGAATACTACTTTTCAGTGAATTCTAGTGGGTTGAAACACTGTTTTCTTGTGAAGTAACTCTATTTCAAGGATTTCTGTAGTGTATAACATCCTTTCTAGACTAGAAACTTACATTTTGATGTCTTCTACACTTGTTCTCACACAATTCTATGATATTCATTAGTATTTGCAATGAATGACTACTGATTTCTAGCTGTTTCCTATAATGGGCCTTCTTTTCTACTTGTGGGACTTCAACACATGTAGAAACAACTTTATACACTCTTCTCTGAACTTGAGAAGCTATATACACTTGTCTTCCAACTGTTTTACAGTTGAATACTACTTTTCAGTGAATTCTGGTGGTTTGAAACACTGTTTTCTTGTGAAGTAACTCTATTTCAAGGATTTTGGTAGTGTATAACATACTTTCTAGACTAGAGACTTACATTTTGATGTCTTTTACACTTGTTCTCTCACTATTCTGTGATATTCATTAGTATTTCCGCTGAATGACTACTGATTTCTAGCTGTTTCCCATAATGGGCCTTCTTTTATACTTGTGGGACTTCAACCCATGTAGAAACAACTTTATACACTCTTCTCTGGACTTGCGAAGCTATATAAACTTGTCTTTCAACTGTTTTACAGTTAAATACTACTTTTCAGTGAATTCTGGTGGTTTGAAACACTGGTTTCTTGTGAAGTAACTCTATTGCAAGGATTTCGGTAGTGTATAACATCCTTTCTAGACTAGAGACTTACATTTTGTTGTCTTTTACCCTAGTTCTCTCACTATTCTGTGATATTCATTAGTATTTGCTCTGAATGACTACTGATTTCTAGCTGTTTCCCATAATAGGCCTTCTTTTCTACTTGTGGTTCTTCACCACATGGAGAAACAACTTTATACACTCTTCTCTGAACTTGAGAACCTATATACACTTGACTTTCAACTGTTTTACAGTTGAATACTACTATTCAGTGAATTCTAGTGGGTTGAAACACTGTTTTCTTGTGAAGTAAATCTATTTCAAGGATTTCTGTAGTGTATAACATCCTTTCTTGACTAGAAACTTACATTTTGATGTCTTCTACACTTGTTCTCACACAATTCTATGATATTCATTAGTATTTGCAATGAATGACTACTGATTTCTAGCTGTTTCCTATAATGGGCCTTCTTTTCTACTTGTGCGACTTCACCACATGTAGAAACAACTTTATACACTCTTCTCTGAACTTGAGAAGCTATATACACTTGTCTTCCAACTGTTTTACAGTTGAATACTACTTTTCAGTGAATTCTGGTGGTTTGAAACACTGGTTTCTTGTGAACTAACTCTATTTCAAGGATTTCGGTAGTGTATAACATCCTTTCTAGACTAGAGACTTACATTTTGTTGTCTTTTACCCTAGTTCTCTCACTATTCTGTGATATTCATTAGTATTTGCTCTGAATGACTACTGATTTCTAGCTGTTTCCCCTAATGGGCCTTCTTTTCTACTTGTGGGTCTTCACCACATGTAGAAACAACTGTATACACTCTTCTCTGAACTTGAGAAGCTATATACACTTGTCTTTCAACTGTTTTACAGTTGAATACTACTATTCAGAGAATTCTAGTGGGTTGAAACACTGTTTTCTTGTGAAGTAACTCTATTTCAAGGTTTTCTGTAGTGTATAACATCCTTTCTAGACTAGAAACTTACATTTTGATGTCTTCTACACTTGTTCTCACACAATTCTATGATATTCATTAGTATTTGCAATGAAGGACTACTGATTTCTAGCTGTTTCCTATAATGGGCCTTCTTTTCTACTTGTGCGACTTCACCACATGTAGAAACAACTTTATACACTCTTCTCTGAACTTGTGAAGCTATATACACTTGTCTTCCAACTGTTTTACAGTTGAATACTACTTTTCAGTGAATTCTGGTGGTTTCAAACACTGGTTTCATGTGAACTAACTCTATTTCAAGGATTTGTGCACTGTACAACATCCTTTCTAGACTAAAGACTTACATTTGATGTCTATTACACTTGTTCTCTCACTATTCTGTGATATTCATTGGTATTTACTCTGAATGACTATTGATTTCTAGCTGTTTCCTATAATTGGCCTTCTTTTCTACTTGTGGGACTTCAACACATGTAGAAACAACTTTATACACTCTTCTCTGGAGTTGCGAAGCTATATAAACTTGTCTTTCAACCGTTTTACAGTTAAATACTACTTTTCAGTGAATTCTGGTGGTTTGAAACACTGGTTTCTTGTGAAGTAACTCTATTTCAAGGATTTCTGTAGTGTATAACATCCTTTCTAGACTAGAAACTTACATTTTGATGTCTTCTACACTTGTTCTCACACAATTCTATGATATTCATTAGTATTTGCAATGAATGACTACTGATTTCTAGCTGTTTCCTATAATGGGCCTTCTTTTCTACTTGTGGGACTTCAACACATGTAGAAACAACTTTATACACTCTTCTCTGGACTTGCGAAGCTATATAAACTTGTCTTTCAACTGTTTTACAGTTAAATACTACTTTTCAGTGAATTCTGGTGGTTTGAAACACTGGTTTCTTGTGAAGTAACTCTATTGCAAGGATTTCGTAGTGTATAACATCCTTTCTAGACTAGAGACTTACATTTTGTTGTCTTTTACCCTAGTTCTCTCACTAGTCTGTGATATTCATTAGTATTTGCTCTGAATGACTACTGATTTCTAGCTGTTTCCCATAATGGGACTTCTTTTCTACTTGTGGTTCTTCACCACATGGAGAAACAACTTTATACACTCTTCTCTGAACTTGAGAAGCTATATACACTTGTCTTTCAACTGTTTTACAGTTGAATACTACTATTCAGTGAATTCTAGTGGGTTGAAACACTGTTTTCTTGTGAAGTAACTCTATTTCAAGGATTTCTGTAGTGTATAACATCCTTTCTTGACTAGAAACTTACATTTTGATGTCTTCTACACTTGTTCTCACACAATTCTATGATATTCATTAGTATTTGCAATGAATGACTACTGATTTCTAGCTGTTTCCTATAATGGGCCTTCTTTTCTACTTGTGCGACTTCACCACATGTAGAAACAACTTTATACACTCTTCTCTGAACTTGAGAAGCTATATACACTTGTCTTCCAACTGTTTTACAGTTGAATACTACTTTTCAGTGAATTCTGGTGGTTTGAAACACTGTTTTCTTGTGAAGTAACTCTATTTCAAGGATTTCGGTAGTGTATAACATCCTTTCTAGACTAGAGACTTACATTTTGATGTCTTTTACACTTGTTCTCTCACTATTCTGTGATATTCATTAGTATTTCCGCTGAATGACTACTGATTTCTAGCTGTTTCCCATAATGGGCCTTCTTTTATACTTGTGGGACTTCAACCCATGTAGAAACAACTTTATACACTCTTCTCTGGACTTGCGAAGCTATATAAACTTGTCTTTCAACTGTTTTACAGTTAAATACTACTTTTCAGTGAATTCTGGTGGTTTGAAACACTGGTTTCTTGTGAAGTAACTCTATTGCAAGGATTTCGGTAGTGTATAACATCCTTTCTAGACTAGAGACTTACATTTTGTTGTCTTTTACCCTAGTTCTCTCACTATTCTGTGATATTCATTAGTATTTGCTCTGAATGACTACTGATTTCTAGCTGTTTCCCATAATGGGCCTTCTTTTCTACTTGTGGTTCTTCACCACATGGAGAAACAACTTTATACACTCTTCTCTGAACTTGAGAACCTATATACACTTGACTTTCAACTGTTTTACAGTTGAATACTACTATTCAGTGAATTCTAGTGGGTTGAAACACTGTTTTCTTGTGAAGTAACTCTATTTCAAGGATTTCTGTAGTGTATAACATCCTTTCTAGAATAGAAACTTACATTTTGATGTCTTCTACACTTGTTCTCACACAATTCTATGATATTCATTAGTATTTGCAATGAATGACTACTGATTTCTAGCTGTTTCCTATAATGGGCCTTCTTTTCTACTTGTGCGACTTCACCACATGTAGAAACAACTTTATACACTCTTCTCTGAACTTGAGAAGCTATATACACTTGTCTTCCAACTGTTTCACAGTTGAATACTACTTTTCAGTGAATTCTGGTGGTTTGAAACACTGTTTTCTTGTGAAGTAACTCTATTTCAAGGATTTCGGTAGTGTATAACATCCTTTCTAGACTAGAGACTTACATTTTGATGTCTTTTACACTTGTTCTCTCACTATTCTGTGATATTCATTAGTATTTGCTCTGAATGACTACTGATTTCTAGCTGTTTCCCATAATGGGCCTTCTTTTCTACTTGTGGGTCTTCACCACATGTAGAAACAACTTTATACACTCTTCTCTGAACTTGTGAAGCTATATACACTTGTCTTCCAACTGTTTTACAGTTGAATACTACTTTTCAGTGAATTCTGGTGGTTTCAAACACTGGTTTCATGTGAACTAACTCTATTTCAAGGATTTGTGCAGTGTACAACATCCTTTCTAGACTAAAGACTTACATTTGATGTCTTTTACACTTGTTCTCTCACTATTCTGTGATATTCATTGGTATTTACTCTGAATGACTACTGATTTCTAGCTGTTTCCTATAATGGGCCTTCTTTTCTACTTGTGGGACTTCAACACATGTAGAAACAACTTTATACACTCTTCTCTGGACTTGCGAAGCTATATAAACTTGTCTTTCAACTGTTTTACAGTTAAATACTACTTTTCAGTGAATTCTGGTGGTTTGAAACACTGGTTTCTTGTGAACTAACTCTATTTCAAGGATTTGTGCAGTGTACAACATCCTTTCTAGACTAGAGACTTACATTTTGATGTCTTTTACACTTGTTCTCCCACTATTCTGTGATATTCATTAGTATTTGCAATGAATGACTACTGATTTCTAGCTGTTTCCTATAATGGGCCTTCTTTTCTACTTGTGCGACTTCACCACATGTAGAAACAACTTTATACACTCTTCTCTGAAGTTGAGAAGCTATATACACTTGTCTTTCAACTGTTTTACAGTTGAATACTACTTTTCAGTGAATTCTAGTGGGTTGAAACACTGTTTTCTTGTGAAGTAACTCTATTTCAAGGATTTCTGTAGTGTATAACATCCTTTCTAGACTAGAAACTTACATTTTGATGTCTTCTACACTTGTTCTCACACAATTCTATGATATTCATTAGTATTTGCAATGAATGACTACTGATTTCTAGCTGTTTCCTATAATGGGCCTTCTTTTCTACTTGTGGGACTTCAACACATGTAGAAACAACTTTATACACTCTTCTCTGAACTTGAGAAGCTATATACACTTGTCTTCCAACTGTTTTACAGTTGAATACTACTTTTCAGTGAATTCTGGTGGTTTGAAACACTGTTTTCTTGTGAAGTAACTCTATTTCAAGGATTTTGGTAGTGTATAACATACTTTCTAGACTAGAGACTTACATTTTGATGTCTTTTACACTTGTTCTCTCACTATTCTGTGATATTCATTAGTATTTCCGCTGAATGACTACTGATTTCTAGCTGTTTCCCATAATGGGCCTTCTTTTATACTTGTGGGACTTCAACCCATGTAGAAACAACTTTATACACTCTTCTCTGGACTTGCGAAGCTATATAAACTTGTCTTTCAACTGTTTTACAGTTAAATACTACTTTTCAGTGAATTCTGGTGGTTTGAAACACTGGTTTCTTGTGAAGTAACTCTATTGCAAGGATTTCGGTAGTGTATAACATCCTTTCTAGACTAGAGACTTACATTTTGTTGTCTTTTACCCTAGTTCTCTCACTATTCTGTGATATTCATTAGTATTTGCTCTGAATGACTACTGATTTCTAGCTGTTTCCCATAATAGGCCTTCTTTTCTACTTGTGGTTCTTCACCACATGGAGAAACAACTTTATACACTCTTCTCTGAACTTGAGAACCTATATACACTTGACTTTCAACTGTTTTACAGTTGAATACTACTATTCAGTGAATTCTAGTGGGTTGAAACACTGTTTTCTTGTGAAGTAAATCTATTTCAAGGATTTCTGTAGTGTATAACATCCTTTCTTGACTAGAAACTTACATTTTGATGTCTTCTACACTTGTTCTCACACAATTCTATGATATTCATTAATATTTGCAATGAATGACTACTGATTTCTAGCTGTTTCCTATAATGGGCCTTCTTTTCTACTTGTGCGACTTCACCACATGTAGAAACAACTTTATACACTCTTCTCTGAACTTGAGAAGCTATATACACTTGTCTTCCAACTGTTTTACAGTTGAATACTACTTTTCAGTGAATTCTGGTGGTTTGAAACACTGGTTTCTTGTGAACTAACTCTATTTCAAGGATTTCGGTAGTGTATAACATCCTTTCTAGACTAGAGACTTACATTTTGTTGTCTTTTACCCTAGTTCTCTCACTATTCTGTGATATTCATTAGTATTTGCTCTGAATGACTACTGATTTCTAGCTGTTTCCCCTAATGGGCCTTCTTTTCTACTTGTGGGTCTTCACCACATGTAGAAACAACTTTATACACTCTTCTCTGAACTTGAGAAGCTATATACACTTGTCTTTCAACTGTTTTACAGTTGAATACTACTATTCAGAGAATTCTAGTGGGTTGAAACACTGTTTTCTTGTGAAGTAACTCTATTTCAAGGATTTCTGTAGTGTATAACATCCTTTCTAGACTAGAAACTTACATTTTGATGTCTTCTACACTTGTTCTCACACAATTCTATGATATTCATTAGTATTTGCAATGAAGGACTACTGATTTCTAGCTGTTTCCTATAATGGGCCTTCTTTTCTACTTGTGCGACTTCACCACATGTAGAAACAACTTTATACACTCTTCTCTGAACTTGTGAAGCTATATACACTTGTCTTCCAACTGTTTTACAGTTGAATACTACTTTTCAGTGAATTCTGGTGGTTTCAAACACTGGTTTCATGTGAACTAACTCTATTTCAAGGATTTGTGCACTGTACAACATCCTTTCTAGACTAAAGACTTACATTTGATGTCTATTACACTTGTTCTCTCACTATTCTGTGATATTCATTGGTATTTACTCTGAATGACTATTGATTTCTAGCTGTTTCCTATAATTGGCCTTCTTTTCTACTTGTGGGACTTCAACACATGTAGAAACAACTTTATACACTCTTCTCTGGAGTTGCGAAGCTATATAAAATTGTCTTTCAACCGTTTTACAGTTAAATACTACTTTTCAGTGAATTCTGGTGGTTTGAAACACTGGTTTCTTGTGAAGTAACTCTATTTCAAGGATTTCTGTAGTGTATAACATCCTTTCTAGACTAGAAACTTACATTTTGATGTCTTCTACACTTGTTCTCACACAATTCTATGATATTCATTAGTATTTGCAATGAATGACTACTGATTTCTAGCTGTTTCCTATAATGGGCCTTCTTTTCTACTTGTGGGACTTCAACACATGTAGAAACAACTTTATACACTCTTCTCTGGACTTGCGAAGCTATATAAACTTGTCTTTCAACTGTTTTACAGTTAAATACTACTTTTCAGTGAATTCTGGTGGTTTGAAACACTGGTTTCTTGTGAAGTAACTCTATTGCAAGGATTTCGTAGTGTATAACATCCTTGCTAGACTAGAGACTTACATTTTGTTGTCTTTTACCCTAGTTCTCTCACTAGTCTGTGATATTCATTAGTATTTGCTCTGAATGACTACTGATTTCTAGCTGTTTCCCATAATGGGACTTCTTTTCTACTTGTGGTTCTTCACCACATGGAGAAACAACTTTATACACTCTTCTCTGAACTTGAGAAGCTATATACACTTGTCTTTCAACTGTTTTACAGTTGAATACTACTATTCAGTGAATTCTAGTGGGTTGAAACACTGTTTTCTTGTGAAGTAACTCTATTTCAAGGATTTCTGTAGTGTATAACATCCTTTCTTGACTAGAAACTTACATTTTGATGTCTTCTACACTTGTTCTCACACAATTCTATGATATTCAGTAGTATTTGCAATGAATGACTACTGATTTCTAGCTGTTTCCTATAATGGGCCTTCTTTTCTACTTGTGCGACTTCACCACATGTAGAAACAACTTTATACACTCTTCTCTGAACTTGAGAAGCTATATACACTTGTCTTCCAACTGTTTTACAGTTGAATACTACTTTTCAGTGAATTCTGGTGGTTTGAAACACTGTTTTCTTGTGAAGTAACTCTATTTCAAGGATTTCGGTAGTGTATAACATCCTTTCTAGACTAGAGACTTACATTTTGATGTCTTTTACACTTGTTCTCTCACTATTCTGTGATATTCATTAGTATTTCCGCTGAATGACTACTGATTTCTAGCTGTTTCCCATAATGGGCCTTCTTTTATACTTGTGGGACTTCAACCCATGTAGAAACAACTTTATACACTCTTCTCTGGACTTGCGAAGCTATATAAACTTGTCTTTCAACTGTTTTACAGTTAAATACTACTTTTCAGTGAATTCTGGTGGTTTGAAACACTGGTTTCTTGTGAAGTAACTCTATTGCAAGGATTTCGGTAGTGTATAACATCCTTTCTAGACTAGAGACTTACATTTTGTTGTCTTTTACCCTAGTTCTCTCACTATTCTGTGATATTCATTAGTATTTGCTCTGAATGACTACTGATTTCTAGCTGTTTCCCATAATGGGCCTTCTTTTCTACTTGTGGTTCTTCACCACATGGAGAAACAACTTTATACACTCTTCTCTGAACTTGAGAACCTATATACACTTGACTTTCAACTGTTTTACAGTTGAATACTACTATTCAGTGAATTCTAATGGGTTGAAACACTGTTTTCTTGTGAAGTAAATCTATTTCAAGGATTTCTGTAGTGTATAACATCCTTTCTTGACTAGAAACTTACATTTTGATGTCTTCTACACTTGTTCTCACACAATTCTATGATATTCATTAGTATTTGCAATGAATGACTACTGATTTCTAGCTGTTTCCTATAATGGGCCTTCTTTTCTACTTGTGCGACTTCACCACATGTAGAAACAACTTTATACACTCTTCTCTGAACTTGAGAAGCTATATACACTTGTCTTCCAACTGTTTTACAGTTGAATACTACTTTTCAGTGAATTCTGGTGGTTTGAAACACTGGTTTCTTGTGAACTAACTCTATTTCAAGGATTTCGGTAGTGTATAACATCCTTTCTAGACTAGAGACTTACATTTTGATGTCTTTTACACTTGTTCTCTCACTATTCTGTGATATTCATTAGTATTTCCGCTGAATGACTACTGATTTCTAGCTGTTTCCCATAATGGGCCTTCTTTTCTACTTGTGGGTCTTCACCACATGGAGAAACAACTTTATACACTCTTCTCTGAACTTGAGAAGCTATATACACTTGTCTTTCAACTGTTTTACAGTTGAATACTACTTGTCAGTGAATTCTAGTGGGTTGAAACACTGTTTTCTTGAGAAGTAACTCTATTTCAAGGATTTCGGTAGTGTATAACATCCTTTCTAGACTAGAGACTTACATTTTGTTGTCTTTTACCCTAGTTCTCTCACTATTCTGTGATATTCATTAGTATTTGCTCTGAATGACTACTGATTTCTAGCTGTTTCCCCTAATGGGCCTTCTTTTCTACTCTTGGGTCTTCACCACATGTAGAAACAACTTTATACACTCTTCTCTGGACTTGCGAAGCTATATACACTTGTCTTTCAACTGTTTTACAGTTGAATACTACTATTCAGTGAATTCTAGTGGGTTGAAACACTGTTTTCTTGTGAAGTAACTATATTTCAAGGATTTCTATAGTGTATAACATCCTTTCTAGACTAGAAACTTACATTTTGATGTCTTCTACACTTGTTCTCACACAATTCTATGATATTCATTAGTATTTGCAATGAAGGACTACTGATTTCTAGCTGTTTCCTATAATGGGCCTTCTTTTCTACTTGTGCGACTTCACCACATGTAGAAACAACTTTATACACTCTTCTCTGAACTTGTGAAGCTATATACACTTGTCTTCCAACTGTTTTACAGTTGAATACTACTTTTCAGTGAATTCTGGTGGTTTCAAACACTGGTTTCATGTGAACTAACTCTATTTCAAGGATTTGTGCACTGTACAACATCCTTTCTAGACTAAAGACTTACATTTGATGTCTATTACACTTGTTCTCTCACTATTCTGTGATATTCATTGGTATTTACTCTGAATGACTATTGATTTCTAGCTGTTTCCTATAATTGGCCTTCAATCTACTTGTGGGACTTCAACACATGTAGAAACAACTTTATACACTCTTCTCTGGAGTTGCGAAGCTATATAAACTTGTCTTTCAACCGTTTTACAGTTAAATACTACTTTTCAGTGAATTCTGGTGGTTTGAAACACTGGTTTCTTGTGAAGTAACTCTATTTCAAGGATTTCTGTAGTGTATAACATCCTTTCTAGACTAGAAACTTACATTTTGATGTCTTCTACACTTGTTCTCACACAATTCTATGATATTCATTAGTATTTGCAATGAATGACTACTGATTTCTAGCTGTTTCCTATAATGGGCCTTCTTTTCTACTTGTGCGACTTCACCACATGTAGAAACAACTTTATACACTCTTCTCTGAACTTGAGAAGCTATATACACTTGTCTTCCAACTGTTTTACAGTTGAATACTACTTTTCAGTGAATTCTGGTGGTTTGAAACACTGGTTTCTTGTGAACTAACTCTATTTCAAGGATTTCGGTAGTGTATAACATCCTTTCTAGACTAGAGACTTACATTTTGATGTCTTTTACACTTGTTCTCTCACTATTCTGTGATATTCATTAGTATTTCCGCTGAATGACTACTGATTTCTAGCTGTTTCCCATAATGGGCCTTCTTTTCTACTTGTGGGTCTTCACCACATGGAGAAACAACTTTATACACTCTTCTCTGAACTTGAGAAGCTATATACACTTGTCTTTCAACTGTTTTACAGTTGAATACTACTTTTCAGTGAATTCTAGTGGGTTGAAACACTGTTTTCTTGAGAAGTAACTCTATTTCAAGGATTTCGGTAGTGTATAACATCCTTTCTAGACTAGAGACTTACATTTTGTTGTCTTTTACCCTAGTTCTCTCACTATTCTGTGATATTCATTAGTATTTGCTCTGAATGACTACTGATTTCTAGCTGTTTCCCCTAATGGGCCTTCTTTTCTACTTGTGGGTCTTCACCACATGTAGAAACAACTTTATACACTCTTCTCTGGACTTGCGAAGCTATATACACTTGTCTTTCAACTGTTTTACAGTTGAATACTACTATTCAGTGAATTCTAGTGGGTTGAAACACTGTTTTCTTGTGAAGTAACTCTATTTCAAGGATTTCTATAGTGTATAACATCCTTTCTAGACTAGAAACTTACATTTTGATGTCTTCTACACTTGTTCTCACACAATTCTATGATATTCATTAGTATTTGCAATGAAGGACTACTGATTTCTAGCTGTTTCCTATAATGGGCCTTCTTTTCTACTTGTGCGACTTCACCACATGTAGAAACAACTTTATACACTCTTCTCTGAACTTGTGAAGCTATATACACTTGTCTTCCAACTGTTTTACAGTTGAATACTACTTTTCAGTGAATTCTGGTGGTTTCAAACACTGGTTTCATGTGAACTAACTCTATTTCAAGGATTTGTGCACTGTACAACATCCTTTCTAGACTAAAGACTTACATTTGATGTCTATTACACTTGTTCTCTCACTATTCTGTGATATTCATTGGTATTTACTCTGAATGACTATTGATTTCTAGCTGTTTCCTATAATTGGCCTTCAATCTACTTGTGGGACTTCAACACATGTAGAAACAACTTTATACACTCTTCTCTGGAGTTGCGAAGCTATATAAACTTGTCTTTCAACCGTTTTACAGTTAAATACTACTTTTCAGTGAATTCTGGTGGTTTGAAACACTGGTTTCTTGTGAAGTAACTCTATTTCAAGGATTTCTGTAGTGTATAACATCCTTTCTAGACTAGAAACTTACATTTTGATGTCTTCTACACTTGTTCTCACACAATTCTATGATATTCATTAGTATTTGCAATGAATGACTACTGATTTCTAGCTGTTTCCTATAATGGGCCTTCTTTTCTACTTGTGGGACTTCAACACATGTAGAAACAACTTTATACACTCTTCTCTGGACTTGCGAAGCTATATAAACTTGTCTTTCAACTGTTTTACAGTTAAATACTACTTTTCAGTGAATTCTGGTGGTTTGAAACACTGGTTTCTTGTGAAGTAACTCTATTGCAAGGATTTCGGTAGTGTATAACATCCTTTCTAGACTAGAGACTTACATTTTGTTGTCTTTTACCCTAGTTCTCTCACTATTCTGTGATATTCATTAGTATTTGCTCTGAATGACTACTGATTTCTAGCTGTTTCCCATAATGGGCCTTCTTTTCTACTTGTGGTTCTTCACCACATGGAGAAACAACTTTATACACTCTTCTCTGAACTTGAGAAGCTATATACACTTGTCTTTCAACTGTTTTACAGTTGAATACTACTATTCAGTGAATTCTAGTGGGTTGAAACACTGTTTTCTTGTGAAGTAACTCTATTTCAAGGATTTCTGTAGTGTATAACATCCTTTCTTGACTAGAAACTTACATTTTGATGTCTTCTACACTTGTTCTCACACAATTCTATGATATTCATTAGTATTTGCAATGAATGACTACTGATTTCTAGCTGTTTCCCCTAATGGGCCTTCTTTTCTACTTGTGGGTCTTCACCACATGTAGAAACAACTTTATACACTCTTCTCTGGACTTGCGAAGCTATATACACTTGTCTTTCAACTGTTTTACAGTTGAATACTACTATTCAGTGAATTCTAGTGGGTTGAAACACTGTTTTCTTGTGAAGTAACTATATTTCAAGGATTTCTATAGTGTATAACATCCTTTCTAGACTAGAAACTTACATTTTGATGTCTTCTACACTTGTTCTCACACAATTCTATGATATTCATTAGTATTTGCAATGAAGGACTACTGATTTCTATCTGTTTCCTATAATGGGCCTTCTTTTCTACTTGTGCGACTTCACCACATGTAGAAACAACTTTATACACTCTTCTCTGAACTTGTGAAGCTATATACACTTGTCTTCCAACTGTTTTACAGTTGAATACTACTTTTCAGTGAATTCTGGTGGTTTCAAACACTGGTTTCATGTGAACTAACTCTATTTCAAGGATTTGTGCACTGTACAACATCCTTTCTAGACTAAAGACTTACATTTGATGTCTATTACACTTGTTCTCTCACTATTCTGTGATATTCATTGGTATTTACTCTGAATGACTATTGATTTCTAGCTGTTTCCTATAATTGGCCTTCAATCTACTTGTGGGACTTCAACACATGTAGAAACAACTTTATACACTCTTCTCTGGAGTTGCGAAGCTATATAAACTTGTCTTTCAACCGTTTTACAGTTAAATACTACTTTTCAGTGAATTCTGGTGGTTTGAAACACTGGTTTCTTGTGAAGTAACTCTATTTCAAGGATTTCTGTAGTGTATAACATCCTTTCTAGACTAGAAACTTACATTTTGATGTCTTCTACACTTGTTCTCACACAATTCTATGATATTCATTAGTATTTGCAATGAATGACTACTGATTTCTAGCTGTTTCCTATAATGGGCCTTCTTTTCTACTTGTGCGACCTCACCACATGTAGAAACAACTTTATACACTCTTCTCTGAACTTGAGAAGCTATATACACTTGTCTTCCAACTGTTTTACAGTTGAATACTACTTTTCAGTGAATTCTGGTGGTTTGAAACACTGGTTTCTTGTGAACTAACTCTATTTCAAGGATTTCGGTAGTGTATAACATCCTTTCTAGACTAGAGACTTACATTTTGATGTCTTTTACACTTGTTCTCTCACTATTCTGTGATATTCATTAGTATTTCCGCTGAATGACTACTGATTTCTAGCTGTTTCCCATAATGGGCCTTCTTTTCTACTTGTGGGTCTTCACCACATGGAGAAACAACTTTATACACTCTTCTCTGAACTTGAGAAGTTATATACACTTGTCTTTCAACTGTTTTACAGTTGAATACTACTTTTCAGTGAATTCTAGTGGGTTGAAACACTGTTTTCTTGAGAAGTAACACTATTTCAAGGATTTCGGTAGTGTATAACATCCTTTCTAGACTAGAGACTTACATTTTGTTGTCTTTTACCCTAGTTCTCTCACTATTCTGTGATATTCATTAGTATTTGCTCTGAATGACTACTGATTTCTAGCTGTTTCCCCTAATGGGCCTTCTTTTCTACTTGTGGGTCTTCACCACATGTAGAAACAACTTTATACACTCTTCTCTGGACTTGCGAAGCTATATACACTTGTCTTTCAACTGTTTTACAGTTGAATACTACTATTCAGTGAATTCTAGTGGGTTGAAACACTGTTTTCTTGTGAAGTAACTATATTTCAAGGATTTCTATAGTGTATAACATCCTTTCTAGACTAGAAACTTACATTTTGATGTCTTCTACACTTGTTCTCACACAATTCTATGATATTCATTAGTATTTGCAATGAAGGACTACTGATTTCTAGCTGTTTCCTATAATGGGCCTTCTTTTCTACTTGTGCGACTTCACCACATGTAGAAACAACTTTATACACTCTTCTCTGAACTTGTGAAGCTATATACACTTGTCTTCCAACTGTTTTACAGTTGAATACTACTTTTCAGTGAATTCTGGTGGTTTCAAACACTGGTTTCATGTGAACTAACTCTATTTCAAGGATTTGTGCACTGTACAACATCCTTTCTAGACTAAAGACTTACATTTGATGTCTATTACACTTGTTCTCTCACTATTCTGTGATATTCATTGGTATTTACTCTGAATGACTATTGATTTCTAGCTGTTTCCTATAATTGGCCTTCAATCTACTTGTGGGACTTCAACACATGTAGAAACAACTTTATACACTCTTCTCTGGAGTTGCGAAGCTATATAAACTTGTCTTTCAACCGTTTTACAGTTAAATACTACTTTTCAGTGAATTCTGGTGGTTTGAAACACTGGTTTCTTGTGAAGTAACTCTATTTCAAGGATTTCTGTAGTGTATAACATCCTTTCTAGACTAGAAACTTACATTTTGATGTCTTCTACACTTGTTCTCACACAATTCTATGATATTCATTAGTATTTGCAATGAATGACTACTGATTTCTAGCTGTTTCCTATAATGGGCCTTCTTTTCTACTTGTGGGACTTCAACACATGTAGAAACAACTTTATACACTCTTCTCTGGACTTGCGAAGCTATATAAACTTGTCTTTCAACTGTTTTACAGTTAAATACTACTTTTCAGTGAATTCTGGTGGTTTGAAACACTGGTTTCTTGTGAAGTAACTCTATTGCAAGGATATCGGTAGTGTATAACCTCCTTTCTAGACTAGAGACTTACATTTTGTTGTCTTTTACCCTAGTTCTCTCACTATTCTGTGATATTCATTAGTATTTGCTCTGAATGACTACTGATTTCTAGCTGTTTCCCATAATGGGCCTTCTTTTCTACTTGTGGTTCTTCACCACATGGAGAAACAACTTTATACACTCTTCTCTGAAGTTGAGAAGCTATATACACTTGTCTTTCAACTGTTTTACAGTTGAATACTACTATTCAGTGAATTCTAGTGGGTTGAAACACTGTTTTCTTGTGAAGTAACTCTATTTCAAGGATTTCTGTAGTGTATAACATCCTTTCTTGACTAGAAACTTACATTTTGATGTCTTCTACACTTGTTCTCACACAATTCTATGATATTCATTAGTATTTGCAATGAATGACTACTGATTTCTAGCTGTTTCCTATAATGGGCCTTCTTTTCTACTTGTGCGACTTCACCACATGTAGAAACAACTTTATACACTCTTCTCTGAACTTGAGAAGCTATATACACTTGTCTTCCAACTGTTTTACAGTTGAATACTACTTTTCAGTGAATTCTGGTGGTTTGAAACACTGGTTTCTTGTGAACTAACTCTATTTCAAGGATTTCGGTAGTGTATAACATCCTTTCTAGACTAGAGACTTACATTTTGATGTCTTTTACACTTGTTCTCTCACTATTCTGTGATATTCATTAGTATTTCCGCTGAATGACTACTGATTTCTAGCTGTTTCCCATAATGGGCCTTCTTTTCTACTTGTGGGTCTTCACCACATGGAGAAACAACTTTATACACTCTTCTCTGAACTTGAGAAGCTATATACACTTGTCTTTCAACTGTTTTACAGTTGAATACTACTTTTCAGTGAATTCTAGTGGGTTGAAACACTGTTTTCTTGTGAAGTAACTCTATTTCAAGGATTTCGGTAGTGTATAACATCCTTTCTAGACTAGAGACTTACATTTTGTTGTCTTTTACCCTAGTTCTCTCACTATTCTGTGATATTCATTAGTATTTGCTCTGAATGACTACTGATTTCTAGCTGTTTCCCCTAATGGGCCTTCTTTTCTACTTGTGGGTCTTCACCACATGTAGAAACAACTTTATACACTCTTCTCAGAACTTGAGAAGCTATATACACTTGTCTTTCAACTGTTTTACAGTTGAATACTACTATTCAGTGAATTCTAGTGGGTTGAAACACTGTTTTCTTGTGAAGTAACTCTATTTCAAGGATTTCTGTAGTGTATAACATCCTTTCTAGACTAGAAACTTACATTTTGATGTCTTCTACACTTGTTCTCACACAATTCTATGATATTCATTAGTATTTGCAATGAAGGACTACTGATTTCTAGCTGTTTCCTATAATGGGCCTTCTTTTCTACTTGTGGGACTTCAACACATGTAGAAACAACTTTATCCACTCTTCTCTGGACTTGCGAAGCTATATAAACTTGTCTTTCAACTGTTTTACAGTTAAATACTACTTTTCAGTGAATTCTGGTGGTTTGAAACACTGGTTTCTTGTGAAGTAACTCTATTGCAAGGATTTCGTAGTGTATAACATCCTTTCTAGTCTAGAGACTAACATTTTGTTGTCTTTTACCCTAGTTCTCTCACTATTCTGTGATATTCATTAGTATTTGCTCTGAATGACTACTGATTTCTAGCTGTTTCCCATAATGGGACTTCTTTTCTACTTGTGGTTCTTCACCACATGGAGAAACAACTTTATACACTCTTCTCTGAACTTGAGAAGCTATATACACTTGTCTTTCAACTGTTTTACAGTTGAATACTACTATTCAGTGAATTCTAGTGGGTTGAAACACTGTTTTCTTGTGAAGTAACTCTATTTCAAGGATTTCTGTAGAGTATAACATCCTTTCTTGACTAGAAACTTACATTTTGATGTCTTCTACACTTGTTCTCACACAATTCTATGATATTCATTAGTATTTGCAATGAATGACTACTGATTTCAAGCTGTTTCCTATAATGGGCCTTCTTTTCTACTTGTGCGACTTCACCACATGTAGAAACAACTTTATACACTCTTCTCTGAACTTGTGAAGCTATATACACTTGTCTTCCAACTGTTTTACAGTTGAATACTACTTTTCAGTGAATTCTGGTGGTTTCAAACACTGGTTTCATGTGAACTAACTCTATTTCAAGGATTTGTGCAGTGTACAACATGCTTTCTAGACTAAAGACTTACATTTGATGTCTTTTACACTTGTTCTCTCACGATTCTGTGATATTCATTGGTATTTACTCTGAATGACTACTGATTTCTAGCTGTTTCCTATAATTGGCCTTCTTTTCTACTTGTGGGACTTCAACACATGTAGAAACAACTTTATACACTCTTCTCTGGACTTGCGAAGCTATATAAACTTGTCTTTCAACTGTTTTACAGTTAAATACTACTTTTAGGTGAATTCTGGTGGTTTGAAACACTGGTTTCTTGTGAAGTAACTCTATTGCAAGGATTTCGGTAGTGTATAACATCCTTTCTAGACTAGAGACTTACATTTTGTTGTCTTTTACCCTAGTTCTCTCACTATTCTGTGATATTCATTAGTATTTGCTCTGAATGACTACTGATTTCTAGCTGTTTCCCATAATGGGCCTTCTTTTCTACTTGTGGGTCTTCACCACATGGAGAAACAACTTTATACACTCTTCTCTGAACTTGAGAAGCTACATACACTTGTCTTTCAACTGTTTTACAGTTGAATACTACTTTTCAGTGAATTCTAGTGGGTTGAAACACTGTTTTCTTGTGAAGTAACTCTATTTCAAGGATTTCTGTAGTGTATAACATCCTTTCTTGACTAGAGACTTACATTTTGATGTCTTTTACACTTGTTCTCTCACTATTCTGTGATATTCATTAGTATTTCCGCTGAATGACTACTGATTTCTAGCTGTTTCCCATAATGGGCCTTCTTTTCTACTTATGGGTCTTCACCACATGGAGAAACAACTTTATACACTCTTCTCTGAACTTGAGAAGCTATATACACTTGTCTTCTAACTGTTTTACAGTTGAATACTACTTTTCAGTGAATTCTGGTGGTTTCAAACACTGGTTTCATGTGAACTAACTCTATTTCAAGGATTTGTGCAGTGTACAACATGCTTTCTAGACTAAAGACTTACATTTGATGTCTTTTACACTTGTTCTCTCACTATTCTGTGATATTCATTGGTATTTACTCTGAATGACTACTGGTTTCTAGCTGTTTCCTATAATGGGCCTTCTTTTCTACTTGTGGGACTTCAACACATGTAGAAACAACTTTATACACTCTTCTCTGGACTTGTGAAGCTATATAAACTTGTCTTTCAACCGTTTTACAGTTAAATACTACTTTTCAGTGAATTCTGGTGGTTTGAAACACTGGTTTCTTGTGAAGTAACTCTATTTCAAGGATTTCTGTAGTGTATAACATCCTTTCTATACTAGAAACTTACATTTTGATGTCTTCTACACTTGTTCTCACACAATTCTGTGATATTCATTAGTATTTGCAATGAATGACTACTGATTTCTAGCTGTTTCCTATAATGGGCCTTCTTTTCTACTTGTGGGACTTCAACACATGTAGAAACAACTTTATACACTCTTCTCTGGACTTGCGAAGCTATATAAACTTGTCTTTCAACTGTTTTACAGTTAAATACTACTTTTCAGTGAATTCTGGTGGTTTGAAACACTGGTTTCTTGTGAACTAACTCTATTTCAAGGATTTCGGTAGTGTATAACATCCTTTCTAGACTAGAGACTTACATTTTGATGTCTTTTACACTTGTTCTCTCACTATTCTGTGATATTCATTAGTATTTGCTCTGAATGACTACTGATTTCTAGCTGTTTCCCCTAATGGGCCTTCTTTTCTACTTGTGGGTCTTCACCACATGTAGAAACAACTTTATACACTCTTCTCAGAACTTGAGAAGCTATATACACTTGTCTTTCAACTGTTTTACAGTTGAATACTACTATTCAGTGAATTCTAGTGGGTTGAAACACTGTTTTCTTGTGAAGTAACTCTATTTCAAGGATTTCTGTAGTGTATAACATCCTTTCTAGACTAGAAACTTACATTTTGATGTCTTCTACACTTGTTCTCACACAATTCTATGATATTCATTAGTATTTGCAATGAAGGACTACTGATTTCTAGCTGTTTCCTATAATGGGCCTTCTTTTCTACTTGTGGGACTTCAACACATGTAGAAACAACTTTATACACTCTTCTCTGAACTTGTGAAGCTATATACACTTGTCTTCCAACTGTTTTACAGTTGAATACTACTTTTCAGTGAATTCTGGTGGTTTCAAACACTGGTTTCATGTGAACTAACTCTATTTCAAGGATTTGTGCAGTGTACAACATCCTTTCTAGACTAAAGACTTACATTTGATGTCTTTTACACTTGTTCTCTCACTATTCTGTGATATTCATTGGTATTTACTCTGAATGACTACTGATTTCTAGCTGTTTCCTATAATTGGCCTTCTTTTCTACTTGTGGGACTTCAACACATGTAGAAACAACTTTATACACTCTTCTCTGGACTTGCGAAGCTATATAAACTTGTCTTTCAACCGTTTTACAGTTAAATACTACTTTTCAGTGAATTCTGGTGGTTTGAAACACTGGTTTCTTGTGAAGTAACTCTATTTGAAGGATTTCTGTAGTGTATAACATCCTTTCTAGACTAGAAACTTACATTTTGATGTCTTCTACACTTGTTCTCACACAATTCTATGATATTCAGTAGTATTTGCAATGAATGACTACTGATTTCTAGCTGTTTCCTATAATGGGCCTTCTTTTCTACTTGTGGGACTTCAACACATGTAGAAACAACTTTATACACTCTTCTCTGGACTTGCGAAGCTATATAAACTTGTCTTTCAACTGTTTTACAGTTAAATACTACTTTTCAGTGAATTCTGGTGGTTTGAAACACTGGTTTCTTGTGAAGTAACTCTATTGCAAGGATTTCGTAGTGTATAACATCCTTTCTAGACTAGAGACTTACATTTTGTTGTCTTTTACCCTAGTTCTCTCACTATTCTGTGATATTCATTAGTATTTGCTCTGAATGACTACTGATTTCTAGCTGTTTCCCCTAATGGGCCTTCTTTTCTACTTGTGGGTCTTCACCACATGTAGAAACAACTTTATACACTCTTCTCAGAACTTGAGAAGCTATATACACTTGTCTTTCAACTGTTTTACAGTTGAATACTACTATTCAGTGAATTCTAGTGGGTTGAAACACTGTTTTCTTGTGAAGTAACTCTATTTCAAGGATTTCTGTAGTGTATAACATCCTTTCTAGACTAGAAACTTACATTTTGATGTCTTCTACACTTGTTCTCACACAATTCTATGATATTCATTAGTATTTGCAATGAAGGACTACTGATTTCTAGCTGTTTCCTATAATGGGCCTTCTTTTCTACTTGTGGGACTTCAACACATGTAGAAACAACTTTATACACTCTTCTCTGAACTTGTGAAGCTATATACACTTGTCTTCCAACTGTTTTACAGTTGAATACTACTTTTCAGTGAATTCTGGTGGTTTCAAACACTGGTTTCATGTGAACTAACTCTATTTCAAGGATTTGTGCAGTGTACAACATGCTTTCTAGACTAAAGACTTACATTTGATGTCTTTTACACTTGTTCTCTCACTATTCTGTGATATTCATTGGTATTTACTCTGAATGACTACTGGTTTCTAGCTGTTTCCTATAATGGGCCTTCTTTTCTACTTGTGGGACTTCAACACATGTAGAAACAACTTTATACACTCTTCTCTGGACTTGTGAAGCTATATAAACTTGTCTTTCAACCGTTTTACAGTTAAATACTACTTTTCAGTGAATTCTGGTGGTTTGAAACACTGGTTTCTTGTGAAGTAACTCTATTTCAAGGATTTCTGTAGTGTATAACATCCTTTCTATACTAGAAACTTACATTTTGATGTCTTCTACACTTGTTCTCACACAATTCTGTGATATTCATTAGTATTTGCAATGAATGACTACTGATTTCTAGCTGTTTCCTATAATGGGCCTTCTTTTCTACTTGTGGGACTTCAACACATGTAGAAACAACTTTATACACTCTTCTCTGGACTTGCGAAGCTATATAAACTTGTCTTTCAACTGTTTTACAGTTAAATACTACTTTTCAGTGAATTCTGGTGGTTTGAAACACTGGTTTCTTGTGAACTAACTCTATTTCAAGGATTTCGGTAGTGTATAACATCCTTTCTAGACTAGAGACTTACATTTTGATGTCTTTTACACTTGTTCTCTCACTATTCTGTGATATTCATTAGTATTTGCTCTGAATGACTACTGATTTCTAGCTGTTTCCCCTAATGGGCCTTCTTTTCTACTTGTGGGTCTTCACCACATGTAGAAACAACTTTATACACTCTTCTCAGAACTTGAGAAGCTATATACACTTGTCTTTCAACTGTTTTACAGTTGAATACTACTATTCAGTGAATTCTAGTGGGTTGAAACACTGTTTTCTTGTGAAGTAACTCTATTTCAAGGATTTCTGTAGTGTATAACATCCTTTCTAGACTAGAAACTTACATTTTGATGTCTTCTACACTTGTTCTCACACAATTCTATGATATTCATTAGTATTTGCAATGAAGGACTACTGATTTCTAGCTGTTTCCTATAATGGGCCTTCTTTTCTACTTGTGGGACTTCAACACATGTAGAAACAACTTTATACACTCTTCTCTGAACTTGTGAAGCTATATACACTTGTCTTCCAACTGTTTTACAGTTGAATACTACTTTTCAGTGAATTCTGGTGGTTTCAAACACTGGTTTCATGTGAACTAACTCTATTTCAAGGATTTGTGCAGTGTACAACATCCTTTCTAGACTAAAGACTTACATTTGATGTCTTTTACACTTGTTCTCTCACTATTCTGTGATATTCATTGGTATTTACTCTGAATGACTACTGATTTCTAGCTGTTTCCTATAATTGGCCTTCTTTTCTACTTGTGGGACTTCAACACATGTAGAAACAACTTTATACACTCTTCTCTGGACTTGCGAAGCTATATAAACTTGTCTTTCAACCGTTTTACAGTTAAATACTACTTTTCAGTGAATTCTGGTGGTTTGAAACACTGGTTTCTTGTGAAGTAACTCTATTTGAAGGATTTCTGTAGTGTATAACATCCTTTCTAGACTAGAAACTTACATTTTGATGTCTTCTACACTTGTTCTCACACAATTCTATGATATTCATTAGTATTTGCAATGAATGACTACTGATTTCTAGCTGTTTCCTATAATGGGCCTTCTTTTCTACTTGTGGGACTTCAACACATGTAGAAACAACTTTATACACTCTTCTCTGGACTTGCGAAGCTATATAAACTTGTCTTTCAACTGTTTTACAGTTAAATACTACTTTTCAGTGAATTCTGGTGGTTTGAAACACTGGTTTCTTGTGAAGTAACTCTATTGCAAGGATTTCGTAGTGTATAACATCCTTTCTAGACTTTAGACTTACATTTTGTTGTCTTTTACCCTAGTTCTCTCACTATTCTGTGATATTCATTAGTATTTGCTCTGAATGACTACTGATTTCTAGCTGTTTCCCATAATGGGACTTCTTTTCTACTTGTGGTTCTTCACCACATGGAGAAACAACTTTATACACTCTTCTCTGAACTTGAGAAGCTATATACACTTGTCTTTCAACTGTTTTACAGTTGAATACTACTATTCAGTGAATTCTAGTGGGTTGAAACACTGTTTTCTTGTGAAGTAACTCTATTTCAAGGATTTCTGTAGTGTATAACATCCTTTCTTGACTAGAAACTTACATTTTGATGTCTTCTACACTTGTTCTCACACAATTCTATGATATTCATTAGTATTTGCAATGAATGACTACTGATTTCTAGCTGTTTCCTATAATGGGCCTTCTTTTCTACTTGTGCGACTTCACCACATGTAGAAACAACTTTATACACTCTTCTCTGGACTTGCGAAGCTATATAAACTTGTCTTTCAACTGTTTTACAGTTAAATACTACTTTTCAGTGAATTCTGGTGGTTTGAAACACTGGTTTCTTGTGAAGTAACTCTATTGCAAGGATTTCGTAGTGTATAACATCCTTTCTAGACTTTAGACTTACATTTTGTTGTCTTTTACCCTAGTTCTCTCACTATTCTGTGATATTCATTAGTATTTGCTCTGAATGACTACTGATTTCTAGCTGTTTCCCATAATGGGACTTCTTTTCTACTTGTGGTTCTTCACCACATGGAGAAACAACTTTATACACTCTTCTCTGAACTTGAGAAGCTATATACACTTGTCTTTCAACTGTTTTACAGTTGAATACTACTATTCAGTGAATTCTAGTGGGTTGAAACACTGTTTTCTTGTGAAGTAACTCTATTTCAAGGATTTCTGTAGTGTATAACATCCTTTCTTGACTAGAAACTTACATTTTGATGTCTTCTACACTTGTTCTCACACAATTCTATGATATTCATTAGTATTTGCAATGAATGACTACTGATTTCTAGCTGTTTCCTATAATGGGCCTTCTTTTCTACTTGTGCGACTTCACCACATGTAGAAACAACTTTATACACTCTTCTCTGAACTTGTGAAGCTATATACACTTGTCTTCCAACTGTTTTACAGTTGAATACTACTTTTCAGTGAATTCTGGTGGTTTCAAACACTGGTTTCATGTGAACTAACTCTATTTCAAGGATTTGTGCAGTGTACAACATGCTTTCTAGACTAAAGACTTACATTTGATGTCTTTTACAGTTGTTCTCTCACTATTCTGTGATATTCATTGGTATTTACTCTGAATGACTACTGATTTCTAGCTGTTTCCTATAATTGGCCTTCTTTTCTACTTGTGGGACTTTAACACATGTAGAAACAACTTTATACACTCTTGTCTGGACTTGCGAAGCTATATAAACTTGTCTTTCAACTGTTTTACAGTTAAATACTACTTTTAGGTGAATTCTGGTGGTTTGAAACACTGGTTTCTTGTGAAGTAACTCTATTGCAAGGATTTCGGTAGTGTATAACATCCTTTCTAGACTAGAGACTTACATTTTGTTGTCTTTTACCCTAGTTCTCTCACTATTCTGTGATATTCATTAGTATTTGCTCTGAATGACTACTGATTTCTAGCTGTTTCCCATAATGGGCCTTCTTTTCTACTTGTGGGTCTTCACCACATGGAGAAACAACTTTATACACTCTTCTCTGAACTTGAGAAGCTATATACACTTGTCTTTCAACTGTTTTACAGTTGAATACTACTATTCAGTGAATTCTAGTGGGTTGAAACACTGTTTTCTTGTGAAGTAACTCTATTTCAAGGATTTCTGTAGTGTATAACATCCTTTCTTGACTAGAAACTTACATTTTGATGTCTTCTACACTTGTTCTCACACAATTCTATGATATTCATTAGTATTTGCAATGAATGACTACTGATTTCTAGCTGTTTCCTATAATGGGCCTTCTTTTCTACTTGTGCGACTTCACCACATGTAGAAACAACTTTATACACTCTTCTCTGAACTTGAGAAGCTATATACACTTGTCTTCCAACTGTTTTACAGTTGAATACTACTTTTCAGTGAATTCTGGTGGTTTGAAACACTGGTTTCTTGTGAACTAACTCTATTTCAAGGATTTCGGTAGTGTATAACATCCTTTCTAGACTAGAGACTTACATTTTGATGTCTTTTACACTTGTTCTCTCACTATTCTGTGATATTCATTAGTATTTCCGCTGAATGACTACTGATTTCTAGCTGTTTCCCATAATGGGCCTTCTTTTCTACTTGTGGGTCTTCACCACATGGAGAAACAACTTTATACACTCTTCTCTGAACTTGAGAAGCTATATACACTTGTCTTCTAACTGTTTTACAGTTGAATACTACTTTTCAGTGAATTCTGGTGGTTTCAAACACTGGTTTCATGTGAACTAACTCTATTTCAAGGATTTGTGCAGTGTACAACATGCTTTCTAGACTAAAGACTTACATTTGATGTCTTTTACACTTGTTCTCTCACTATTCTGTGATATTCATTGGTATTTACTCTGAATGACTACTGGTTTCTAGCTGTTTCCTATAATGGGCCTTCTTTTCTACTTGTGGGACTTCAACACATGTAGAAACAACTTTATACACTCTTCTCTGGACTTGCGAAGCTATATAAACTTGTCTTTCAACCGTTTTACAGTTAAATACTACTTTTCAGTGAATTCTGGTGGTTTGAAACACTGGTTTCTTGTGAAGTAACTCTATTTCAAGTATTTCTGTAGTGTATAACATCCTTTCTAGACTAGAAACTTACATTTTGATGTCTTCTACACTTGTTCTCACACAATTCTGTGATATTCATTAGTATTTGCAATGAATGACTACTGATTTCTAGCTGTTTCCTATAATGGGCCTTCTTTTCTACTTGTGGGACTTCAACACATGTAGAAACAACTTTATACACTCTTCTCTGGACTTGCGAAGCTATATAAACTTGTCTTTCAACTGTTTTACAGTTAAATACTACTTTTCAGTGAATTCTGGTGGTTTGAAACACTGGTTTCTTGTGAACTAACTCTATTTCAAGGATTTCGGTACTGTATAACATCCTTTCTAGACTAGAGACTTACATTTTGATGTCTTTTACACTTGTTCTCTCACTATTCTGTGATATTCATTAGTATTTCCGCTGAATGACTACTGATTTCTAGCTGTTTCCCATAATGGGCCTTCTTTTCTACTTGTGGGTCTTCACCACATGGAGAAACAACTTTATACACTCTTCTCTGAACTTGAAAAGCTATATACACTTGTCTTTCAACTGTTTTACAGTTGAATACTACTTTTCAGTGAATTCTAGTGGGTTGAAACACTGTTTTCTTGTGAAGTAACTCTATTTCAAGGATTTCGGTAGTGTATAACATCCTTTCTAGACTAGAGACTTACATTTTGTTGTCTTTTACCCTAGTTCTCTCACTATTCTGTGATATTCATTAGTATTTGCTCTGAATGACTACTGATTTCTAGCTGTTTCCCCTAATGGGCCTTCTTTTCTACTTGTGGGTCTTCACCACATGTAGAAACAACTTTATACACTCTTCTCAGAACTTGAGAAGCTATATACACTTGTCTTTCAACTGTTTTACAGTTGAATACTACTATTCAGTGAATTCTAGTGGGTTGAAACACTGTTTTCTTGTGAAGTAACTCTATTTCAAGGATTTCTGTAGTGTATAACATCCTTTCTAGACTAGAAACTTACATTTTGATGTCTTCTACACTTGTTCTCACACAATTCTATGATATTCATTAGTATTTGCAATGAAGGACTACTGATTTCTAGCTGTTTCCTATAATGGGCCTTCTTTTCTACTTGTGGGACTTCAACACATGTAGAAACAACTTTATACACTCTTCTCTGAACTTGTGAAGCTATATACACTTGTCTTCCAACTGTTTTACAGTTGAATACTACTTTTCAGTGAATTCTGGTGGTTTCAAACACTGGTTTCATGTGAACTAACTCTATTTCAAGGATTTGTGCAGTGTACAACATCCTTTCTAGACTAAAGACTTACATTTGATGTCTATTACACTTGTTCTCTCACTATTCTGTGATATTCATTGGTATTTACTCTGAATGACTACTGATTTCTAGCTGTTTCCTATAATTGGCCTTCTTTTCTACTTGTGGGACTTCAACACATGTAGAAACAACTTTATACACTCTTCTCTGGACTTGCGAAGCTATATAAACTTGTCTTTCAACCGTTTTACAGTTAAATACTACTTTTCAGTGAATTCTGGTGGTTTGAAACACTGGTTTCTTGTGAAGTAACTCTATTTCAAGGATTTCTGTAGTGTATAACATCCTTTCTAGACTAGAAACTTACATTTTGATGTCTTCTACACTTGTTCTCACACAATTCTATGATATTCATTAGTATTTGCAATGAATGACTACTGATTTCTAGCTGTTTCCTATAATGGGCCTTCTTTTCTACTTGTGGGACTTCAACACATGTAGAAACAACTTTATACACTCTTCTCTGGACTTGCGAAGCTATATAAACTTGTCTTTCAACTGTTTTACAGTTAAATACTACTTTTCAGTGAATTCTGGTGGTTTGAAACACTGGTTTCTTTTGAAGTAACTCTATTGCAAGGATTTCGGTAGTGTATAACATCCTTTCTAGACTAGAGACTTACATTTTGTTGTCTTTTACCCTAGTTTTCTCACTATTCTGTGATATTCATTAGTATTTGCTCTGAATGACTACTGATTTCTAGCTGTTTCCCATAATGGGTCTTCTTTTCTACTTGTGTTTCTTCACCACATGGAGAAACAACTTTATACACTCTTCTCTGAACTTGAGAAGCTATATACACTTGTCTTTCAACTGTTTTACAGTTGAATACTACTTTTCAGTGAATTCTGGTGGTTTCAAACACTGGTTTCATGTGAACTAACTCTATTTCAAGGATTTGTGCAGTGTACAACATGCTTTCTAGACTAAAGACTTACATTTGATGTCTTTTACACTTGTTCTCTCACTATTCTGTGATATTCATTGGTATTTACTTTGAATGACTACTGATTTCTAGCTGTTTCCTATAATTGGCCTTCTTTTCTACTTGTGGGACTTCAACACATGTAGAAACAACTTTATACACTCTTCTCTGGACTTGCGAAGCTATATAAACTTGTCTTTCAACCGTTTTACAGTTAAATACTACTTTTCAGTGAATTCTGGTGGTTTGAAACACTGGTTTCTTGTGAAGTAACTCTATTTCAAGGATTTCTGTAGTGTATAACATCCTTTCTAGACTAGAAACTTACAATTTTGATGTCTTCTACACTTGTTCTCACACAATTCTATGATATTCTTTAGTATTTGCAATGAATGACTACTGATTTCTAGCTGTTTCCTATAATGGGCCTTCTTTTCTACTTGTGGGACTTCAACACATGTAGAAAAAACTTTATACACTCTTCTCTGGACTTGCGAAGCTATATAAACTTGTCTTTCAACTGTTTTACAGTTAAATACTACTTTTCAGTGAATTCTGGTGGTTTGAAACACTGGTTTCTTGTGAAGTAACTCTATTGCAAGGATTTCGGTAGTGCATAACATCCTTTCTAGACTAGAGTCTTACATTTTGTTGTCTTTTACCCTAGTTCTCTCACTATTCTGTGATATTCATTAGTATTTGCTCTGAATGACTACTGATTTCTAGCTGTTTCCCCTAATGGGCTTCTTTTCTACTTGTGGGTCTTCACCACATGGAGAAATAACTTTATACACTCTTCTCTGAACTTGAGAAGCTATATACACTTGTCTTTCAACTGTTTTACAGTTGAATACTACTATTCAGTGAATTCTAGTGGGTTGAAACACTGTTTTCTTGTGAAGTAACTCTATTTCAAGGATTTCTGTAGTGTATAACATCCTTTCTAGACTAGAAACTTACATTTTGATGTCTTCTACACTTGTTCTCACACAATTCTATGATATTCATTAGTATTTGCTATGAAGGACTACTGATTTCTAGCTGTTTCCTATAATGGGCCTTCTTTTCTACTTGTGCGACTTCACCACATGTAGAAACAACTTTATACACTCTTCTCTGAACTTGTGAAGCTATATATACTTGTCTTCCAACTGTTTTACAGTTGAATACTACTTTTCAGTGAATTCTGGTGGATTCAAACACTGGTTTCATGTGAACTAACTCTATTTCAAGGATTTGTGCAGTGTACAACATCCTTTCTAGACTAAAGACTTACATTTGTTGTCTATTACACTTGTTCTCTCACTATTCTGTGATATTCATTGGTATTTACTCTGAATGACTACTGATTTCTAGCTGTTTCATATAATTGGCCTTCTTTTCTACTTGTGGGACTTCAACACATGTAGAAACAACTTTATACACTCTTCTCTGAACTTGAGAAGCTATATACACTTGTCTTTCAACCGTTTTAGAGTTAAATACTACTTTTCAGTGAATTCTGGTGGTTTCAAACACTGGTTTCTTGTGAAGTAACTCTATTTCAAGGATTTCTGTAGTGTATAACATCCTTTCTAGACTAGAAACTTACATTTTGATGTCTTCTACACTTGTTCTCACACAATTCTATGATATTCATTAGTATTTGCAATGAAGGACTACTGATTTCTAGCTGTTTCCTATAATGGGCCTTCTTTTCTACTTGTGCGACTTCACCACATGTAGAAACAACTTTATACACTCTTCTCTGAACTTGTGAAGCTATATACACTTGTCTTCCAACTGTTTTACAGTTGAATACTACTTTTCAGTGAATTCTGGTGGTTTGAAACACTGGTTTCTTGTGAACTAACTCTATTTCAAGGATTTCGGTAGTGTATAACATCCTTTCTTGACTAGAGACTTACATTTTGATGTCTTTTACACTTGTTCTCTCACTATTCTGTGATATTCATTAGTATTTCCGCTGAATGACTACTGATTTCTAGCTGTTTCCCATAATGGGCCTTCTTTTCTACTTCTGGGTCTTCACCACATGGAGAAACAACTTTATACACTTTTCTCTGACCTTGAGAAGCTATATACACTTGTCTTTCAACTGTTTTACAGTTGAATACTACTTTTCAGTGAATTCTAGTGGGTTGAAACACTGTTTTCTTGTGAAGTAACTCTATTTCAAGGATTTCGGTAGTGTATAACATCCTTTCTAGACTAGAGACTTACATTTTGTTGTCTTTTACCCTAGTTCTCTCACTATTCTGTGATATTCATTAGTATTTGCTCTGAATGACTACTGATTTCTAGCTGTTTCCCATAATGGGCCTTCTTTTCTACTTGTGGGTCTTCACCACATGTAGAAACAACTTTATACACTCTTCTCTGAACTTGAGAAGCTATATACACTTGTCTTTCAACTGTTTTACAGTTGAATACTACTTTTCAGTGAATTCTAGTGGGTTGAAACACTGTTTTCTTGTGAAGTAACTCTATTTCAAGGATTTCTGTAGTGTATAACATCCTTTCTTGACTAGAAACTTACATTTTGATGTCTTCTACACTTGTTCTCACACAATTCTATGATATTCATTAGTATTTGCAATGAATGACTACTGATTTCTAGCTGTTTCCTATAATGGGCCTTCTTTTCTACTTGTGCGACTTCACCACATGTAGAAACAACGTTATACACTCTTCTCTGAACTTGTGAAGCTATATACACTTGTCTTCCAACTGTTTTACAGTTGAATACTACTTTTCAGTGAATTCTGGTGGTTTCAAACACTGGTTTCATGTGAACTAACTCTATTTCAAGGATTTGTGCAGTGTACAACATGCTTTCTAGACTAAAGACTTACATTTGATGTCTTTTACACTTGTTCCCTCACTATTCTGTGATATTCATTGGTATTTACTCTGAATGACTACTGATTTCTAGCTGTTTCCTATAATTGGCCTTCTTTTTTACTTGTGGGACTTCAACATATGTAGAAACAACTTTATACACTCTTCTCTGAACTTGCGAAGCTATATAAACTTGTCTTTCAACTGTTTTACAGTTAAATACTACTTTTCAGTGAATTCTGGTGGTTTGAAACACTGGTTTCTTGTGAAGTAACTCTATTTCAAGGATTTCTGTAGTGTATAACATCCTTTCTAGACTAGAAACTTACATTTTGATGTCTTCTACACTTGTTCTCACACAATTCTATGATATTCATTAGTATTTGCAATGAATGAGTACTGATTTCTAGCTGTTTCCTATAATGGGCCTTCTTTTCTACTTGTGGGTCTTCACCACATGTAGAAACAACTTTATACACTCTTCTCTGAACTTGAGAAGCTATATACACTTGTCTTTCAACTGTTTTACAGTTGAATACTACTTTTCAGTGAATTCTAGGGGTTGAAACACTGTTTTCTTGTGAAGTAACTCTATTTCAAGGATTTCGGTAGTGTATAACATCCTTTCTAGACTAGAGACTTACATTTTGTTGTCTTTTACCCTAGTTCTCTAACTATTCTGTGATATTCATTAGTATTTGCTCTGAATGACTACTGATTTGTAGCTGTTTCCCCTAATGGGCCTTCTTTTCTACTTGTGCGTCTTCACCACATGTAGAAACAACTTTATACACTCTTCTCTGAACTTGAGAAGCTATATAAACTTGTCTTTCAACTGTTTTACACTTAAATACTACTTTTCAGTGAATTCTGGTGGTTTGAAACACTGGTTTCTTGTGAAGTAACTCTATTGCAAGGATTTCGGTAGTGTATAACATCCTTTCTAGACTAGAGACTTACATTTTGATGTCTTTTACACTTGTTCTCTCACTATTCTGTGATATTCATTGGTATTTACTCTGAATGACTACTGATTTCTAGCTGTTTCCTATAATGGGCCTTCTTTTCTACTTATGGGACTTCAACACATGTAGAAACAACTTTATACACTCTTCTCTGGACTTGCGAAGCTATATAAACTTGTCTTTCAACTGTTTTACAGTTAAACACTACTTTTCAGTGAATTCTGGTGGTTTGAAACACTGGTTTCTTGTGAAGTAACTCTATTGCAAGGATTTCGGTAGTGCATAACATCCTTTCTAGACTAGAGTCTTACATTTTGTTGTCTTTTACCCTAGTTCTCTCACTATTCTGTGATATTCATTAGTATTTGCTCTGAATGACTACTGATTTCTAGCTGTTTCCCCTAATGGGCCTTCTTTTCTACTTGTGGGTCTTCACCACATGGAGAAACAACTTTATACACTCTTCTCTGAACTTGAGAAGCTATATACACTTGTCTTTCAACTGTTTTACAGTTGAATACTACTATTCAGTGAATTCTAGTGGGTTGAAACACTGTTTTCTTGTGAAGTAACTCTATTTCAAGGATTTCTGTAGTGTATAACATCCTTTCTAGACTAGAAACGTACATTTTGATGTCTTCTACACTTGTTCTCACACAATTCTATGATATTCATTAGTATTTGCAATGAAGGACTACTGATTTCTAGCTGTTTCCTATAATGGGCCTTCTTTTCTACTTGTGCGACTTCACCACATGTAGAAACAACTTTATACACTCTTCTCTGAACTTGTGAAGCTATATACACTTGTCTTCCAACTGTTTTACAGTTGAATACTACTTTTCAGTGAATTCTGGTGGTTTGAAACACTGGTTTCTTGTGAAGTAACTCTATTGCAAGGATTTCGGTAGTGTATAACATCCTTTCTAGACTAGAGACTTACATTTTGTTGTCTTTTACCCTAGTTCTCTCACTATTCTGTGATATTCATTAGTATTTGCTCTGAATGACTACTGATTTCTAGCTGTTTCCCATTATGGGCCTTCTTTTCTACTTGTGGGTCTTCACCACATGTAGAAACAACTTTATACATTCTTCTCTGAACTTGAGAAGCTATATACACTTGTCTTTCAACTGTTTTACAGTTGAATACTACTATTCAGTGAATTCTAGTGGGTTGAAACACTGTTTTCTTGTGAAGTAACTCTATTTCAAGGATTTCTGTAGTGTATAACATCCTTTCTTGACTAGAAACTTACATTTTGATGTCTTCTACACTTTTTCTCACACAATTCTATGATATTCATTAGTATTTGCAATGAATGACTACTGATTTCTAGCTGTTTCCTATAATGGGCCTTCTTTTCTACTTGTGCGACTTCACCACATGTAGAAACAACTTTATACACTCTTCTCTGAACTTGTGAAGCTATATACACTTGTCTTCCAACTGTTTTACAGTTGAATACTACTTTTCAGTGAATTCTGGTGGTTTCAAACACTGGTTTCATGTGAACTAACTCTATTTCAAGGATTTGTGCAGTGTACAACATGCTTTCTAGACTAAAGACTTACATTTGATGTCTTTTACACTTGTTCTCTCACTATTCTGTGATATTCATTGGTATTTACTCTGAATGACTACTGATTTCTAGCTGTTTCCTATAATTGGCCTTCTTTTCTACTTGTGGGACTTCAACACATGTAGAAACAACTTTATACACTCTTCTCTGGACTTGCGAAGCTATATAAACTTGTCTTTCAACTGTTTTACAGTTAAATACTACTTTTCAGTGAATTCTGGTGGTTTGAAACACTGGTTTCTTGTGAAGTAACTCTATTTCAAGGATTTCTGTAGTGTATAACATCCTTTCTAGACTAGAAACTTACATTTTGATGTCTTCTACACTTGTTCTCACACAATTCTATGATATTCATTAGTATTTGCAATGAATGACTACTGATTTCTAGCTGTTTCCTATAATGGGCCTTCTTTTCTACTTGTGGGACTTCAACACATGTAGAAACAACTTTATACACTCTTCTCTGGACTTGCGAAGCTATATAAACTTGTAATTCAACTGTTTTACAGTTAAATACTACTTTTCAGTGAATTCTGGTGGTTTGAAACACTGGTTTCTTGTGAAGTAACTCTATTGCAAGGATTTCGGTAGTGTATAACATCCTTTCTAGACTAGAGACTTACATTTCGATGTCTTTTACACTTGTTCTCTCACTATTCTGTGATATTCCTTGGTATTTACTCTGAATGACTACTGATTTCTAGCTGTTTCCTATAATGGGCCTTCTTTTCTACTTATGGGACTTCAACACATGTAGAAACAACTTTATACACTCTTCGCTGGACTTGCGAAGCTATATAAACTTGTCTTTCAACTGTTTTACAGTTAAATACTACTTTTCAGTGAATTCTGGTGGTTTGAAACACTGGTTTCTTGTGAAGTAACTCTATTGCAAGGATTTCGGTAGTGCATAACATCCTTTCTAGACTAGAGTCTTACATTTTGTTGTCTTTTACCCTAGTTCTCTCACTATTCTGTGATATTCATTAGTATGTGCTCTGAATGACTACTGATTTCTAGCTGTTTCCCCTAATGGGCCTTCTTTTCTACTTGTGGGTCTTCACCACATGGAGAAACAACTTTATACACTCTTCTCTGAACTTGAGAAGCTATATACACTTGTCTTTCAACTGTTTTACAGTTGAATACTACTATTCAGTGAATTCTAGTGGGTTGAAACACTGTTTTCTTGTGAAGTAACTCTATTTCAAGGATTTCTGTAGTGTATAACATCCTTTCTAGACTAGAAACTTACATTTTGATGTCTTCTACACTTGTTCTCACACAATTCTATGATATTCATTAGTATTTGCAATGAAGGACTACTGATTTCTAGCTGTTTCCTATAATGGGCCTTCTTTTCTACTTGTGCGACTTCACCACATGTAGAAACAACTTTATACACTCTTCTCTGAACTTCTGAAGCTATATACACTTGTCTTCCAACTGTTTTACAGTTGAATACTACTTTTCAGTGAATTCTGGTGGTTTCAAACACTAGTTTCATGTGAACTAACTCTATTTCAAGGATTTGTGCAGTGTATAACATCCTTTCTAGACTAGAAACTTACATTTTGATGTCTTCTACACTTGTTCTCACACAATTCTATGATATTCATTAGTATTTGCAATGAATGACTACTGATTTCTAGCTGTTTCCTATAATGGGCCTTCTTTTCTACTTGTGGGACTTCAACACATGTAGAAACAACTTTATACACTCTTCTCTGGACTTGCGAAGCTATATAAACTTGTCTTTCAACTGTTTTACAGTTAAATACTACTTTTCAGTGAATTCTGGTGGTTTGAAACACTGGTTTCTTGTGAAGTAACTCTATTGCAAGGATTTCGGTAGTGTATAACATCCTTTCTAGACTAGAGACTTACATTTTGTTGTCTTTTACCCTAGTTCTCTCACTATTCTGTGATATTCATTAGTATTTGCTCTGAATGACTACTGATTTCTAGCTGTTTCCCCTAATGGGCCTTCTTTTCTACTTGTGGTTCTTCACCACATGGAGAAACAACTTTATACACTCTTCTCTGAACTTGAGAAGCTATATACACTTGCCTTTCAACTGTTTTACAGTTGAATACTACTATTCAGTTAATTCTAGTGGGTTGAAACACTGTTTTCTTGTGAAGTAACTCTATTTCAAGGATTTCTGTAGTGTATAACATCCTTTCTAGACTAGAAACTTACATTTTGATGTCTTCTACACTTGTTCTCACACAATTCTATGATATTCATTAGTATTTGCAATGAAGGACTACTGATTTCTAGCTGTTTCCTATAATGGGCCTTCTTTTCTACTTGTGCGACTTCACCACATGTAGAAACAACTTTATACACTCTTCTCTGAACTTGTGAAGCTATATACACTTGTCTTCCAACTGTTTTACAGTTGAATACTACTTTTCAGTGAATTCTGGTTGTTTGAAACACTGGTTTCTTGTGAACTAACTCTATTTCAAGGATTTCGGTAGTGTATAACATCCTTTCTAGACTAGAGACTTACATTTTGATGTCTTTTACACTTGTTCTCTCACTATTCTGTGATATTCATTAGTATTTCCGCTGAATGACTACTGATTTCTAGCTGTTTCCCATAATGGGCCTTCTTTTCTACTTGTGGGTCTTCACCACATGGAGAAACAACTTTATACACTCTTCTCTGAACTTGAGAAGCTATATACACTTGTCTTTCAACTGTTTTACAGTTGAATACTACTATTCAGTGAATTCTAGTGGGTTGAAACACTGTTTTCTTGTGAAGTAACTCTATTTCAAGGATTTCTGTAGTGTATAACATCCTTTCTAGACTAGAAACTTACATTTTGATGTCTTCTACACTTGTTCTCACACAATTCTATGATATTCATTAGTATTTGCAATGAAGGACTACTGATTTCTAGCTGTTTCCTATAATGGGCCTTCTTTTCTACTTGTGCGACTTCACCACATGTAGAAACAACTTTATACACTCTTCTCTGAACTTGTGAAGCTATATACACTTGTCTTCCAACTGTTTTACAGTTGAATACTACTTTTCAGTGAATTCTGGTTGTTTGAAACACTGGTTTCTTGTGAACTAACTCTATTTCAAGGATTTCGGTAGTGTATAACATCCTTTCTAGACTAGAGACTTACATTTTGATGTCTTTTACACTTGTTCTCTCACTATTCTGTGATATTCATTAGTATTTCCGCTGAATGACTACTGATTTCTAGCTGTTTCCCATAATGGGCCTTCTTTTCTACTTGTGGGTCTTCACCACATGGAGAAACAACTTTATACACTCTTCTCTGAACTTGAGAAGCTATATACACTTGTCTTTCAACTGTTTTACAGTTGAATACTACTATTCAGTGAATTCTAGTGGGTTGAAACACTGTTTTCTTGTGAAGTAACTCTATTTCAAGGATTTCTGTAGTGTATAACATCCTTTCTAGACTAGAAACTTACATTTTGATGTCTTCTACACTTGTTCTCACACAATTCTATGATATTCATTAGTATTTGCAATGAAGGACTACTGATTTCTAGCTGTTTCCTATAATGGGCCTTCTTGTCTACTTGTGTGACTTCACCACATGTAGAAACAACTTTATACACTCTTCTCTGAACTTGTGAAGCTATATACACTTGTCCTCCAACTCTTTTACAGTTGAATACTACTTTTCAGTGAATTCTGGTGGTTTCAAACACTGGTTTCAGTGAACTAACTCTATTTCAAGGATTTGTGCAGTGTACAACATCCTTTCTAGACTAAAGACTTACATTTGATGTCTATTACACTTGTTCTCTCACTATTCTGTGATATTCATTGGTATTTACTCTGAATGACTACTGATTTCTAGCTGTTTCCTATAATTGGCCTTCTTTTCTACTTGTGGGACTTCAACACATGTAGAAACAACTTTATACACTCTTCTCTGGACTTGCGAAGCTATATAAACTTGTCTTTCAACCGTTTTACAGTTAAATACTACTTTTCAGTGAATTCTGGTGGTTTGAAACACTGGTTTCTTGTGAAGTAACTCTATTTCAAGGATTTCTGTAGTGTATAACATCCTTTCTAGACTAGAAACTTACATTTTGATGTCTTCTACACTTGTTCTCACACAATTCTATGATATTCATTAGTAGTTGCAATGAATGACTACTGATTTCTAGCTGTTTCCTATAATGGGCCTTCTTTTCTACTTGTGGGACTTCAACACATGTAGAAACAACTTTATACACTCTTCTCTGGACTTGCGAAGCTATATAAACTTGTCTTTCAACTGTTTTACAGTTAAATACTACTTTTCAGTGAATTCTGGTGGTTTGAAACACTGGTTTCTTGTGAAGTAACTCTATTGCAAGGATTTCGGTAGTGTATAACATCCTTTCTAGACTAGAGACTTACATTTTGTTGTCTTTTACCCTAGTTCTCTCACTATTCTGTGATATTCATTAGTATTTGCTCTGAATGACTACTGATTTCTAGCTCTTTCCCATAATGGGCCTTCTTTTCTACTTGTGGTTCTTCACCACATGGAGAAACAACTTTATACACTCTTCTCTGAACTTGAGAAGCTATATACACTTGTCTTTCAACTGTTTTACAGTTGAATACTACTATTCAGTGAATTCTAGTGGGTTGAAACACTGTTTTCTTGTGAAGTAACTCTATTTCAAGGATTTCTGTAGTGTATAACATCCTTTCTTGACTAGAAACTTACATTTTGATGTTTTCTACACTTGTTCTCACACAATTCTATGATATTCATTAGTATTTGCAATGAATGACTACTGATTTCTAGCTTTTTCCTATAATGGGCCTTCTTTTCTACTTGTGCGACTTCACCACATGTAGAAACAACTTTATACACTCTTCTCTGAACTTGTGAAGCTATATACACTTGTCTTTCAACTGTTTTACAGTTGAATACTACTTTTCAGTGAATTCTGGTGGTTTCAAACACTGGTTTCGTGTGAACTAACTCTATTTCAAGGATTTGTGCAGTGTACAACATGCTTTCTAGACTAAAGACTTACATTTGATGTCTTTTACACTTGTTCTCTCACTATTCTGTGATATTCATTGGTATTTGCAATGAATGACTACTGATTTCTAGCTGTTTCCTATAATTGGCCTTCTTTTCTACTTGTGGGACTTCAACACATGTAGAAACAACTTTATACACTCTTCTCTGGACTTGCGAAGCTATATAAACTTGTCTTTCAACTGTTTTACAGTTAAATACTACTTTTCTGTGAATTCTGGTGGTTTGAAACACTGGTTTCTTGTGAAGTAACTCTATTTCAAGGATTTCGGTAGTGTATAACATCCTTTCTAGACTAGAGACTTACATTTTGATGTCTTTTACACTTATTCTCTCACTATTCTGTGATATTCATTAGTAGTTCCGCTGAATGACTACTGATTTCTAGCTGTTTCCCATAATGGGCCTTCTTTTCTACTTGTGGGTCTTCACCACATGTAGAAACAACTTTATACACTCTTCTCTGAACTTGAGAAGCTATATACACTTGTCTTTCAACTGTTTTACAGTTGAATACTACTTTTCAGTGAATTCTAGTGGGTTGAAACACTGTTTTCTTGTGAAGTAACTCTATTTCAAGGATTTCGGTAGTGTATAACATCCTTTCTAGACTAGAGACTTACATTTTGTTGTCTTTTACCCTAGTTCTCTCACTATTCTGTGATATTCATTAGTATTTGCTCTGAATGACTAGTGATTTCTAGCTGTTTCCCCTAATGGGCCTTCTTTTCTACTTGTGGGTCTTCACCACATGTAGAAACAACTTTATACACTCTTCTCTGAAGTTGAGAAGCTATATACACTTGTCTTTCAACTGTTTTACAGTTGAATACTACTATTCAGTAAATTCTAGTGGGTTGAAACACTGTTTTCTTGTGAAGTAACTCTATTTCAAGGATTTCTGTAGTGTATAACATCCTTTCTAGACTAGAAACTTACATTTTGATGTCTTCTACACTTGTTCTCACACAATTCTATGATATTCATTAGTATTTGCAATGAATGACTACTGATTTCTAGCTGTTTCCTATAATGGGCCTTCTTTTCTACTTGTGCGACTTCAACACATGTAGAAACAACTTTATACACTCTTCTCTGAACTTGTGAAGCTATATACACTTGTCTTCCAACTGTTTTACAGTTGAATACTACTTTTCAGTGAATTCTGGTGGTTTCAAACACTGGTTTCATGTGAACTAACTCTATTTTAAGGATTTGTGCAGTGTACAACATGCTTTCTAGACTAAAGACTTACATTTGATGTCTTTTACTCTTGTTCTCTCACTATTCTGTGATATTCATTGGTATTTACTCTGAATGACTACTGATTTCTAGCTGTTTCCTATAATTGGCCTTCTTTTCTACTTGTGGGACTTCAACACATGTAGAAACAACTTTATACACTCTTCTCTGGACTTGCGAAGCTATATAAACTTGTCTTTCAACTGTTTTACAGTTAAATACTACTTTTCAGTGAATTCTGGTGGTTTGAAACACTGGTTTCATGTGAAGTAACTCTATTTCAAGGATTTATGTAGTGTATAACATCCTTTCTAGACTAGAAACTTACATTTTGATGTCTTCTACACTTGTTCTCACACAATTCTATGATATTCATTAGTATTTGCAATGAATGACTACTGATTTCTAGCTGTTTCCTATAATGGGCCTTCTTTTCTACTTGTGGGACTTCAACACATGTAGAAACAACTTTATACACTCTTCTCTGGACTTGCGAAGCTATATAAACTTGTCTTTCAACTGTTTTACAGTTAAATACTACTTTTCTGTGAATTCTGGTGGTTTGAAACACTGGTTTCTTGTGAAGTAACTCTATTTCAAGGATTTCGGTAGTGTATAACATCCTTTCTAGACTAGAGACTTACATTTTGATGTCTTTTACACTTATTCTCTCACTATTCTGTGATATTCATTAGTAGTTCCGCTGAATGACTACTGATTTCTAGCTGTTTCCCATAATGGGCCTTCTTTTCTACTTGTGGGTCTTCACCACATGTAGAAACAACTTTATACACTCTTCTCTGAACTTGAGAAGCTATATACACTTGTCTTTCAACTGTTTTACAGTTGAATACTACTTTTCAGTGAATTCTAGTGGGTTGAAACACTGTTTTCTTGTGAAGTAGCTCTATTTCAAGGATTTCGGTAGTGTATAACATCCTTTCTAGACTAGAGACTTACATTTTGTTGTCTTTTACCCTAGTTCTCTCACTATTCTGTGATATTCATTAGTATTTGCTCTGAATGACTAGTGATTTCTAGCTGTTTCCCCTAATGGGCCTTCTTTTCTACTTGTGGGTCTTCACCACAGGTAGAAACAACTTTATACACTCTTCTCTGAACTTGAGAAGCTATATACACTTGTCTTTCAACTGTTTTACAGTTGAATACTACTATTCAGTAAATTCTAGTGGGTTGAAACACTGTTTTCTTGTGAAGTAACTCTATTTCAAGGATTTCTGTAGTGTATAACATCCTTTCTAGACTAGAAACTTACATTTTGATGTCTTCTACACTTGTTGTCACACAATTCTATGATATTCATTAGTATTTGCAATGAATGACTACTGATTTCTAGCTGTTTCCTATAATGGGCCTTCTTTTCTACTTGTGCGACTTCAACACATGTAGAAACAACTTTATACACTCTTCTCTGAACTTGTGAAGCTATATACACTTGTCTTCCAACTGTTTTACAGTTGAATACTACTTTTCAGTGAATTCTGGTGGTTTCAAACACTGGTTTCATGTGAACTAACTCTATTTCAAGGATTTGTGCAGTGTACAACATGCTTTCTAGACTAAAGACTTACATTTGATGTCTTTTACTCTTGTTCTCTCACTATTCTGTGATATTCATTGGTATTTACTCTGAATGACTACTGATTTCTAGCTGTTTCCTATAATTGGCCTTCTTTTCTACTTGTGGGACTTCAACACATGTAGAAACAACTTTATACACTCTTCTCTGGACTTGCGAAGCTATATAAACTTGTCTTTCAACTGTTTTACAGTTAAATACTACTTTTCAGTGAATTCTGGTGGTTTGAAACACTGGTTTCTTGTGAACTAACTCTATTTCAAGGATTTCGGTAGTGTATAACATCCTTTCTAGACTAGAGACTTACATTTTGATGTCTTTTACACTTGTTCTCTCACTATTCTGTGATATTCATTAGTATTTCCGCTGAATGACTACTGATTTCTAGCTGTTTCCCATAATGGGCCTTCTTTTCTACTTGTGGGTCTTCACCACATGTAGAAACAACTTTATACACTCTTCTCTGAACTTGTGAAGCTATATACACTTGTCTTTCAACTGTTTTACAGTTGAATACTACTTTTCAGTGAATTCTAGTGCGTTGAAACACTGTTTTCTTGTGAAGTAACTCTATTTCAAGGATTTCGGTAGTGTATAACATCCTTTCTAGACTAGAGACTTACATTTTGTTGTCTTTTACCCTAGTTCTCTCACTATTCTGTGATATTCATTAGTATTTGCTCTGGATGACTACTGATTTCTAGGTGTTTCCCATAATGGGCCTTCTTTTCTACTTGTGGGTCTTCACCACATGTAGAAACAACTTTATACACTCTTCTCTGAACTTGAGAAGCTATATACACTTGTCTTTCAACTGTTTTACAGTTGAATACTACTATTCAGTGAATTCCAGTGGGTTGAAACACTGTTTTCTTGTGAAGTAACTCTATTTCAAGGATTTCTGTAGTGTATAACATCCTTTCTAGACTAGAAACTTACATTTTGATGTCTTCTACACTTGTTCTCACACAATTCTATGATATACATTAGTATTTGCAATGAATGACTACTGATTTCTAGCTGTTTCCTATAATGGGCCTTCTTTTCTACTTGTGCGACTTCACCACATGTAGAAACAACTTTATACACTCTTCTCTGAACTTGTGAAGCTATATACACTTGTCTTTCAACTGTTTTACAGTTGAATACTACTTTTCAGTGAATTCTGGTGGTTTCAAACACTGGTTTCATGTGAACTAACTCTATTTCAAGGATTTGTGCAGTGTACAACATGCTTTCTAGACTAAAGACTTACATTTGATATCTTTTACACTTGTTCTCTCACTATTCTGTGATATTCATTGGTATTTACTCTGAATGACTACTGATTTCTAGCTGTTTCCTATAATGGGCCTTCTTTTCTACTTGTGCGACTTCACCACATGTAGAAACAACTTTATACACTTTTCTCTGGACTTGCGAAGCTATATAAACTTGTCTTTCAACCGTTTTGCAGTTAAATACTACTTTTCAGTGAATTCTGGTGGTTTGAAACACTGGTTTCTTGTGAAGTAACTCTATTTCAAGGATTTATGTAGTGTATAACATCCTTTCTAGACTAGAAACTTACATTTTGATGTCTTCTACAATGTTCTCACACAATTCTATGATATTCATTAGTATTTGCAATGAATGACTACTGATTTCTAGCTGTTTCCTATAATGGGCCTTCTTTTCTACTTGTGGGACTTCAACACATGTAGAAACAACTTTATACACTCTTCTCTGGACTTGCGAAGCTATATAAACTTGTCTTTCAACTGTTTTACAGTTAAATACTACTTTTCTGTGAATTCTGGTGGTTTGAAACACTGGTTTCTTGTGAAGTAACTCTATTTCAAGGATTTCGGTAGTGTATAACATCCTTTCTAGATTAGAGACTTACATTTTGATGTCTTTTACACTTGTTCTCTCACTATTCTGTGATATTCATTAGTATTTGCGCTGAATGACTACTGATTTCTAGCTGTTTCCCATAATGGGCCTTCTTTTCTACTTGTGGGTCTTCACCACATGGAGAAACAACTTTATACACTCTTCTCTGAACTTGAGAAGCTATATACACTTGTCTTTCAACTGTTTTACAGTTGAATACTACTTTTCAGTGAATTCTAGTGGGTTGAAACACTGTTTTCTTGTGAAGTAACTATATTTCAAGGATTTCGGTAGTGTATAACATCCTTTCTAGACTAGAGACTTACATTTTGTTGTCTTTTACCCTAGTTCTCTCACTATTCTGTGATATTCATTAGTATTTGCTCTGAATGACTACTGATTTCTAGCTGTTTCCCATAATGGGCCTTCTTTTCTACTTGTGGGTCTTCACCACATGTAGAAACAACTTTATACACTCTTCTCTTAACTTGAGAAGCTACATACACTTGTCTTCCAACTGTTTTACATTTGAATACTACTTTTCAGTGAATTCTGGTGGTTTCAAACACTGGTTTCATGTGAACTAACTCTATTTCAAGGATTTGTGCAGTGTACAACATCCTTTCTAGACTAAAGACTTACATTTGATGTCTTTTACACTTGTTCTCTCACTATTCTGTGATATTAATTGGTATTTACTCTGAATGACTACTGATTTCTAGCTGTTTCCTATAATTGGCCTTCTTTTCTACTTGTGGGACATCAACACATGTAGAAACAACTTTATACACTCTTCTCTGGACTTGCGAAGCTATATAAACTTGTCTTTCAACCGTTTTACAGTTAAATTATACTTTTCAGTGAATTCTGGTGGTTTGAAACACTGGTTTCTTGTGAAGTAACTCTATTTCAAGGATTTCGGTAGTGTATAACATCCTTTCTAGACTAGAGACTTACATTTTGATGTCTTTTACACTTGTTCTCTCACTATTCTGTGATATTCATTGGTATTTACTCTGAATGACTACTGATTTCTAGCTGTTTCCTATAATGGGCCTTCTTTTCTACTTATGGGACTTCAACACATGTAGAAACAACTTTATACACTCTTCTCTGGACTTGCGAAGCTATATAAACTTGTCTTTCAACTGTTTTACAGTTAAATACTACTTTTCAGTGAATTCTGGTGGTTTGAAACACTGGTTTCTTGTGAAGTAACTCTATTGCAAGGATTTCGGTAGTGTATAACATCCTTTCTAGACTAGAGACTTACATTTTGTTGTCTTTTACCCTAGTTCTCTCACTATTCTGTGATATTCATTAGTATTTGCTCTGAATGACTACTGATTCCTAGCTGTTTCCCATAATGGGCCTTCTTTTCTACTTGTGGTTCTTCACCACATGGAGAAACAACTTTATACACTCTTCTCTGAACTTGAGAAGCTATATACACTTGTCTTTCAACTGTTTTACAGTTGAATACTACTATTCAGTGAATTCTAGTGGGTTGAAACACTGTTTTCTTGTGAAGTAACTCTATTTCAAGGATTTCTGTAGTGTATAACATCCTTTCTAGACTAGAAACTTACATTTTGATGTCTTCTACACTTGTTCTCACACAATTCTATGATATTCATTAGTATTTGCAATGAATGACTACTGATTTCTAGCTGTTTCCTATAATGGGCCTTCTTTTCTACTTGTGCGACTTCACCACATGTAGAAACAACTTTATACACTCTTCTCTGAACTTGTGAAGCTATATACACTTGTCTTCCAACTGTTTTACAGTTGAATACTACTTTTCAGTGAATTCTGGTGGTTTCAAACACTGGTTTCATGTGAACTAACTCTATTTCAAGGATTTGTGCAGTGTACAACATGCTTTCTAGACTAAAGACTTACATTTGATGTCTTTTACTCTTGTTCTCTCACTATTCTGTGATATTCATTGGTATTTACTCTGAATGACTACTGATTTCTAGCTGTTTCCTATAATTGGCCTTCTTTTCTACTTGTGGGACTTCAACACATGTAGAAACATCTTTATACACTCTTCTCTGGACTTGCGAAGCTATATAAACTTGTCTTTCAACTGTTTTACAGTTAAATACTACTTTTCAGTGAATTCTGGTGGTTTGAAACACTGGTTTCTTGTGAACTAACTCTATTTCAAGGATTTCGGTAGTGTATAACATCCTTTCTAGACTAGAGACTTACATTTTGATGTCTTTTACACTTGTTCTCTCACTATTCTGTGATATTCATTAGTATTTCCGCTGAATGACTACTGATTTCTAGCTGTTTACCATAATGGGCCTTCTTTTCTACTTGTGGGTCTTCACCACATGTAGAAACAACTTTATACACTCTTCTCTGAACTTGTGAAGCTATATACACTTGTCTTTCAACTGTTTTACAGTTGAATACTACTTTTCAGTGAATTCTAGTGCGTTGAAACACTGTTTTCTTGTGAAGTAACTCTATTTCAAGGATTTCGGTAGTGTATAACATCCTTTCTAGACTAGAGACTTACATTTTGTTGTCTTTTACCCTAGTTCTCTCACTATTCTGTGATATTCATTAGTATTTGCTCTGGATGACTACTGATTTCTAGGTGTTTCCCATAATGGGCCTTCTTTTCTACTTGTGGGTCTTCACCACATGTAGAAACAACTTTATACACTCTTCTCTGAACTTGAGAAGCTATATACACTTGTCTTTCAACTGTTTTACAGTTGAATACTACTATTCAGTGAATTCTAGTGGGTTGAAACACTGTTTTCTTGTGAAGTAACTCTATTTCAAGGATTTCTGTAGTGTATAACATCCTTTCTAGACTAGAAACTTACATTTTGATGTCTTCTACACTTGTTCTCACACAATTCTATGATATACATTAGTATTTGCAATGAATGACTACTGATTTCTAGCTGTTTCCCATAATGGGCCTTCTTTTCTACTTGTGCGACTTCACCACATGTAGAAACAACTTTATACACTCTTCTCTGAACTTGTGAAGCTATATACACTTGTCTTTCAACTGTTTTACAGTTGAATACTACTTTTCAGTGAATTCTGGTGGTTTCAAACACTGGTTTCATGTGAACTAACTCTATTTCAAGGATTTGTGCAGTGTACAACATGCTTTCTAGACTAAAGACTTACATTTGATGTCTTTTACACTTGTTCTCTCACTATTCTGTGATATTCATTGGTATTTACTCTGAATGACTACTGATTTCTAGCTGTTTCCTATAATGGGCCTTCTTTTCTACTTGTGGGACTTCAACACATGTAGAAACAACTTTATACACTCTTCTCTGGACTTGCGAAGCTATATAAACTTGTCTTTCAACCGTTTTACAGTTAAATACTACTTTTCAGTGAATTCTGGTGGTTTGAAACACTGGTTTCTTGTGAAGTAACTCTATTTCAAGGATTTATGTAGTGTATAACATCCTTTCTAGACTAGAAACTTACATTTTGATGTCTTCTACACTTGTTCTCACACAATTCTATGATATTCATTAGTATTTGCAATGAATGACTACTGATTTCTAGCTGTTTCCTATAATGGGCCTTCTTTTCTACTTGTGGGACTTCAACACATGTAGAAACAACTTTATACACTCTTCTCTGGACTTGCGAAGCTATATAAACTTGTCTTTCAACTGTTTTACAGTTAAATACTACTTTTCTGTGAATTCTGGTGGTTTGAAACACTGGTTTCTTGTGAAGTAACTCTATTTCAAGGATTTCGGTAGTGTATAACATCCTTTCTAGACTAGAGACTTACATTTTGATGTCTTTTACACTTATTCTCTCACTATTCTGTGATATTCATTAGTAGTTCCGCTGAATGACTACTGATTTCTAGCTGTTTCCCATAATGGGCCTTCTTTTCTACTTGTGGGTCTTCACCACATGTAGAAACAACTTTATACACTCTTCTCTGAACTTGAGAAGCTATATACACTTGTCTTTCAACTGTTTTACAGTTGAATACTACTTTTCAGTGAATTCTAGTGGGTTGAAACACTGTTTTCTTGTGAAGTAACTCTATTTCAAGGATTTCGGTAGTGTATAACATCCTTTCTAGACTAGAGACTTACATTTTGTTGTCTTTTACCCTAGTTCTCTCACTATTCTGTGATATTCATTAGTATTTGCTCTGAATGACTAGTGATTTCTAGCTGTTTCCCCTAATGGGCCTTCTTTTCTACTTGTGGGTCTTCACCACATGTAGAAACAACTTTATACACTCTTCTCTGAACTTGAGAAGCTATATACACTTGTCTTTCAACTGTTTTACAGTTGAATACTACTATTCAGTAAATTCTAGTGGGTTGAAACACTGTTTTCTTGTGAAGTAACTCTATTTCAAGGATTTCTGTAGTGTATAACATCCTTTCTAGACTAGAAACTTACATTTTGATGTCTTCTACACTTGTTCTCACACAATTCTATGATATTCATTAGTATTTGCAATGAATGACTACTGATTTCTAGCTGTTTCCTATAATGGGCCTTCTTTTCTACTTGTGCGACTTCAACACATGTAGAAACAACTTTATACACTCTTCTCTGAACTTGTGAAGCTATATACACTTGTCTTCCAACTGTTTTACAGTTGAATACTACTTTTCAGTGAATTCTGGTGGTTTCAAACACTGGTTTCATGTGAACTAACTCTATTTCAAGGATTTGTGCAGTGTACAACATGCTTTCTAGACTAAAGACTTACATTTGATGTCTTTTACTCTTGTTCTCTCACTATTCTGTGATATTCATTGGTATTTACTCTGAATGACTACTGATTTCTAGCTGTTTCCTATAATTGGCCTTCTTTTCTACTTGTGGGACTTCAACACATGTAGAAACAACTTTATACACTCTTCTCTGGACTTGCGAAGCTATATAAACTTGTCTTTCAACTGTTTTACAGTTAAATACTACTTTTCAGTGAATTCTGGTGGTTTGAAACACTGGTTTCTTGTGAACTAACTCTATTTCAAGGATTTCGGTAGTGTATAACATCCTTTCTAGACTAGAGACTTACATTTTGATGTCTTTTACACTTGTTCTCTCACTATTCTGTGATATTCATTAGTATTTCCGCTGAATGACTACTGATTTCTAGCTGTTTCCCATAATGGGCCTTCTTTTCTACTTGTGGGTCTTCACCACATGTAGAAACAACTTTATACACTCTTCTCTGAACTTGTGAAGCTATATACACTTGTCTTTCAACTGTTTTACAGTTGAATACTACTTTTCAGTGAATTCTAGTGCGTTGAAACACTGTTTTCTTGTGAAGTAACTCTATTTCAAGGATTTCGGTAGTGTATAACATCCTTTCTAGACTAGAGACTTACATTTTGTTGTCTTTTACCCTAGTTCTCTCACTATTCTGTGATATTCATTAGTATTTGCTCTGGATGACTACTGATTTCTAGGTGTTTCCCATAATGGGCCTTCTTTTCTACTTGTGGGTCTTCACCACATGTAGAAACAACTTTATACACTCTTCTCTGAACTTGAGAAGCTATATACACTTGTCTTTCAACTGTTTTACAGTTGAATACTACTATTCAGTGAATTCTAGTGGGTTGAAACACTGTTTTCTTGTGAAGTAACTCTATTTCAAGGATTTCTGTAGTGTATAACATCCTTTCTAGACTAGAAACTTACATTTTGATGTCTTCTACACTTGTTCTCACACAATTCTATGATATACATTAGTATTTGCAATGAATGACTACTGATTTCTAGCTGTTTCCTATAATGGGCCTTCTTTTCTACTTGTGCGACTTCACCAAATGTAGAAACAACTTTATACACTCTTCTCTGAACTTGTGAAGCTATATACACTTGTCTTTCAACTGTTTTACAGTTGAATACTACTTTTCAGTGAATTCTGGTGGTTTCAAACACTGGTTTCATGTGAACTAACTCTATTTCAAGGATTTGTGCAGTGTACAACATGCTTTCTAGACTAAAGACTTACATTTGATGTCTTTTACACTTGTTCTCTCACTATTCTGTGATATTCATTGGTATTTACTCTGAATGACTACTGATTTCTAGCTGTTTCCTATAATGGGCCTTCTTTTCTACTTGTGGGACTTCAACACATGTAGAAACAACTTTATACACTTTTCTCTGGACTTGCGAAGCTATATAAACTTGTCTTTCAACCGTTTTACAGTTAAATACTACTTTTCAGTGAATTCTGGTGGTTTGAAACACTGGTTTCTTGTGAAGTAACTCTATTTCAAGGATTTATGTAGTGTATAACATCCTTTCTAGACTAGAAACTTACATTTTGATGTCTTCTACACTTGTTCTCACACAATTCTATGATATTCATTAGTATTTGCAATGAATGACTACTGATTTCTAGCTGTTTCCTATAATGGGCCTTCTTTTCTACTTGTGGGACTTCAACACATGTAGAAACAACTTTATACACTCTTCTCTGGACTTGCGAAGCTATATAAACTTGTCTTTCAACTGTTTTACAGTTAAATACTACTTTTCTGTGAATTCTGGTGGTTTGAAACACTGGTTTCTTGTGAAGTAACTCTATTTCAAGGATTTCGGTAGTGTATAACATCCTTTCTAGATTAGAGACTTACATTTTGATGTCTTTTACACTTGTTCTCTCACTATTCTGTGATATTCATTAGTATTTGCGCTGAATGACTACTGATTTCTAGCTGTTTCCCATAATGGGCCTTCTTTTCTACTTGTGGGTCTTCACCACATGGAGAAACAACTTTATACACTCTTCTCTGAACTTGAGAAGCTATATACACTTGTCTTTCAACTGTTTTACAGTTGAATACTACTTTTCAGTGAATTCTAGTGGGTTGAAACACTGTTTTCTTGTGAAGTAACTATATTTCAAGGATTTCGGTAGTGTATAACATCCTTTCTAGACTAGAGACTTACATTTTGTTGTCTTTTACCCTAGTTCTCTCACTATTCTGTGATATTCATTAGTATTTGCTCTGAATGACTACTGATTTCTAGCTGTTTCCCATAATGGGCCTTCTTTTCTCCTTGTGGGTCTTCACCACATGTAGAAACAACTTTATACACTCTTCTCTTAACTTGAGAAGCTATATACACTTGTCTTCCAACTGTTTTACATTTGAATACTACTTTTCAGTGAATTCTGGTGGTTTCAAACACTGGTTTCATGTGAACTAACTCTATTTCAAGGATTTGTGCAGTGTACAACATCCTTTCTAGACTAAAGACTTACATTTGATGTCTTTTACACTTGTTCTCTCACTATTCTGTGATATTAATTGGTATTTACTCTGAATGACTACTGATTTCTAGCTGTTTCCTATAATTGGCCTTCTTTTCTACTTGTGGGACATCAACACATGTAGAAACAACTTTATACACTCTTCTCTGGACTTGCGAAGCTATATAAACTTGTCTTTCAACCGTTTTACAGTTAAATTATACTTTTCAGTGAATTCTGGTGGTTTGAAACACTGGTTTCTTGTGAAGTAACTCTATTTCAAGGATTTCGGTAGTGTATAACATCCTTTCTAGACTAGAGACTTACATTTTGATGTCTTTTACACTTGTTCTCTCACTATTCTGTGATATTCATTGGTATTTACTCTGAATGACTACTGATTTCTAGCTGTTTCCTATAATGGGCCTTCTTTCCTACTTATGGGACTTCAACACATGTAGAAACAACTTTATACACTCTTCTCTGGACTTGCGAAGCTATATAAACTTGTCTTTCAACTGTTTTACAGTTAAATACTACTTTTCAGTGAATTCTGGTGGTTTGAAACACTGGTTTCTTGTGAAGTAACTCTATTGCAAGGATTTCGGTAGTGTATAACATCCTTTCTAGACTAGAGACTTACATTTTGTTGTCTTTTACCCTAGTTCTCTCACTATTCTGTGATATTCATTAGTATTTGCACTGAATGACTACTGATTCCTAGCTGTTTCCCATAATGGGCCTTCTTTTCTACTTGTGGTTCTTCACCACATGGAGAAACAACTTTATACACTCTTCTCTGAACTTGAGAAGCTATATACACTTGTCTTTCAACTGTTTTACAGTTGAATACTACTATTCAGTGAATTCTAGTGGGTTGAAACACTGTTTTCTTGTGAAGTAACTCTATTTCAAGGATTTCTGTAGTGTATAACATCCTTTCTAGACTAGAAACTTACATTTTGATGTCTTCTACACTTGTTCTCACACAATTCTATGATATTCATTAGTATTTGCAATGAATGACTACTGATTTCTAGCTGTTTCCTATAATGGGCCTTCTTTTCTACTTGTGCGACTTCACCACATGTAGAAACAACTTTATACACTCTTCTCTGAACTTGTGAAGCTATATACACTTGTCTTCCAACTGTTTTACAGTTGAATACTACTTTTCAGTGAATTCTGGTGGTTTCAAACACTGGTTTCATGTGAACTAACTCTATTTCAAGGATTTGTGCAGTGTACAACATGCTTTCTAGACTAAAGACTTACATTTGATGTCTTTTACTCTTGTTCTCTCACTATTCTGTGATATTCATTGGTATTTACTCTGAATGACTACTGATTTCTAGCTGTTTCCTATAATTGGCTTTCTTTTCTACTTGTGGGACTTCAACACATGTAGAAACATCTTTATACACTCTTCTCTGGACTTGCGAAGCTATATAAACTTGTCTTTCAACTGTTTTACAGTTAAATACTACTTTTCAGTGAATTCTGGTGGTTTGAAACACTGGTTTCTTGTGAACTAACTCTATTTCAAGGATTTCGGTAGTGTATAACATCCTTTCTAGACTAGAGACTTACATTTTGATGTCTTTTACACTTGTTCTCTCACTATTCTGTGATATTCATTAGTATTTCCGCTGAATGACTACTGATTTCTAGCTGTTTCCCATAATGGGCCTTCTTTTCTACTTGTGGGTCTTCACCACATGTAGAAACAACTTTATACACTCTTCTCTGAACTTGTGAAGCTATATACACTTGTCTTTCAACTGTTTTACAGTTGAATACTACTTTTCAGTGAATTCTAGTGCGTTGAAACACTGTTTTCTTGTGAAGTAACTCTATTTCAAGGATTTCGGTAGTGTATAACATCCTTTCTAGACTAGAGACTTACATTTTGTTGTCTTTTACCCTAGTTCTCTCACTATTCTGTGATATTCATTAGTATTAGCTCTGGATGACTACTGATTTCTAGGTGTTTCCCATAATGGGCCTTCTTTTCTACTTGTGGGTCTTCACCACATGTAGAAACAACTTTATACACTCTTCTCTGAACTTGAGAAGCTATATACACTTGTCTTTCAACTGTTTTACAGTTGAATACTACTATTCAGTGAATTCTAGTGGGTTGAAACACTGTTTTCTTGTGAAGTAACTCTATTTCAAGGATTTCTGTAGTGTATAACATCCTTTCTAGACTAGAAACTTACATTTTGATGTCTTCTACACTTGTTCTCACACAATTCTATGATATACATTAGTATTTGCAATGAATGACTACTGATTTCTAGCTGTTTCCTATAATGGGCCTTCTTTTCTACTTGTGCGACTTCACCACATGTAGAAACAACTTTATACACTCTTCTCTGAACTTGTGAAGCTATATACACTTGTCTTTCAACTGTTTTACAGTTGAATACTACTTTTCAGTGAATTCTGGTGGTTTCAAACACTGGTTTCATGTGAACTAACTCTATTTCAAGGATTTGTGCAGTGTACAACATGCTTTCTAGACTAAAGACTTACATTTGATGCCTTTTACACTTGTTCTCTCACTATTCTGTGATATTCATTGGTATTTACTCTGAATGACTACTGATTTCTAGCTGTTTCCTATAATGGGCCTTCTTTTCTACTTGTGGGACTTCAACACATGTAGAAACAACTTTATACACTCTTCTCTGGACTTGCGAAGCTATATAAACTTGTCTTTCAACCGTTTTACAGTTAAATACTACTTTTCAGTGAATTCTGGTGGTTTGAAACACTGGTTTCTTGTGAAGTAACTCTATTTCAAGGATTTATGTAGTGTATAACATCCTTTCTAGACTAGAAACTTACATTTTGATGTCTTCTACACTTGTTCTCACACAATTCTATGATATTCATTAGTATTTGCAATGAATGACTACTGATTTCTAGCTGTTTCCTATAATGGGCCTTCTTTTCTACTTGTGGGACTTCAACACATGTAGAAACAACTTTATACACTCTTCTCTGGACTTGCGAAGCTATATAAACTTGTCTTTCAACTGTTTTACAGTTAAATACTACTTTTCTGTGAATTCTGGTGGTTTGAAACACTGGTTTCTTGTGAAGTAACTCTATTTCAAGGATTTCGGTAGTGTATAACATCCTTTCTAGACTAGAGACTTACATTTTGTTGTCTTTTACCCTAGTTCTCTCACTATTCTGTGATATTCATTAGTATTTGCTCTGAATGACTAGTGATTTCTAGCTGTTTCCCCTAATGGGCCTTCTTTTCTACTTGTGGGTCTTCACCACATGTAGAAACAACTTTATACACTCTTCTCTGAACTTGAGAAGCTATATACACTTGTCTTTCAACTGTTTTACAGTTGAATACTACTATTCAGTGAATTCTAGTGGGTTGAAACACTGTTTTCTTGTGAAGTAACTCTATTTCAAGGATTTCTGTAGTGTATAACATCCTTTCTAGACTAGAAACTTACATTTTGATGTCTTCTACACTTGTTCTCACACAATTCTATGATATTCATTAGTATTTGCAATGAATGACTACTGATTTCTAGCTGTTTCCTATAATGGGCCTTCTTTTCTACTTGTGCGACTTCACCACATGTAGAAACAACTTTATACACTCTTCTCTGAACTTGTGAAGCTATATACACTTGTCTTCCAACTGTTTTACAGTTGAATACTACTTTTCAGTGAATTCTGGTGGTTTCAAACACTGGTTTCATGTGAACTAACTCTATTTCAAGGATTTGTGCAGTGTACAACATGCTTTCTAGACTAAAGACTTACATTTGATGTCTTTTACTCTTGTTCTCTCACTATTCTGTGATATTCATTGGTATTTACTCTGAATGACTACTGATTTCTAGCTGTTTCCTATAATTGGCTTTCTTTTCTACTTGTGGGACTTCAACACATGTAGAAACATCTTTATACACTCTTCTCTGGACTTGCGAAGCTATATAAACTTGTCTTTCAACTGTTTTACAGTTAAATACTACTTTTCAGTGAATTCTGGTGGTTTGAAACACTGGTTTCTTGTGAACTAACTCTATTTCAAGGATTTCGGTAGTGTATAACATCCTTTCTAGACTAGAGACTTACATTTTGATGTCTTTTACACTTGTTCTCTCACTATTCTGTGATATTCATTAGTATTTCCGCTGAATGACTACTGATTTCTAGCTGTTTCCCATAATGGGCCTTCTTTTCTACTTGTGGGTCTTCACCACATGTAGAAACAACTTTATACACTCTTCTCTGAACTTGTGAAGCTATATACACTTGTCTTTCAACTGTTTTACAGTTGAATACTACTTTTCAGTGAATTCTAGTGCGTTGAAACACTGTTTTCTTGTGAAGTAACTCTATTTCAAGGATTTCGGTAGTGTATAACATCCTTTCTAGACTAGAGACTTACATTTTGTTGTCTTTTACCCTAGTTCTCTCACTATTCTGTGATATTCATTAGTATTTGCTCTGGATGACTACTGATTTCTAGGTGTTTCCCATAATGGGCCTTCTTTTCTACTTGTGGGTCTTCACCACATGTAGAAACAACTTTATACACTCTTCTCTGAACTTGAGAAGCTATATACACTTGTCTTTCAACTGTTTTACAGTTGAATACTACTATTCAGTGAATTCTAGTGGGTTGAAACACTGTTTTCTTGTGAAGTAACTCTATTTCAAGGATTTCTGTAGTGTATAACATCCTTTCTAGACTAGAAACTTACATTTTGATGTCTTCTACACTTGTTCTCACACAATTCTATGATATTCATTAGTATTTGCAATGAATGACTACTGATTTCTAGCTGTTTCCTATAATGGGCCTTCTTTTCTACTTGTGCGACTTCACCACATGTAGAAACAACTTTATACACTCTTCTCTGAACTTGTGAAGCTATATACACTTGTCTTCCAACTGTTTTACAGTTGAATACTACTTTTCAGTGAATTCTGGTGGTTTCAAACACTGGTTTCATGTGAACTAACTCTATTTCAAGGATTTGTGCAGTGTACAACATGCTTTCTAGACTAAAGACTTACATTTGATGTCTTTTACTCTTGTTCTCTCACTATTCTGTGATATTCATTGGTATTTACTCTGAATGACTACTGATTTCTAGCTGTTTCCTATAATTGGCTTTCTTTTCTACTTGTGGGACTTCAACACATGTAGAAACATCTTTATACACTCTTCTCTGGACTTGCGAAGCTATATAAACTTGTCTTTCAACTGTTTTACAGTTAAATACTACTTTTCAGTGAATTCTGGTGGTTTGAAACACTGGTTTCTTGTGAACTAACTCTATTTCAAGGATTTCGGTAGTGTATAACATCCTTTCTAGACTAGAGACTTACATTTTGATGTCTTTTACACTTGTTCTCTCACTATTCTGTGATATTCATTAGTATTTCCGCTGAATGACTACTGATTTCTAGCTGTTTCCCATAATGGGCCTTCTTTTCTACTTGTGGGTCTTCACCACATGTAGAAACAACTTTATACACTCTTCTCTGAACTTGTGAAGCTATATACACTTGTCTTTCAACTGTTTTACAGTTGAATACTACTTTTCAGTGAATTCTAGTGCGTTGAAACACTGTTTTCTTGTGAAGTAACTCTATTTCAAGGATTTCGGTAGTGTATAACATCCTTTCTAGACTAGAGACTTACATTTTGTTGTCTTTTACCCTAGTTCTCTCACTATTCTGTGATATTCATTAGTATTTGCTCTGGATGACTACTGATTTCTAGGTGTTTCCCATAATGGGCCTTCTTTTCTACTTGTGGGTCTTCACCACATGTAGAAACAACTTTATACACTCTTCTCTGAACTTGAGAAGCTATATACACTTGTCTTTCAACTGTTTTACAGTTGAATACTACTATTCAGTGAATTCTAGTGGGTTGAAACACTGTTTTCTTGTGAAGTAACTCTATTTCAAGGATTTCTGTAGTGTATAACATCCTTTCTAGACTAGAAACTTACATTTTGATGTCTTCTACACTTGTTCTCACACAATTCTATGATATACATTAGTATTTGCAATGAATGACTACTGATTTCTAGCTGTTTCCTATAATGGGCCTTCTTTTCTACTTGTGCGACTTCACCACATGTAGAAACAACTTTATACACTCTTCTCTGAACTTGTGAAGCTATATACACTTGTCTTTCAACTGTTTTACAGTTGAATACTACTTTTCAGTGAATTCTGGTGGTTTCAAACACTGGTTTCATGTGAACTAACTCTATTTCAAGGATTTGTGCAGTGTACAACATGCTTTCTAGACTAAAGACTTACATTTGATGCCTTTTACACTTGTTCTCTCACTATTCTGTGATATTCATTGGTATTTACTCTGAATGACTACTGATTTCTAGCTGTTTCCTATAATGGGCCTTCTTTTCTACTTGTGGGACTTCAACACATGTAGAAACAACTTTATACACTCTTCTCTGGACTTGCGAAGCTATATAAACTTGTCTTTCAACCGTTTTACAGTTAAATACTACTTTTCAGTGAATTCTGGTGGTTTGAAACACTGGTTTCTTGTGAAGTAACTCTATTTCAAGGATTTATGTAGTGTATAACATCCTTTCTAGACTAGAAACTTACATTTTGATGTCTTCTACACTTGTTCTCACACAATTCTATGATATTCATTAGTATTTGCAATGAATGACTACTGATTTCTAGCTGTTTCCTATAATGGGCCTTCTTTTCTACTTGTGGGACTTCAACACATGTAGAAACAACTTTATACACTCTTCTCTGGACTTGCGAAGCTATATAAACTTGTCTTTCAACTGTTTTACAGTTAAATACTACTTTTCTGTGAATTCTGGTGGTTTGAAACACTGGTTTCTTGTGAAGTAACTCTATTTCAAGGATTTCGGTAGTGTATAACATCCTTTCTAGACTAGAGACTTACATTTTGATGTCTTTTACACTTATTCTCTCACTATTCTGTGATATTCATTAGTAGTTCCGCTGAATGACTACTGATTTCTAGCTGTTTCCCATAATGGGCCTTCTTTTCTACTTGTGGGTCTTCACCACATGTAGAAACAACTTTATACACTCTTCTCTGAACTTGAGAAGCTATATACACTTGTCTTTCAACTGTTTTACAGTTGAATACTACTTTTCAGTGAATTCTAGTGGGTTGAAACACTGTTTTCTTGTGAAGTAACTCTATTTCAAGGATTTCGGTAGTGTATAACATCCTTTCTAGACTAGAGACTTACATTTTGTTGTCTTTTACCCTAGTTCTCTCACTATTCTGTGATATTCATTAGTATTTGCTCTGAATGACTAGTGATTTCTAGCTGTTTCCCCTAATGGGCCTTCTTTTCTACTTGTGGGTCTTCACCACATGTAGAAACAACTTTATACACTCTTCTCTGAACTTGAGAAGCTATATACACTTGTCTTTCAACTGTTTTACAGTTGAATACTACTATTCAGTAAATTCTAGTGGGTTGAAACACTGTTTTCTTGTGAAGTAACTCTATTTCAAGGATTTCTGTAGTGTATAACATCCTTTCTAGACTAGAAACTTACATTTTGATGTCTTCTACACTTGCTCTCACACAATTCTATGATATTCATTAGTATTAGCAATGATTGACTACTGATTTCTAGCTGTTTCCTATAATGGGCCTTCTTTTCTACTTGTGCGACTTCAACACATGTAGAAACAACTTTATACACTCTTCTCTGAAGTTGTGAAGCTATATACACTTGTCTTCCAACTGTTTTACAGTTGAATACTACTTTTCAGTGAATTCTGGTGGTTTCAAACACTGGTTTCATGTGAACTAACTCTATTTCAAGGATTTGTGCAGTGTACAACATGCTTTCTAGACTAAAGACTTACATTTGATGTCTTTTACTCTTGTTCTCTCACTATTCTGTGATATTCATTGGTATTTACTCTGAATGACTACTGATTTCTAGCTGTTTCCTATAATTGGCCTTCTTTTCTACTTGTGGGACTTCAACACATGTAGAAACAACTTTATACACTCTTCTCTGGACTTGCGAAGCTATATAAACTTGTCTTTCAACTGTTTTACAGTTAAATACTACTTTTCAGTGAATTCTGGTGGTTTGAAACACTGGTTTCTTGTGAACTAACTCTATTTCAAGGATTTCGGTAGTGTATAACATCCTTTCTAGACTAGAGACTTACATTTTGATGTCTTTTACACTTGTTCTCTCACTATTCTGTGATATTCATTAGTATTTCCGCTGAATGACTACTGATTTCTAGCTGTTTCCCATAATGGGCCTTCTTTTCTACTTGTGGGTCTTCACCACATGTAGAAACAACTTTATACACTCTTCTCTGAACTTGTGAAGCTATATACACTTGTCTTTCAACTGTTTTACAGTTGAATACTACTTTTCAGTGAATTCTAGTGCGTTGAAACACTGTTTTCTTGTGAAGTAACTCTATTTCAAGGATTTCGGTAGTGTATAACATCCTTTCTAGACTAGAGACTTACATTTTGTTGTCTTTTACCCTAGTTCTCTCACTATTCTGTGATATTCATTAGTATTTGCTCTGGATGACTACTGATTTCTAGGTGTTTCCCATAATGGGCCTTCTTTTCTACTTGTGGGTCTTCACCACATGTAGAAACAACTTTATACACTCTTCTCTGAACTTGAGAAGCTATATACACTTGTCTTTCAACTGTTTTACAGTTGAATACTACTTTTCAGTGAATTCTAGTGCGTTGAAACACTGTTTTCTTGTGAAGTAACTCTATTTCAAGGATTTCTGTAGTGTATAACATCCTTTCTAGACTAGAAACTTACATTTTGATGTCTTCTACACTTGTTCTCACACAATTCTATGATATACATTAGTATTTGCAATGAATGACTACTGATTTCTAGCTGTTTCCTATAATGGGCCTTCTTTTCTACTTGTGCGACTTCACCACATGTAGAAACAACTTTATACACTCTTCTCTGAACTTGTGAAGCTATATACACTTGTCTTTCAACTGTTTTACAGTTTAATACTACTTTTCAGTGAATTCTGGTGGTTTCAAACACTGGTTTCATGTGAACTAACTCTATTTCAAGGATTTGTGCAGTGTACAACATGCTTTCTAGACTAAAGACTTACATTTGATGTCTTTTACACTTGTTCTCTCACTATTCTGTGATATTCATTGGTATTTACTCTGAATGACTACTGATTTCTAGCTGTTTCCTATAATGGGCCTTCTTTTCTACTTGTGGGACTTCAACACATGTAGAAACAACTTTATACACTCTTCTCTGGACTTGCGAAGCTATATAAACTTGTCTTTCAACCGTTTTACAGTTAAATACTACTTTTCAGTGAATTCTGGTGGTTTGAAACACTGGTTTCTTGTGAAGTAACTCTATTTCAAGGATTTATGTAGTGTATAACATCCTTTCTAGACTAGAAACTTACATTTTGATGTCTTCTACACTTGTTCTCACACAATTCTATGATATTCATTAGTATTTGCAATGAATGACTACTGATTTCTAGCTGTTTCCCATAATGGGCCTTCTTTTCTACTTGTGGGTCTTCACCACATGTAGAAACAACTTTATACACTCTTCTCTGAACTTGAGAAGCTATATACACTTGTCTTTCAACTGTTTTACAGTTGAATACTACTTTTCAGTGAATTCTAGTGGGTTGAAACACTGTTTTCTTGTGAAGTAACTCTATTTCAAGGATTTCGGTAGTGTATAACATCCTTTCTAGACTAGAGACTTACATTTTGTTGTCTTTTACCCTAGTTCTCTCACTATTCTGTGATATTCATTAGTATTTGCTCTGAATGACTAGTGATTTCTAGCTGTTTCCCCTAATGGGCCTTCTTTTCTACTTGTGGGTCTTCACCACATGTAGAAACAACTTTATACACTCTTCTCTGAACTTGAGAAGCTATATACACTTGTCTTTCAACTGTTTTACAGTTGAATACTACTATTCAGTGAATTCTAGTGGGTTGAAACACTGTTTTCTTGTGAAGTAACTCTATTTCAAGGATTTCTGTAGTGTATAACATCCTTTCTAGACTAGAAACTTACATTTTGATGTCTTCTACACTTGTTCTCACACAATTCTATGATATTCATTAGTATTTGCAATGAATGACTACTGATTTCTAGCTGTTTCCTATAATGGGCCTTCTTTTCTACTTGTGCGACTTCACCACATGTAGAAACAACTTTATACACTCTTCTCTGAACTTGTGAAGCTATATACACTTGTCTTCCAACTGTTTTACAGTTGAATACTACTTTTCAGTGAATTCTGGTGGTTTCAAACACTGGTTTCATGTGAACTAACTCTATTTCAAGGATTTGTGCAGTGTACAACATGCTTTCTAGACTAAAGACTTACATTTGATGTCTTTTACTCTTGTTCTCTCACTATTCTGTGATATTCATTGGTATTTACTCTGAATGACTACTGATTTCTAGCTGTTTCCTATAATTGGCTTTCTTTTCTACTTGTGGGACTTCAACACATGTAGAAACATCTTTATACACTCTTCTCTGGACTTGCGAAGCTATATACACTTGTCTTTCAACTGTTTTACAGTTGAATACTACTTTTCAGTGAATTCTAGTGGGTTGAAACACTGTTTTCTTGTGAAGTAACTCTATTTCAAGGATTTCGGTAGTGTATAACATCCTTTCTAGACTAGAGACTTACATTTTGTTGTCTTTTACCCTAGTTCTCTCACTATTCTGTGATATTCATTAGTATTTGCTCTGAATGACTACTGATTTCTAGCTGTTTCCTATAATTGGCTTTCTTTTCTACTTGTGGGACTTCAACACATGTAGAAACATCTTTATACACTCTTCTCTGGACTTGCGAAGCTATATACACTTGTCTTTCAACTGTTTTACAGTTGAATACTACTTTTCAGTGAATTCTAGTGGGTTGAAACACTGTTTTCTTGTGAAGTAACTCTATTTCAAGGATTTCGGTAGTGTATAACATCCTTTCTAGACTAGAGACTTACATTTTGTTGTCTTTTACCCTAGTTCTCTCACTATTCTGTGATATTCATTAGTATTTGCTCTGAATGACTACTGATTTCTAGCTGTTTCCCCTAATGGGCCTTCTTTTCTACTTGTGGGTCTTCACCACATGTAGAAACAACTTTATACACTCTTCTCTGAACTTGAGAAGCTATATACACTTGTCTTTCAACTGTTTTACAGTTGAATACTACTATTCAGTAAATTCTAGTGGGTTGAAACACTGTTTTTTTGTGAAGTAACTCTATTTCAAGGATTTCTGTAGTGTATAACATCCTTTCTAGACTAGAAACTTACATTTTGATGTCTTCTACACTTGTTCTCACACAATTCTATGATATTCATTAGTATTTGCAATGAATGACTACTGATTTCTAGCTGTTTCCTATAATGGGCCTTCTTTTCTACTTGTGGGACTTCACCACATATAGAAACAACTTTATACACTCTTCTCTGAACTTGAGAAGCTATATACACTTGTCTTTCAACTGTTTTACAGTTGAATACTACTTTTCAGTGAATTCTAGTGGGTTGAAACACTGTTTTCTTGTGAAGTAACTCTATTTCAAGGATTTCGGTAGTGTATAACATCCTTTCTAGACTAGAGACTTACATTTTGTTGTCTTTTACCCTAGTTCTCTCACTATTCTGTGATATTCATTAGTATTTGCTCTGAATGACTACTGATTTCTAGCTGTTTCCCCTAATGGGCCTTCTTTTCTACTTGTGGGTCTTCACCACATGTAGAAACAACTTTATACACTCTTCTCTGAACTTGAGAAGCTATATACACTTGTCTTTCAACTGTTTTACAGTTGAATACTACTATTCAGTAAATTCTAGTGGGTTGAAACACTGTTTTTTTGTGAAGTAACTCTATTTCAAGGATTTCTGTAGTGTATAACATCCTTTCTAGACTAGAAACTTACATTTTGATGTCTTCTACACTTGTTCTCACACAATTCTATGATATTCATTAGTATTTGCAATGAATGACTACTGATTTCTAGCTGTTTCCTATAATGGGCCTTCTTTTCTACTTGTGCGACTTCAACACATGTAGAAACAACTTTATACACTCTTCTCTGAACTTGTGAAGCTATATACACTTGTCTTCCAACTGTTTTACAGTTGAATACTACTTTTCAGTGAATTCTGGTGGTTTCAAACACTGGTTTCATGTGAACTAACTCTATTTCAAGGATTTGTGCAGTGTACAACATCCTTTCTAGACTAAAGACTTACATTTGATGTCTTTTACACTTGTTCTCTCACTATTCTGTGATATTCATTAGTATTTGCTCTGAATGACTACTGATTTCTAGCTGTTTCCCATAATGGGCCTTCTTTTCCACTTGTGGGTCTTCACCACATGTAGAAACAACTTTATACACTCTTCTCTGGACTTGCGAAGCTATATAAACTAGTCTTTCAACCGTTTTACAGTTAAATACTACTTTTCAGTGAATTCTGGTGGTTTGAAACACTGGTTTCTAGTGAAGTAACTCTATTTCAAGGATTTCTGTAGTGTATAACATCCTTTTTAGACTAGAAACTTACATTTTGATGTCTTCTACACTTGTTCTCACACAATTCTATGATATTCATTAGTATTTGCAATGAATGACTACTGATTTCTAGCTGTTTCCTATAATGGGCCTTCTTTTCTACTTGTGGGACTTCAACACATGTAGAAACAACTTTATACACTCTTCTCTGGACTTGCGAAGCTATATAAACTTGTCTTTCAACTGTTTTACAGTTAAATACTACTTTTCAGTGAATTCTGGTGGTTTGAAACACTGGTTTCTTGTGAAGTAACTCTATTTCAAGGATTTCGGTAGTGTATAACATCCTTTCTAGACTAGAGACTTACATTTTGATGTCTTTTACACTTGTTCTCTCACTATTCTGTGATATTCATTAGTATTTGCAATGAATGACTACTGATTTCTAGCTGTTTCCCATAATGGGCCTTCTTTTCTACTTGTGCGACTTCACCACATGTAGAAACAACTTTATACACTCTTCTCTGAACTTGTGAAGCTATATTCACTTGTCTTCCAACTGTTTTACAGTTGAATACTACTTTTCAGTGAATTCTGTTGGTTTCAAACACTGGTTTCATGTGAACTAACTCTATTTCAAGGATTTTTGCAGTGTACAACATGCTTTCTAGACTAAAGACTTACATTTGATGTCTTTTACACTTGTTGTCTCACTATTCTGTGATATTCATTGGTATTTACTCTGAATGACTACTGATTTCTAGCTGTTTCCTATAATGGGCCTTCTTTTCTACTTGTGGGACTTCAACACATGTAGAAACAACTTTATACACTCTTCTCTGGACTTGCGAAGCTATATAAACTTGTCTTTCAACCGTTTTACAGTTAAATACTACTTTTCAGTGAATTCTGGTGGTTTGAAACACTGGTTTCTTGTGAAGTAACTCTATTTCAAGGATTTCTGTAGTGTATAACATCCTTTCTAGACTAGAAACTTACATTTTGATGTCTTCTACACTTGTTCTCACACAATTCTATGATATTCATTAGTATTTGCAATGAATGACTACTGATTTCTAGCTGTTTCCTATAATGGGCCTTCTTTTCTACTTGTGCGACTTCACCACATGTAGAAACAACTTTATACACTCTTCTCTGAACTTGTGAAGCTATATACACTTGTCTTCCAACTGTTTTACAGTTGAATACTACTTGTCAGTGAATTCTGGTGGTTTCAAACACTGGTTTCATGTGAACTAACTCTATTTCAAGGATTTGTGCAGTGTACAACATGCTTTCTAGACTAAAGACTTACATTTGATGTCTTTTACACTTGTTCTCTCACTATTCTGTGATATTCATTGGTATTTACTCTGAATGACTACTGATTTCTAGCTGTTTCCTATAATGGGCCTTCTTTTCTACTTGTGGGACTTCAACACATGTAGAAACAACTTTATACACTCTTCTCTGGACTTGCGAAGCTATATAAACTTGTCTTTCAACTGTTTTACAGTTAAATACTACTTTTCAGTGAATTCTGGTGGTTTGAAACACTGGTTTCTTGTGAACTAACTCTATTTCAAGGATTTCGGTAGTGTATAACATCCTTTCTAAACTAGAGACTTACATTTTCATGTCTTTTACACTTGTTCTCTCACTATTCTTTGATATTCATTAGTATTTCCGCTGAATGACTACTGATTTCTAGCTGTTTCCCATAATGGGCCTTCTTTTCTACTTGTGGGTCTTCACCACATGTAGAAACAACTTTATACACTCTTCTCTGAACTTGTGAAGCTATATACACTTGTCTTTCAACTGTTTTACAGTTGAATACTACTTTTCAGTGAATTCTAGTGCGTTGAAACACTGTTTTCTTGTGAAGTAACTCTATTTCAAGGATTTCGGTAGTGTATAACATCCTTTCTAGACTAGAGACTTACATTTTGTTGTCTTTTACCCTAGTTCTCTCACTATTCTGTGATATTCATTAGTATTTGCTCTGGATGACTACTGATTTCTAGCTGTTTCCCATAATGGGCCTTCTTTTCTATTTGTGGGTCTTCACCACATGTAGAAACAACTTTATACACTCTTCTCTGAACTTGAGAAGCTATATACACTTGTCTTTCAACTGTTTTACAGTTGAATACTACTATTCAGTGAATTCTAGTGGGTTGAAACACTGTTTTCTTGTGAAGTAACTCTATTTCAAGGATTTCTGTAGTGTATAACATCCTTTCTAGACTAGAAACTTACATTTTGATGTCTTCTACACTTGTTCTCACACAATTCTATGATATACATTAGTATTTGCAATGAATGACTACTGATTTCTAGCTGTTTCCTATAATGGGCCTTCTTTTCTACTTGTGCGACTTCACCACATGTAGAAACAACTTTATACACTCTTCTCTGAACTTGTGAAGCTATATACACTTGTCTTTCAACTGTTTTACAGTTGAATACTACTTTTCAGTGAATTCTGGTGGTTTCAAACACTGGTTTCATGTGAACTAACTCTATTTCAAGGATTTGTGCAGTGTACAACATCCTTTCTAGACTAAAGACTTACATTTGATGTCTTTTACACTTGTTCTCTCACTATTCTGTGATATTCATTGGTATTTACTCTGAATGACTACTGATTTCTAGCTGTTTCCTATAATTGGCCTTCTTTTCTACTTGTGGGACTTCAACACATGTAGAAACAACTTTATACACTCTTCTCTGGACTTGCGAAGCTATATAAACTTGTCTTTCAACCGTTTTACAGTTAAATACTACTTTTCAGTGAATTCTGGTGGTTTGAAACACTGGTTTCTTGTGAAGTAACTCTATTTCAAGGATTTCTGTAGTGTATAACATCCTTTCTAGACTAGAAACTTACATTTTGATGTCTTCTACACTTGTTCTCACACAATTCTATGATATTCATTAGTATTTGCAATGAATGACTACTGATTTCTAGCTGTTTCCTATAATGGGCCTTCTTTTCTACTTGTGCGACTTCACCACATGTAGAAACAACTTTATACACTCTTCTCTGAACTTGTGAAGCTATATACACTTGTCTTCCAACTGTTTTACAGTTGAATACTACTTGTCAGTGAATTCTGGTGGTTTCAAACACTGGTTTCATGTGAACTAACTCTATTTCAAGGATTTGTGCAGTGTACAACATGCTTTCTAGACTAAAGACTTACATTTTGTTGTCTTTTACCCTAGTTCTCTCACTATTCTGTGATATTCATTAGTATTTGCTCTGAATGACTACTGATTTCTAGCTGTTTCCCCTAATGGGCCTTCTTTTCTACTTGTGGGTCTTCACCACATGTAGAAACAACTTTATACACTCTTCTCTGGACTTGAGAATCTATATACACTTGTCTTTCAACTGTTTTACAGTTGAATACTACTATTCAGTGAATTCTAGTGGGTTGAAACACTGTTTTCTTGTGAAGTAACTCTATTTCAAGGATTTCTGTAGTGTATAACATCCTTTCTAGACTGGAAACTTACATTTTGATGTCTTCTACACTTGTTCTCACACAATTCTATGATATTCATTAGTATTTGCAATGAATGACTACTGATTTCTAGCTGTTTCCTATAATGGGCCTTCTTTTCTACTTGTGCGACTTCACCACATGTAGAAACAACTTTATACACTCTTCTCTGAACTTGTGAAGCTATATACACTTGTCTTCCAACTGTTTTACAGTTGAATACTACTTGTCAGTGAATTCTGGTGGTTTCAAACACTGGTTTCATGTGAACTAACTCTATTTCAAGGATTTGTGCAGTGTACAACATGCTTTCTAGACTAAAGACTTACATTTGATGTCTTTTACACTTGTTCTCTCACTATTCTGTGATATTCATTGGTATTTACTCTGAATGACTACTGATTTCTAGCTGTTTCCTATAATGGGCCTTCTTTTCTACTTGTGGGACTTCAACACATGTAGAAACAACTTTATACACTCTTCTCTGGACTTGCGAAGCTATATAAACTTGTCTTTCAACCGTTTTACAGTTAAATGCTACTTTTCAGTGAATTCTGGTGGTTTGAAACACTGGTTTCTTGTGAAGTAACTCTATTTCAAGGATTTCTGTAGTGTATAACATCCTTTCTAGACTAGAAACTTACATTTTGATGTCTTCTACACTTGTTCTCACACAATTCTATGATATTCATTAGTATTTGCAATGAATGACTACTGATTTCTAGCTGTTTCCTATAATGGGCCTTCTTTTCTACTTGTGGGACTTCAACCCATGTAGAAACAACTTTATACACTCTTCTCTGGACTTGCGAAGCTATATAAACTTGTCTTTCAACTGTTTTACAGTTAAATACTACTTTTCAGTGAATTCTGGTGGTTTGAAACACTGGTTTCTTGTGAACTAACTCTATTTCAAGGATTTCGGTAGTGTATAACATCCTTTCTAGACTAGAGACTTACATTTTGATGTCTTTTACACTTGTTCTCTCACTATTCTGTGATATTCATTAGTATTTGCTCTGAATGACTACTGATTTCTAGCTGTTTCCCATAATGGGCCTTCTTTTCTACTTGTGGGTCTTCACCACATGGAGAAACAACTTTATACACTCTTCTCTGAACTTGAGAAGCTATATACACTTGTCTTTCAACTGTTTTACAGTTGAATACTACTATTCAGTGAATTCTAGTGGGTTGAAACACTGTTTTCTTGTGAAGTAACTCTATTTCAAGGATTTCTGTAGTGTATAACATCCTTTCTAGACTAGAAACTTACATTTTGATGTCTTCTACACTTGTTCTCACACAATTCTATGATATTCATTAGTATTTGCAATGAATGACTACTGATTTCTAGCTGTTTCCTATAATGGGCCTTCTTTTCTACTTGTGCGACTTCACCACATGTAGAAACAACTTTATACACTCTTCTCTGAACTTGTGAAGCTATATACACTTGTCTTCCAACTGTTTTACAGTTGAATACTACTTGTCAGTGAATTCTGGTGGTTTCAAACACTGGTTTCATGTGAACTAACTCTATTTCAAGGATTTGTGCAGTGTACAACATGCTTTCTAGACTAAAGACTTACATTTGATGTCTTTTACACTTGTTCTCTCACTATTCTGTGATATTCATTGGTGTTTACTCTGAATGACTACTGATTTCTAGCTGTTTCCTATAATGGGCCTTCTTTTCTACTTGTGGGACTTCAACACATGTAGAAACAACTTTATACACTCTTCTCTGGACTTGCGAAGCTATATAAACTTGTTTTTCAACCATTTTACAGTTAAATACTACTTTTCAGTGAATTCTGGTGGTTTGAAACACTGGTTTCTTGTGAAGTAACTCTATTTCAAGGATTTCTGTAGTGTATAACATCCTTTCTAGACTAGAAACTTACATTTTGATGTCTTCTACACTTGTTCTCACACAATTCTATGATATTCATTAGTATTTGCAATGAATGACTACTGATTTCTAGCTGTTTCCTATAATGGGCCTTCTTTTCTACTTGTGGGACTTCAACACATGTAGAAACAACTTTATACACTCTTCTCTGGACTTGCGAAGCTATATAAACTTGTCTTTCAACTGTTTTACAGTTAAATACTACTTTTCAGTGAATTCTGGTGGTTTGAAACACTGGTTTCTTGTGAACTAACTCTATTTCAAGGATTTCGGTAGTGTATAACATCCTTTCTAGACTAGAGACTTACATTTTGATGTCTTTTACACTTGTTCTCTCACTATTCTGTGATATTCATTAGTATTTGCGCTGAATGACTACTGATTTCTAGCTGTTTCCCATAATGGGCCTTCTTTTCTACTTGTGGGTCTTCACCACATGGAGAAACAACTTTATACACTCTTCTCTGAACTTGAGAAGCTATATACACTTGTCTTTCAACTGTTTTACAGTTGAATACTACTTTTCAGTGAATTCTAGTGGGTTGAAACACTGTTTTCTTGTGAAGTAACTCTATTTCAAGGATTTCGGTAGTGTATAACATCCTTTCTAGACTAGAGACTTACATTTTGTTGTCTTTTACCCTAGTTCTCTCACTATTCTGTGATATTCATTAGTATTTGCTCTGAATGACTACTGATTTCTAGCTGTTTCCCATAATGGGCCTTCTTTTCTACTTGTGGGTCTTCACCACATGTAGAAACAACTTTATACACTCTTCTCTGAACTTGAGAAGCTATATACACTTGTCTTTCAACTGTTTTACAGTTGAATACTACTATTCAGTGAATTCTAGTGGGTTGAAACACTGTTTTCTTGTGAAGTAACTCTATTTCAAAAATTTCTGTAGTGTATAACATCCTTTCTAGACTAGAAACTTACATTTTGATGTCTTCTACACTTGTTCTCACACAATTCTATGATATTCATTAGTATTTGCAATGAATGACTACTGATTTCTAGCTGTTTCCTATAATGGGCCTTCTTTTCTACTTGTGCGACTTCACCACATGTAGAAACAACTTTATACACTCTTCTCTGAACTTGTGAAGCTATATACACTTGTCTTCCAACTGTTTTACAGTTGAATACTACTTTTCAGTGAATTCTTGTGGTTTCAAACACTGGTTTCATGTGAACTAACTCTATTTCAAGGATTTGTGCAGTGTACAACATCCTATCTAGACTAAAGACTTACATTTGATGTCTTTTACACTTGTTCTCTCACTATTCTGTGATATTCATTGGTATTTACTCTGAATGACTACTGATTTCTAGCTGTTTCCTATAATTGGCCTTCTTTTCTACTTGTGGGACTTCAACACATGTAGAAACAACTTTATACACTCTTCTCTGGACTTGCGAAGCTATATAAACTTGTCTTTCAACCGTTTTACAGTTAAATTATACTTTTCAGTGAATTCTGGTGGTTTGAAACACTGGTTTCTTGTGAAGTAACTCTATTTCAAGGATTTCGGTAGTGTATAACATCCTTTCTAGACTAGAGACTTACATTTTGATGTCTTTTACACTTGTTCTCTCACTATTCTGTGATATTCATTGGTATTTACTCTGAATGACTACTGATTTCTAGCTGTTTCCTATAATGGGCCTTCTTTTCTACTTGTGGGACTTCAACACATGTAGACACAACTTTATACACTCTTCTGTGGACTTGCGAAGCTATATAAACCTGTCTTTCAACTGTTTTACAGTTAAATACTACTTTTCAGTGAATTCTGGTGGTTTGAAACACTGGTTTCTTGTGAAGTAACTCTATTTCAAGGATTTCTGTAGTGTATAACATCCTTTCTATTCTAGAAACGTACATTTTGATGTCTTTTACACTTGTTCTCTCACTATTCTGTGATATTCAGTAGTATTTGCTCTGAATGACTACTGATTTCTAGCTGTTTCCCATAATGGGCCTTCTTTTCTACTTGTGGGACTTCACCACATGTAGAATCAACTTTATACACTCTTCTCTGGACTTGCGAAGCTATATAAACTTGTCTTTCAACTGTTTTACAGTTAAATACTACTTTTCAGTGAATTCTGGTGGTTTGAAACACTGGTTTCTTGTGAAGTAACTATATTTCAAGGATTTCGGTAGTGTATAACATCCTTTTTAGACTAGAGACTTACATTTTGTTGTCTTTTACCCTAGTTCTCTCACTATTCTGTGATATTCATTAGTATTTGCTCTGAATGACTACTGATTTCTAGCTGTTTCCCATAATGGGCCTTCTTTTCCACTTGTGGGTCTTCACCACATGTAGAAACAACTTTATACACTCTTCTCTGGACTTGCGAAGCTATATAAACTTGTCTTTCAACTGTTTTACAGTTAAATACTACTTTTCAGTGAATTCTGGTGGTTTGAAACACTGGTTTCTTGTGAACTAACTCTATTTCAAGGATTTCGGTAGTGTATAACATCCTTTCTAGACTAGAGACTTACATTTTGATGTCTTTTACACTTGTTCTCTCACTATTCTGTGATATTCATTAGTATTTGCGCTGAATGACTACTGATTTCTAGCTGTTTCCCATAATGGGCCTTCTTTTCTACTTGTGGGTCTTCACCACATGGAGAAACAACTTTATACACTCTTCTCTGAACTTGAGAAGCTATATACACTTGTCTTTCAACTGTTTTACAGTTGAATACTACTATTCAGTGAATTCTAGTGGGTTGAAACACTGTTTTCTTGTGAAGTAACTCTATTTCAAGGATTTCTGTAGTGTATAACATCCTTTCTAGACTAGAAATTTACATTTTGATGTCTTCTACACTTGTTCTCACACAATTCAATGATATTCATTAGTATTTGCAATGAATGACTACTGATTTCTAGCTGTTTCCTATAATTGGCCTTCTTTTCTACTTGTGCGACTTCACCACATGTAGAAACAACTTTATACACTCTTCTCTGAACTTGTGAAGCTATATACACTTGTCTTCCAACTGTTTTACAGTTGAATACTACTTTTCAGTGAATTCTTGTGGTTTCAAACACTGGTTTCATGTGAACTAACTCTATTTCAAGGATTTGTGCAGTGTACAACATCCTTTCTAGACTAAAGACTTACATTTGATGTCTTTTACACTTGTTCTCTCACTATTCTGTGATATTCATTGGTATTTACTCTGAATGACTACTGATTTCTAGCTGTTTCCTATAATTGGCCTTCTTTTCTACTTGTGGGACTTCAACACATGTAGAAACAACTTTATACACTCTTCTCTGGACTTGCGAAGCTATATAAACTTGTCTTTCAACCGTTTTACAGTTAAATTATACTTTTCAGTGAATTCTGGTGGTTTGAAACACTGGTTTCTTGTGAAGTAACTCTATTTCAAGGATTTCGGTAGTGTATAACATCCTTTCTAGACTAGAGACTTACATTTTGATGTCTTTTACACTTGTTCTCTCACTATTCTGTGATATTCATTGGTATTTACTCTGAATGACTACTGATTTCTAGCTGTTTCCTATAATGGGCCTTCTTTTCTACTTGTGGGAATTCAACACATGTAGAAACAACTTTATACACTCTTCTCTGGACTTGCGAAGCTATATAAACTTGTCTTTCAACTGTTTTACAGTTAAATACTACTTTTCAGTGAATTCTGGTGGTTTGAAACACTGGTTTCTTGTGAAGTAACTCTATTGCAAGGATTTCGGTAGTGTATAACATCCTTTCTAGACTAGAGACTTACATTTTGTTGTCTTTTATCCTAGTTCTCTCACTATTCTGTGATATTCATTAGTATTTGCTCTGAATGACTACTGATTTCTAGCTGTTTCCCATAATGGGCCTTCTTTTCTACTTGTGGGTCTTCACCACATGTAGAAACAACTTTATACACTCTTCTCTGAACTTGAGAAGCTATATACACTTGTCTTTCAACTGTTTTACAGTTGAATACTACTTTTCAGTGAATTCTAGTGGGTTGAAACACTGTTTTCTTGTGAAGTAACTCTATTTCAAGGATTTCTGTAGTGTATAACATCCTTTCTATTCTAGAAACGTACATTTTGATGTCTTTTACACTTGTTCTCTCACTATTCTGTGATATTCAGTAGTATTTGCTCTGAATGACTACTGATTTCTAGCTGTTTCCCATAATGGGCCTTCTTTTCTACTTGTGGGACTTCACCACATGTAGAATCAACTTTATACACTCTTCTCTGGACTTGCGAAGCTATATAAACATGTCTTTCAACTGTTTTACAGTTAAATACTACTTTTCAGTGAATTCTGGTGGTTTGAAACACTGGTTTCTTGTGAAGTAACTCTATTTCAAGGATTTCTGTAGTGTATAACATCCTTTCTATTCTAGAAACGTACATTTTGATGTCTTTTACACTTGTTCTCTCACTATTCTGTGATATTCAGTAGTATTTGCCCTGAATGACTACTGATTTCTAGCTGTTTCCCATAATGGGCCTTCTTTTCTACTTGTGGGACTTCACCACATGTAGAATCAACTTTATACACTCTTCTCTGGACTTGCGAAGCTATATAAACTTGTCTTTCAACTGTTTTACAGTTAAATACTACTTTTCAGTGAATTCTGGTGGTTTGAAACACTGGTTTCTTGTGAAGTAACTCTATTTCAAGGATTTCCGTAGTGTATAACATCCTTTCTAGACTAGAGACTTACATTGTGTTGTCTTTTACCCTAGTTCTCTCACTATTCTGTGATATTCATTAGTATTTGCTCTGAATGACTACTGATTTCTAGCTGTTTCCCATAATGGGCCTTCTTTTCTACTTGTGGGTCTTCACCACATGTAGAAACAACTTTATACACTCTTCTCTGGACTTGCGAAGCTATATAAACTTGTCTTTCAACTGTTTTACAGTTAAATACTACTTTTCAGTGAATTCTGGTGGTTTGAAACACTGGTTTCTTGTGAACTAACTCTATTTCAAGGATTTCGGTAGTGTATAACATCCTTTCTAGACTAGAGACTTACATTTTGATGTCTTTTACACTTGTTCTCTCACTATTCTGTGATATTCATTAGTATTTGCGCTGAATGACTACTGATTTCTAGCTGTTTCCCATAATGGGCCTTCTTTTCTACTTGTGGGTCTTCACTACATGGAGAAACAACTTTATACACTCTTCTCTGAACTTGAGAAGCTATATACACTTGTCTTTCAACTGTTTTACAGTTGAATACTACTTTTCAGTGAATTCTAGTGGGTTGAAACACTGTTTTCTTGTGAAGTAACTCTATTTCAAGGATTTCGGTAGTGTATAACATCCTTTCTAGACTAGAGACTTACATTTTGTTGTCTTTTACCCTAGTTCTCTCACTATTCTGTGATATTCATTAGTATTTGCTCTGAATGACTACTGATTTCTAGCTGTTTCCCATAATGGGCCTTATTTTCTACTTGTGGGTCTTCACCACATGTAAAAACAACTTTATACACTCTTCTCTGAACTTGAGAAGCTATATACACTTGTCTTTCAACTGTTTTACAGTTGAATACTACTATTCAGTGAATTCTAGTGGGTTGAAACACTGTTTTCTTGTGAAGTAACTCTATTTCAAGGATTTCTGTAGTGTATAACATCCTTTCTAGACTAGAAACTTACATTTTGATGTCTTCTACACTTGTTCTCACACAATTCTATGATATTCATTAGTATTTGCAATGAATGACAACTGATTTCTAGCTGTTTCCTATAATGGGCCTTCTTTTCTACTTGTGCGACTTCACCACATGTAGAAACAACTTTATACACTCTTCTCTGAACTTGTGAAGCTATATACACTTGTCTTCCAACTGTTTTACAGTTGAATACTACTTTTCAGTGAATTCTTGTGGTTTCAAACACTGGTTTCATGTGAACTAACTCTATTTCAAGGATTTGTGCAGTGTACAACATCCTTTCTAGACTAAAGACTTACATTTGAAGTCTTTTACACTTGTTCTCTCACTATTCTGTGATATTCATTGGTATTTACTCTGAATGACTACTGATTTCTAGCTGTTTCCTATAATTGGCCTTCTTTTCTACTTGTGGGACTTCACCACATGTAGAATCAACTTTATACACTCTTCTCTGGACTTGCGAAGCTATATAAACTTGTCTTTCAACTGTTTTACAGTTAAATACTACTTTTCAGTGAATTCTGGTGGTTTGAAACACTGGTTTCTTGTGAAGTAACTCTATTTCAAGGATTTCTGTAGTGTATAACATCCTTTCTATTCTAGAAACGTACATTTTGATGTCTTTTACACTTGTTCTCTCACTATTCTGTGATATTCAGTAGTATTTGCCCTGAATGACTACTGATTTCTAGCTGTTTCCCATAATGGGCCTTCTTTTCTACTTGTGGGACTTCACCACATGTAGAATCAACTTTATACACTCTTCTCTGGACTTGCGAAGCTATATAAACTTGTCTTTCAACTGTTTTACAGTTAAATACTACTTTTCAGTGAATTCTGGTGGTTTGAAACACTGGTTTCTTGTGAAGTAACTCTATTTCAAGGATTTCGGTAGTGTATAACATCCTTTCTAGACTAGAGACTTACATTGTGTTGTCTTTTACCCTAGTTCTCTCACTATTCTGTGATATTCATTAGTATTTGCTCTGAATGACTACTGATTTCTAGCTGTTTCCCATAATGGGCCTTCTTTTCTACTTGTGGGTCTTCACCACATGTAGAAACAACTTTATACACTCTTCTCTGGACTTGCGAAGCTATATAAACTTGTCTTTCAACTGTTTTACAGTTAAATACTACTTTTCAGTGAATTCTGGTGGTTTGAAACACTGGTTTCTTGTGAACTAACTCTATTTCAAGGATTTCGGTAGTGTATAACATCCTTTCTAGACTAGAGACTTACATTTTGATGTCTTTTACACTTGTTCTCTCACTATTCTGTGATATTCATTAGTATTTGCGCTGAATGACTACTGATTTCTAGCTGTTTCCCATAATGGGCCTTCTTTTCTACTTGTGGGTCTTCACCACATGGAGAAACAACTTTATACACTCTTCTCTGAACTTGAGAAGCTATATACACTTGTCTTTCAACTGTTTTACAGTTGAATACTACTTTTCAGTGAATTCTAGTGGGTTGAAACACTGTTTTCTTGTGAAGTAACTCTATTTCAAGGATTTCGGTAGTGTATAACATCCTTTCTAGACTAGAGACTTACATTTTGTTGTCTTTTACCCTAGTTCTCTCACTATTCTGTGATATTCATTAGTATTTGCTCTGAATGACTACTGATTTCTAGCTGTTTCCCATAATGGGCCTTATTTTCTACTTGTGGGTCTTCACCACATGTAGAAACAACTTAATACACTCTTCTCTGAACTTGAGAAGCTATATACACTTGTCTTTCAACTGTTTTACAGTTGAATACTACTATTCAGTGAATTCTAGTGGGTTGAAACACTGTTTTCTTGTGAAGTAACTCTATTTCAAGGATTTCTGTAGTGTATAACATCCTTTCTAGACTAGAAACTTACATTTTGATGTCTTCTACACTTGTTCTCACACAATTCTATGATATTCATTAGTATTTGCAATGAATGACAACTGATTTCTAGCTGTTTCCTATAATGGGCCTTCTTTTCTACTTGTGCGACTTCACCACATGTAGAAACAACTTTATACACTCTTCTCTGAACTTGTGAAGCTATATACACTTGTCTTCCAACTGTTTTACAGTTGAATACTACTTTTCAGTGAATTCTTGTGGTTTCAAACACTGGTTTCATGTGAACTAACTCTATTTCAAGGATTTGTGCAGTGTACAACATCCTTTCTAGACTAAAGACTTACATTTGATGTCTTTTACACTTGTTCTCTCACTATTCTGTGATATTCATTGGTATTTACTCTGAATGACTACTGATTTCTAGCTGTTTCCTATAATTGGCCTTCTTTTCTACTTGTGGGACTTCAACACATGTAGAAACAACTTTATAAACTCTTCTCTGGACTTGCGAAGCTATATAAACTTGTCTTTCAACCGTTTTACAGTTAAATTATACTTTTCAGTGAATTCTGGTGGTTTGAAACACTGGTTTCTTGTGAAGTAACTCTATTTCAAGGATTTCGGTAGTGTATAACATCCTTTCTAGACTAGAGACTTACATTTTGATGTCTTTTACACTTGTTCTCTCACTATTCTGTGATATTCATTGGTATTTACTCTGAATGACTACTGATTTCTAGCTGTTTCCTATAATGGGCCTTCTTTTCTACTTGTAGGACTTCAACACATGTAGAAACAACTTTATACACTCTTCTCTGGACTTGCGAAGCTATATAAACTTGTCTATCAACTGTTTTACAGTTAAATACTACTTTTCAGTGAATTCTGGTGGTTTGAAACACTGGTTTCTTGTGAAGTAACTCTATTGCAAGGATTTCGGTAGTGTATAACATCCTTTCTAGACTAGAGACTTACATTTTGTTGTCTTTTACCCTAGTTCTCTCACTATTCTGTGATATTCATTAGTATTTGCTCTGAATGACTACTGATTTCTAGCTGTTTCCCATAATGGGCCTTCTTTTCTACTTGTGGTTCTTCACCACATGGAGAAACAACTTTATACACTCTTCTCTGAACTTGAGAAGCTATATACACTTGTCTTTCAACTGTTTTACAGTTGAATACTACTTTTCAGTGTATTCTAGTGGGTTGAAACACTGTTTTCTTGTGAAGTAACTCTATTTCAAGGATTTCTGTAGTGTATAACATCCTTTCTATTCTAGAAACGTACATTTTGATGTCTTTTACACTTGTTCTCTCACTATTCTGTGATATTCAGTAGTATTTGCTCTGAATGACTACTGATTTCTAGCTGTTTCCTATAATTGGCCTTCTTTTCTACTTGTGGGACTTCAACACATGTAGAAACAACTTTATACACTCTTCTCTGGACTTGCAAAGCTATATAAACTTGCCTTTCAACCGTTTTACAGATAAAATATACTTTTCAGTGAATTCTGGTGGTTTGAAACACTGGTTTCTTGTGAAGTAACTCTATTTCAAGGATTTCGGTAGTGTATAACATCCTTTCTAGACTAGAGACTTACATTTTGATGTCTTTTACACTTGTTCTCTCACTATTCTGTGATATTCATTGGTATTTACTCTGAATGACTACTGATTTCTAGCTGTTTCCTATAATGGGCCCTCTTTTCTACTTGTGGGACTTCAACACATGTAGAAACAACTTTATACACTCTTCTCTGGACTTGCGAAGCTATATAAACTTGTCTTTCAACTGTTTTACCGTTAAATACTACTTTTCAGTGAATTCTGGTGGTGTGAAACATTGGTTTCTTGTGAAGTAACTCTATTTCAAGGATTTCTGTAGTGTATAACATCCTTTCTATTCTAGAAACGTACATTTTGATGTCTTTTACACTTGTTCTCTCACTATTCTGTGATATTCAGTAGTATTTGCTCTGAATGACTACTGATTTCTAGCTGTTTCCCATAATGGGCCTTCTTTTCTACTTGTGGGACTTGACCACATGTAGAATCAACTTTATACACTCTTCTCTGGACTTGCGAAGCTATATAAACTTGTCTTTCAACTGTTTTACAGTTAAATACTACTTTTCAGTGAATTCTGGTGGTTTGAAACACTGGTTTCTTGTGAAGTAACTCTATTTCAAGGATTTCGGTAGTGTATAACATCCTTTCTAGACTAGAGACTTACATTTTGTTGTCTTTTACCCTAGTTCTCTCACTATTCTGTGATATTCATTAGTATTTGCTCTGAATGACTACTGATTTCTAGCTGTTTCCCATAATGGGCCTTCTTTTCTACTTGTGGGTCTTCACCACATGGAGAAACCACTTTATACACTCTTCTCTGAACTTGAGAAGCTATATACACTTGTCTTTCAACTGTTTTACAGTTGAATACTACTTTTCAGTGAATTCTAGTGGGTTGAAACACTGTTTTCTTGTGAAGTAACTCCATTTCAAGGATTTCGGTAGTGTATAACATCCTTTCTAGACTAGAGACTTACATTTTGTTGTCTTTTACCCTAGTTCTCTCACTATTCTGTGATATTCATTAGTATTTGCTCTGAATGACTACTGATTTCTAGCTGTTTCCCATAATGGGCCTTATTTTCTACTTGTGGGTCTTCACCACATGTAGAAACAACTTTATACACTCTTCTCTGAACTTGAGAAGCTATATACACTTGTCTTTCAACTGTTTTACAGTTGAATACTACTATTCAGTGAATTCTAGTGGGTTGAAACACTGTTTTCTTGTGAAGTAACTCTATTTCAAGGATTTCTGTAGTGTATAACATCCTTTCTAGACTAGAAACTTACATTTTGATGTCTTCTACACTTGTTCTCACACAATTCTATGATATTCATTAGTATTTGCAATGAATGACAACTGATTTCTAGCTGTTTCCTATAATGGGCCTTCTTTTCTACTTGTGCGACTTCACCACATGTAGAAACAACTTTATACACTCTTCTCTGAACTTGTGAAGCTATATACACTTGTCTTCCAACTGTTTTACAGTTGAATACTACTTTTCAGTGAATTCTTGTGGTTTCAAACACTGGTTTCATGTGAACTAACTCTATTTCAAGGATTTGTGCAGTGTACAACATCCTTTCTAGACTAAAGACTTACATTTGATGTCTTTTACACTTGTTCTCTCACTATTCTATGATATTCATTGGTATTTACTCTGAATGACTACTGATTTCTAGCTGTTTCCTATAATTGGCCTTCTTTTCTACTTGTGGGACTTCAACACATGTAGAAACAACTTTATAAACTCTTCTCTGGACTTGCGAAGCTATATAAACTTGTCTTTCAACCGTTTTACAGTTAAATTATACTTTTCAGTGAATTCTGGTGGTTTGAAACACTGGTTTCTTGTGAAGTAACTCTATTTCAAGGATTTCGGTAGTGTATAACATCCTTTCTAGACTAGAGACTTACATTTTGATGTCTTTTACACTTGTTCTCTCACTATTCTGTGATATTCATTGGTATTTACTCTGAATGACTACTGATTTCTAGCTGTTTCCTATAATGGGCCTTCTTTTCTACTTGTAGGACTTCAACACATGTAGAAACAACTTTATACACTCTTCTCTGGACTTGCGAAGCTATATAAACTTGTCTTTCAACTGTTTTACAGTTAAATACTACTTTTCAGTGAATTCTGGTGGTTTGAAACACTGGTTTCTTGTGAAGTAACTCTATTGCAAGGATTTCGGTAGTGTATAACATCCTTTCTAGACTAGAGACTTACATTTTGTTGTCTTTTACCCTAGTTCTCTCACTATTCTGTGATATTCATTAGTATTTGCTCTGAATGACTACTGATTTCTAGCTGTTTCCCATAATGGGCCTTCTTTTCTACTTGTGGTTCTTCACCACATGGAGAAACAACTTTATACACTCTTCTCTGAACTTGAGAAGCTATATACACTTGTCTTTCAACTGTTTTACAGTTGAATACTACTTTTCAGTGTATTCTAGTGGGTTGAAACACTGTTTTCTTGTGAAGTAACTCTATTCCAAGGATTTCTGTAGTGTATAACATCCTTTCTATTCTAGAAACGTACATTTTGATGTCTTTTACACTTGTTCTCTCACTATTCTGTGATATTCAGTAGTATTTGCTCTGAATGACTACTGATTTCTAGCTGTTTCCCATAATGGGCCTTCTTTTCCACTTGTGGGACTTCACCACATGTAGAATCAACTTTATACACTCTTCTCTGGACTTGCGAAGCTATATAAACTTGTCTTTCAACTGTTTTACAGTTAAATACTACTTTTCAGTGAATTCTGGTGGTTTGAAACACTGGTTTCTTGTGAAGTAACTCTATTTCAAGGATTTCGGTAGTGTATAACATCCTTTCTAGACTAGAGACTTACATTTTGTTGTCTTTTACCCTAGTTCTCTCACTATTCTGTGATATTCATTGGTATTTACTCTGAATGACTACTGATTTCTAGCTGTTTCCTATAATTGGCCTTCTTTTCTACTTGTGGGACTTCAACACATGTAGAAACAACTTTATACACTCTTCTCTGGACTTGCAAAGCTATATAAACTTGTCTTTCAACCGTTTTACCGTTAAAATATACTTTTCAGTGAATTCTGGTGGTTTGAAACACTGGTTTCTTGTGAAGTAACTCTATTTCAAGGATTTCGGTAGTGTATAACATCCTTACTAGACTAGAGACTTACATTTTGATGTCTTTTACACTTGTTCTCTCACTATTCTGTGATATTCATTGGTATTTACTCTGAATGACTACTGATTTCTAGCTGTTTCCTATAATGGGCCCTCTTTTCTACTTGTGGGACTTCAACACATGGAGAAACAACTTTATACACTCTTCTCTGGACTTGCGAAGCTATATAAACTTGTCTTTCAACTGTTTTACAGTTAAATACTACTTTTCAGTTAATTCTGGTGGTGTGAAACACTGGTTTCTTGTGATGTAACTCTATTTCAAGGATTTCTGTAGTGTATAACATCCTTTCTATTCTAGAAACGTACATTTTGATGTCTTTTACACTTGTTCTCTCACTATTCTGTGATATTCAGTAGTATTTGCTCTGAATGACTACTGATTTCTAGCTGTTTCCCATAATGGGCCTTCTTTTCTACTTGTGGGACTTCACCACATGTAGAATCAACTTTATACACTCTTCTCTGGACTTGCGAAGCTATATAAACTTGTGTTTCAACTGTTTTACAGTTAAATACTACTTTTCAGTGAATTCTGGTGGTTTGAAACACTGGTTTCTTGTGAAGTAACTCCATTTCAAGGATTTCGGTAGTGTATAACATCCTTTCTAGACTAGAGACTTACATTTTGTTGTCTTTTACCCTAGTTCTCTCACTATTCTGTGATATTCATTAGTATTTGCTCTGAATGACTACTGATTTCTAGCTGTTTCCCATAATGGGCCTTCTTTTCTACTTGTGGGTCTTCACCACATGTAGAAACAACTTTATACACTCTTCTCTGGACTTGCGAAGCTATATAAACTTGTCTTTCAACTGTTTTACAGTTAAATACTACTTTTCAGTGAATTCTGGTGGTTTGAAACACTGGTTTCTTATGAACTAACTCTATTTCAAGGATTTCGGTAGTGTATAACATCCTTTCTAGACTAGAGACTTACATTTTGATGTCTTTTACACTTGTTCTCTCACTATTCTGTGATATTCATTAGTATTTGCGCTGAATGACTACTGATTTCTAGCTGTTTCCCATAATGGGCCTTCTTTTCTACTTGTGGGTCTTCACCACATGGAGAAACAACTTTATACACTCTTCTCTGAACTTGAGAAGCTATATACACTTGTCTTTCAACTGTTTTACAGTTGAATACTACTATTCAGTGAATTCTAGTGGGTTGAAACACTGTTTTCTTGTGAAGTAACTCTATTTCAAGGATTTCTGTAGTGTATAACATCCTTTCTAGACTAGAAACTTACATTTTGATGTCTTCTACACTTGTTCTCACACAATTCTATGATATTCATTAGTATTTGCAATGAATGACTACTGATTTCTAGCTGTTTCCTATAATGGGCCTTCTTTTCTTCTTGTGCGACTTCACCACATGTAGAAACAACTTTATACACTCTTCTCTGAACTTGTGAAGCTATATACACTTGTCTTCCAACTGTTTTACAGTTGAATACTACTTTTCAGTGAATTCTTGTGGTTTCAAACACTGGTTTCATGTGAACTAACTCTATTTCAAGGATTTGTGCAGTGTACAACATCCTTTCTAGACTAAAGACTTACATTTGATGTCTTTTACACTTGTTCTCTCACTATTCTATGATATTCATTGGTATTTACTCTGAATGACTACTGATTTCTAGCTGTTTCCTATAATTGGCCTTCTTTTCTACTTGTGGGACTTCAACACATGTAGAAACAACTTTATAAACTCTTCTCTGGACTTGCGAAGCTATATAAACTTGTCTTTCAACCGTTTTACAGTTAAATTATACTTTTCAGTGAATTCTGGTGGTTTGAAACACTGGTTTCTTGTGAAGTAACTCTATTTCAAGGATTTCGGTAGTGTATAACATCCTTTCTAGACTAGAGACTTACATTTTGATGTCTTTTACACTTGTTCTCTCACTATTCTGTGATATTCATTGGTATTTACTCTGAATGACTACTGATTTCTAGCTGTTTCCTATAATGGGCCTTCTTTTCTACTTGTAGGACTTCAACACATGTAGAAACAACTTTATACACTCTTCTCTGGACTTGCGAAGCTATATAAACTTGTCTTTCAACTGTTTTACAGTTAAATACTACTTTTCAGTGAATTCTGGTGGTTTGAAACACTGGTTTCTTGTGAAGTAACTCTATTGCAAGGATTTCGGTAGTGTATAACATCCTTTCTAGACTAGAGACTTACATTTTGTTGTCTTTTACCCTAGTTCTCTCACTATTCTGTGATATTCATTAGTATTTGCTCTGAATGACTACTGATTTCTAGCTGTTTCCCATAATGGGCCTTCTTTTCTACTTGTGGTTCTTCACCACATGGAGAAACAACTTTATACACTCTTCTCTGAACTTGAGAAGCTATATACACTTGTCTTTCAACTGTTTTACAGTTGAATACTACTTTTCAGTGTATTCTAGTGGGTTGAAACACTGTTTTCTTGTGAAGTAACTCTATTCCAAGGATTTCTGTAGTGTATAACATCCTTTCTATTCTAGAAACGTACATTTTGATGTCTTTTACACTTGTTCTCTCACTATTCTGTGATATTCAGTAGTATTTGCTCTGAATGACTACTGATTTCTAGCTGTTTCCCATAATGGGCCTTCTTTTCCACTTGTGGGACTTCACCACATGTAGAATCAACTTTATACACTCTTCTCTGGACTTGCGAAGCTATATAAACTTGTCTTTCAACTGTTTTACAGTTAAATACTACTTTTCAGTGAATTCTGGTGGTTTGAAACACTGGTTTCTTGTGAAGTAACTCTATTTCAAGGATTTCGGTAGTGTATAACATCCTTTCTAGACTAGAGACTTACATTTTGTTGTCTTTTACCCTAGTTCTCTCACTATTCTGTGATATTCATTGGTATTTACTCTGAATGACTACTGATTTCTAGCTGTTTCCTATAATTGGCCTTCTTTTCTACTTGTGGGACTTCAACACATGTAGAAACAACTTTATACACTCTTCTCTGGACTTGCAAAGCTATATAAACTTGTCTTTCAACCGTTTTACCGTTAAAATATACTTTTCAGTGAATTCTGGTGGTTTGAAACACTGGTTTCTTGTGAAGTAACTCTATTTCAAGGATTTCGGTAGTGTATAACATCCTTACTAGACTAGAGACTTACATTTTGATGTCTTTTACACTTGTTCTCTCACTATTCTGTGATATTCATTGGTATTTACTCTGAATGACTACTGATTTCTAGCTGTTTCCTATAATGGGCCCTCTTTTCTACTTGTGGGACTTCAACACATGGAGAAACAACTTTATACACTCTTCTCTGGACTTGCGAAGCTATATAAACTTGTCTTTCAACTGTTTTACAGTTAAATACTACTTTTCAGTGAATTCTGGTGGTGTGAAACACTGGTTTCTTGTGAAGTAACTCTATTTCAAGGATTTCTGTAGTGTATAACATCCTTTCTATTCTAGAAACGTACATTTTGATGTCTTTTACACTTGTTCTCTCACTATTCTGTGATATTCAGTAGTATTTGCTCTGAATGACTACTGATTTCTAGCTGTTTCCCATAATGGGCCTTCTTTTCTACTTGTGGGACTTCACCACATGTAGAATCAACTTTATACACTCTTCTCTGGACTTGCGAAGCTATATAAACTTGTGTTTCAACTGTTTTACAGTTAAATACTACTTTTCAGTGAATTCTGGTGGTTTGAAACACTGGTTTCTTGTGAAGTAACTCCATTTCAAGGATTTCGGTAGTGTATAACATCCTTTCTAGACTAGAGACTTACATTTTGTTGTCTTTTACCCTAGTTCTCTCACTATTCTGTGATATTCATTAGTATTTGCTCTGAATGACTACTGATTTCTAGCTGTTTCCCATAATGGGCCTTCTTTTCTACTTGTGGGTCTTCACCACATGTAGAAACAACTTTATACACTCTTCTCTGGACTTGCGAAGCTATATAAACTTGTCTTTCAACTGTTTTACAGTTAAATACTACTTTTCAGTGAATTCTGGTGGTTTGAAACACTGGTTTCTTATGAACTAACTCTATTTCAAGGATTTCGGTAGTGTATAACATCCTTTCTAGACTAGAGACTTACATTTTGATGTCTTTTACACTTGTTCTCTCACTATTCTGTGATATTCATTAGTATTTGCGCTGAATGACTACTGATTTCTAGCTGTTTCCCATAATGGGCCTTCTTTTCTACTTGTGGGTCTTCACCACATGGAGAAACAACTTTATACACTCTTCTCTGAACTTGAGAAGCTATATACACTTGTCTTTCAACTGTTTTACAGTTGAATACTACTATTCAGTGAATTCTAGTGGGTTGAAACACTGTTTTCTTGTGAAGTAACTCTATTTCAAGGATTTCTGTAGTGTATAACATCCTTTCTAGACTAGAAACTTACATTTTGATGTCTTCTACACTTGTTCTCACACAATTCTATGATATTCATTAGTATTTGCAATGAATGACTACTGATTTCTAGCTGTTTCCTATAATGGGCCTTCTTTTCTTCTTGTGCGACTTCACCACATGTAGAAACAACTTTATACACTCTTCTCTGAACTTGAGAAGCTATATACACTTGTCTTCCAACTGTTTTACAGTTGAATACTACTTTTCAGTGAATTCTGGTGGTTTCAAACACTGGTTTCATGTGAACTAACTCTATTTCAAGGATTTGTGCAGTGTACAACATCCTTTCTAGACTAAAGACTTACATTTGATGTCTTTTACACTTGTTCTCTCACTATTCTGTGATATTCATTGGTATTTACTCTGAATGACTACTGATTTCTAGCTGTTTCCTATAATTGGCCTTCTTTTCTACTTGTGGGACTTCAACACATGTAGAAACAACTTTATACACTCTTCTCTGGACTTGCGAAGCTATATAAACTTGTCTTTCAACCGTTTTACAGTTAAATTATACTTTTCAGTGAATTCTGGTGGTTTGAAACACTGGTTTCTTGTGAAGTAACTCTATTTCAAGGATTTCGGTAGTGTATAACATCCTTTCTACACTAGAGACTTACATTTTGATGTCTTTTACACTTGTTCTCTCACTATTCTGTGATATTCATTGGTATTTACTCTGAATGACTACTGATTTCTAGCTGTTTCCTATAATGGGCCTTCTTTTCTACTTGTAGGACTTCAACACATGTAGAAACAACTTTATACACTCCCTGGACTTGCGAAGCTATATAAACTTGTCTTTCAACTGTTTTACAGTTAAATACTACTTTTCAGTGAATTCTGGTGGTTTGAAACACTGGTTTCTTGTGAAGTAACTCTATTGCAAGGATTTCGGTAGTGTATAACATCCTTTCTAGACTAGAGACTTACATTTTGTTGTCTTTTACCCTAGTTCTCTCACTATTCTGTGATATTCATTAGTATTTGCTCTGAATGACTACTGATTTCTAGCTGTTTCCCATAATGGGCCTTCTTTTCTACTTGTGGTTCTTCACCACATGGAGAAACAACTTTATACACTCTTCTCTGAACTTGAGAAGCTATATAAACTTGTCTTTCAACCGTTTTACAGTTAAATTATACTTTTCAGTGAATTCTGGTGGTTTGAAACACTGGTTTCTTGTGAAGTAACTCTATTGCAAGGATTTCGGTAGTGTATAACATCCTTTCTAGACTAGAGACTTACATTTTGTTGTCTTTTACCCTAGTTCTCTCACTATTCTGTGATATTCATTAGTATTTGCTCTGAATGACTACTGATTTCTAGCTGTTTCCTATAATTGGCCTTCTTTTCTACTTGTGGGACTTCAACACATGTAGAAACAACTTTATACACTCTTCTCTGGACTTGCGAAGCTATATAAACTTGTCTTTCAACCGTTTTACAGTTAAATTATACTTTTCAGTGAATTCTGGTGGTTTGAAACACTGGTTTCTTGTGAAGTAACTCTATTTCAAGGATTTCGGTAGTGTATAACATCCTTTCTAGACTAGAGACTTACATTTTGTTGTCTTTTACCCTAGTTCTCTCACTATTCTGTGATATTCATTAGTATTTGCTCTGAATGACTACTGATTTCTAGCTGTTTCCCATAATGGGCCTTCTTTTCTACTTGTGGTTCTTCACCACATGGAGAAACAACTTTATACACTCTTCTCTGAACTTGAGAAGCTATATACACTTGTCTTTCAACTGTTTTACAGTTGAATACTACTTTTCAGTGTATTCTAGTGGGTTGAAACACTGTTTTCTTGTGAAGTAACTCTATTCCAAGGATTTCTGTAGTGTATAACATCCTTTCTATTCTAGAAACGTACATTTTGATGTCTTTTACACTTGTTCTCTCACTATTCTGTGATATTCAGTAGTATTTGCTCTGAATGACTACTGATTTCTAGCTGTTTCCCATAATAGGCCTTCTTTTCTACTTGTGGTTCTTCACCACATGGAGAAACAACTTTATACAATCTTCTCTGAACTTGAGAAGCTATATACACTTGTCTTTCAACTGTTTTACAGTTAAATACTACTTTTCAGTGAATTCTGGTGGTTTGAAACACTGGTTTCTTGTGAAGTAACTCTATTTCAAGGATTTCGGTAGTGTATAACATCCTTTCTAGACTAGAGACTTACATTTTGTTGTCTTTTACCCTAGTTCTCTCACTATTCTGTGATATTCATTGGTATTTACTCTGAATGACTACTGATTTCTAGCTGTTTCCTATAATTGGCCTTCTTTTCTACTTGTGGGACTTCAACACATGTAGAAACAACTTTATACACTCTTCTCTGGACTTGCAAAGCTATATAAACTTGTCTTTCAACCGTTTTACCGTTAAAATATACTTTTCAGTGAATTCTGGTGGTTTGAAACACTGGTTTCTTGTGAAGTAACTCTATTTCAAGGATTTCGGTAGTGTATAACATCCTTACTAGACTAGAGACTTACATTTTGATGTCTTTTACACTTGTTCTCTCACTATTCTGTGATATTCATTGGTATTTACTCTGAATGACTACTGATTTCTAGCTGTTTCCTATAATGGGCCCTCTTTTCTACTTGTGGGACTTCAACACATGTAGAAACAACTTTATACACTCTTCTCTGGACTTGCGAAGCTATATAAACTTGTCTTTCAACTGTTTTACAGTTAAATACTACTTTTCAGTGAATTCTGGTGGTGTGAAACACTGGTTTCTTGTGAAGTAACTCTATTTCAAGGATTTCTGTAGTGTATAACATCCTTTCTATTCTAGAAACGTACATTTTGATGTCTTTTACACTTGTTCTCTCACTATTCTGTGATATTCAGTAGTATTTGGTCTGAATGACTACTGATTTCTAGCTGTTTCCCATAATGGGCCTTCTTTTCTACTTGTGGGACTTCACCACATGTAGAATCAACTTTATACACTCTTCTCTGGACTTGCGAAGCTATATAAACTTGTGTTTCAACTGTTTTACAGTTAAATACTACTTTTCAGTGAATTCTGGTGGTTTGAAACACTGGTTTCTTGTGAAGTAACTCCATTTCAAGGATTTCGGTAGTGTATAACATCCTTTCTAGACTAGAGACTTACATTTTGTTGTCTTTTACCCTAGTTCTCTCACTATTCTGTGATATTCATTAGTATTTGCTCTGAATGACTACTGATTTCTAGCTGTTTCCCATAATGGGCCTTCTTTTCTACTTGTGGGTCTTCACCACATGTAGAAACAACTTTATACACTCTTCTCTGGACTTGCGAAGATATATAAACTTGTCTTTCAACTGTTTTACAGTTAAATACTACTTTTCAGTGAATTCTGGTGGTTTGAAACACTGGTTTCTTGTGAACTAACTCTATTTCAAGGATTTCGGTAGTGTATAACATCCTTTCTAGACTAGAGACTTACATTTTGATGTCTTTTACACTTGTTCTCTCACTATTCTGTGATATTCATTAGTATTTGCGCTGAATGACTACTGATTTCTAGCTGTTTCCCATAATGGGCCTTCTTTTCTACTTGTGGGTCTTCACCACATGGAGAAACAACTTTATACACTCTTCTCTGAACTTGAGAAGCTATATACACTTGTCTTTCAACTGTTTTACAGTTGAATACTACTATTCAGTGAATTCTAGTGGGTTGAAACACTGTTTTCTTGTGAAGTAACTCTATTTCAAGGATTTCTGTAGTGTATAACATCCTTTCTAGACTAGAAACTTACCTTTTGATGTCTTCTACACTTGTTCTCACACAATTCTATGATATTCATTAGTATTTGCAATGAATGACTACTGATTTCTAGCTGTTTCCTATAATGGGCCTTCTTTTCTTCTTGTGCGACTTCACCACATGTAGAAACAACTTTATACACTCTTCTCTGAACTTGAGAAGCTATATACACTTGTCTTCCAACTGTTTTACAGTTGAATACTACTTTTCAGTGAATTCTGGTGGTTTCAAACACTGGTTTCATGTGAACTAACTCTATTTCAAGGATTTGTGCAGTGTACAACATCCTTTCTAGACTAAAGACTTACATTTGATGTCTTTTACACTTGTTCTCTCACTATTCTGTGATATTCATTGGTATTTACTCTGAATGACTACTGATTTCTAGCTGTTTCCTATAATTGGCCTTCTTTTCTACTTGTGGGACTTCAACACATGTAGAAACAACTTTATACACTCTTCTCTGGACTTGCGAAGCTATATGAACTTGTCTTTCAACCGTTTTACAGTTAAATTATACTTTTCAGTGAATTCTGGTGGTTTGAAACACTGGTTTCTTGTGAAGTAACTCTATTTCAAGGATTTCGGTAGTGTATAACATCCTTTCTACACTAGAGACTTACATTTTGTTGTCTTTTACCCTAGTTCTCTCACTATTCTGTGATATTCATTAGTATTTGCTCTGAATGACTACTGATTTCTAGCTGTTTCCCATAATGGGCCTTCTTTTCTACTTGTGGGTCTTCACCACATGTAGAAACAACTTTATACACTCTTCTCTGGACTTGCGAAGCTATATAAACTTGTGTTTCAACTGTTTTACAGTTAAATACTACTTTTCAGTGAATTCTGGTGGTTTGAAACACTGGTTTCTTGTGAACTAACTCTATTTCAAGGATTTCGGTAGTGTATAACATCCTTTCTAGACTAGAGACTTACATTTTGATGTCTTTTACACTTGTTCTCTCACTATTCTGTGATATTCATTAGTATTTGCGCTGAATGACTACTGATTTCTAGCTGTTTCCCATAATGGGCCTTCTTTTCTACTTGTGGGTCTTCACCACATGGAGAAACAACTTTATACACTCTTCTCTGAACTTGAGAAGCTATATACACTTGTCTTTCAACTGTTTTACAGTTGAATACTACTATTCAGTGAATTCTAGTGGGTTGAAACACTGTTTTCTTGTGAAGTAACTCTATTTCAAGGATTTCTGTAGTGTATAACATCCTTTCTAGACTAGAAACTTACATTTTGATGTCTTCTACACTTGTTCTCACACAATTCTATGATATTCATTAGTATTTGCAATGAATGACTACTGATTTCTAGCTGTTTCCTATAATGGGCCTTCTTTTCTTCTTGTGCGACTTCACCACATGTAGAAACAACTTTATACACTCTTCTCTGAACTTGAGAAGCTATATACACTTGTCTTCCAACTGTTTTACAGTTGAATACTACTTTTCAGTGAATTCTGGTGGTTTCAAACACTGGTTTCATGTGAACTAACTCTATTTCAAGGATTTGTGCAGTGTACAACATCCTTTCTAGACTAAAGACTTACATTTGATGTCTTTTACACTTGTTCTCTCACTATTCTGTGATATTCATTGGTATTTACTCTGAATGACTACTGATTTCTAGCTGTTTCCTATAATTGGCCTTCTTTTCTACTTGTGGGACTTCAACACATGTAGAAACAACTTTATACACTCTTCTCTGGACTTGCGAAGCTATGTAAACTTGTCTTTCAACCGTTTTACAGTTAAATTATACTTTTCAGTGAATTCTGGTGGTTTGAAACACTGGTTTCTTGTGAAGTAACTCTATTTCAAGGATTTCGGTAGTGTATAACATCCTTTCTACACTAGAAACTTACATTTTGATGTCTTTTACACTTGTTCTCTCACTATTCTGTGATATTCATTGGTATTTACTCTGAATGACTACTGATTTCTAGCTGTTTCCTATAATGGGCCTTCTTTTCTACTTGTAGGACTTCAACACATGTAGAAACAACTTTATACACTCCCTGGACTTGCGAAGCTATATAAACTTGTCTTTCAACTGTTTTACAGTTAAATACTACTTTTCAGTGAATTCTGGCGGTTTGAAACACTGGTTTCTTGTGAAGTAACTCTATTGCAAGGATTTCGGTAGTGTATAACATCCTTTCTAGACTAGAGACTTACATTTTGTTGTCTTTTACCCTAGTTCTCTCACTATTCTGTGATATTCATTAGTATTTGCTCTGAATGACTACTGATTTCTAGCTGTTTCCCATAATGGGCCTTCTTTTCTACTTGTGGTTCTTCACCACATGGAGAAACAACTTTATACACTCTTCTCTGAACTTGAGAAGCTATATAAACTTGTCTTTCAACCGTTTTACAGTTAAATTATACTTTTCAGTGAATTCTGGTGGTTTGAAACACTGGTTTCTTGTGAAGTAACTCTATTGCAAGGATTTCGGTAGTGTATAACATCCTTTCTAGACTAGAGACTTACATTTTGTTGTCTTTTACCCTAGTTCTCTCACTATTCTGTGATATTCATTAGTATTTGCTCTGAATGACTACTGATTTCTAGCTGTTTCCTATAATTGGCCTTCTTTTCTACTTGTGGGACTTCAACACATGTAGAAACAACTTTATACACTCTTCTCTTAACTTGAGAAGCTATATAAACTTGTCTTTCAACCGTTTTACAGTTAAATTATACTTTTCAGTGAATTCTGGTGGTTTGAAACACTGGTTTCTTGTGAAGTAACTCTATTTCAAGGATTTCGGTAGTGTATAACATCCTTACTAGACTAGAGACTTACATTTTGATGTCTTTTACACTTGTTCTCTCACTATTCTGTGATATTCATTGGTATTTACTCTGAATGACTACTGATTTCTAGCTGTTTCCTATAATGGGCCCTCTTTTCTACTTGTGGGACTTCAACACATGTAGAAACAACTTTATACACTCTTCTCTGGACTTGCGAAGCTATATAAACTTGTCTTTCAACTGTTTTACAGTTAAATACTACTTTTCAGTGAATTCTGGTGGTGTGAAACACTGGTTTCTTGTGAAGTAACTCTATTTCAAGGATTTCTGTAGTGTATAACATCCTTTCTATTCTAGAAACGTACATTTTGATGTCTTTTACACTTGTTCTCTCACTATTCTGTGATATTCAGTAGTATTTGGTCTGAATGACTACTGATTTCTAGCTGTTTCCCATAATGGGCCTTCTTTTCTACTTGTGGGACTTCACCACATGTAGAATCAACTTTATACACTCTTCTCTGGACTTGCGAAGGTATATAAACTTGTGTTTCAACTGTTTTACAGTTAAATACTACTTTTCAGTGAATTCTGGTGGTTTGAAACACTGGTTTCTTGTGAAGTAACTCCATTTCAAGGATTTCGGTAGTGTATAACATCCTTTCTAGACTAGAGACTTACATTTTGTTGTCTTTTACCCTAGTTCTCTCACTATTCTGTGATATTCATTAGTATTTGCTCTGAATGACTACTGATTTCTAGCTGTTTCCCATAATGGGCCTTCTTTTCTACTTGTGGGTCTTCACCACATGTAGAAACAACTTTATACACTCTTCTCTGGACTTGCGAAGCTATATAAACTTGTCTTTCAACTGTTTTACAGTTAAATACTACTTTTCAGTGAATTCTGGTGGTTTGAAACACTGGTTTCTTGTGAACTAACTCTATTTCAAGGATTTCGGTAGTGTATAACATCCTTTCTAGACTAGAGACTTACATTTTGATGTCTTTTACACTTGTTCTCTCACTATTCTGTGATATTCATTAGTATTTGCGCTGAATGACTACTGATTTCTAGCTGTTTCCCATAATGGGCCTTCTTTTCTACTTGTGGGTCTTCACCACATGGAGAAACAACTTTATACACTCTTCTCTGAACTTGAGAAGCTATATACACTTGTCTTTCAACTGTTTTACAGTTGAATGCTACTATTCAGTGAATTCTAGTGGGTTGAAACACTGTTTTCTTGTGAAGTAACTCTATTTCAAGGATTTCTGTAGTGTATAACATCCTTTCTAGACTAGAAACTTACATTTTGATGTCTTCTACACTTGTTCTCACACAATTCTATGATATTCATTAGTATTTGCAATGAATGACTACTGATTTCTAGCTGTTTCCTATAATGGGCCTTCTTTTCTTCTTGTGCGACTTCACCACATGTAGAAACAACTTTATACACTCTTCTCTGAACTTGAGAAGCTATATACACTTGTCTTCCAACTGTTTTACAGTTGAATACTACTTTTCAGTGAATTCTGGTGGTTTCAAACACTGGTTTCATGTGAACTAACTCTATTTCAAGGATTTGTGCAGTGTACAACATCCTTTCTAGACTAAAGACTTACATTTGATGTCTTTTACACTTGTTCTCTCACTATTCTGTGATATTCATTGGTATTTACTCTGAATGACTACTGATTTCTAGCTGTTTCCTATAATTGGCCTTCTTTTCTACTTGTGGGACTTCAACACATGTAGAAACAACTTTATACACTCTTCTCTGGACTTGCGAAGCTATATAAACTTGTCTTTCAACCGTTTTACAGTTAAATTATACTTTTCAGTGAATTCTGGTGGTTTGAAACACTGGTTTCTTGTGAAGTAACTCTATTTCAAGGATTTCGGTAGTGTATAACATCCTTTCTACACTAGAGACTTACATTTTGTTGTCTTTTACCCTAGTTCTCTCACTATTCTGTGATATTCATTAGTATTTGCTCTGAATGACTACTGATTTCTAGCTGTTTCCCATAATGGGCCTTCTTTTCTACTTGTGGGTCTTCACCACATGTAGAAACAACTTTATACACTCTTCTCTGGACTTGCGAAGCTATATAAACTTGTCTTTCAACTGTTTTACAGTTAAATACTACTTTTCAGTGAATTCTGGTGGTTTGAAACACTGGTTTCTTATGAACTAACTCTATTTCAAGGATTTCGGTAGTGTATAACATCCTTTCTAGACTAGAGACTTACATTTTGATGTCTTTTACACTTGTTCTCTCACTATTCTGTGATATTCATTAGTATTTGCGCTGAATGACTACTGATTTCTAGCTGTTTCCCATAATGGGCCTTCTTTTCTACTTGTGGGTCTTCACCACATGGAGAAACAACTTTATACACTCTTCTCTGAACTTGAGAAGCTATATACACTTGTCTTTCAACTGTTTTACAGTTGAATACTACTATTCAGTGAATTCTAGTGGGTTGAAACACTGTTTTCTTGTGAAGTAACTCTATTTCAAGGATTTCTGTAGTGTATAACATCCTTTCTAGACTAGAAACTTACATTTTGATGTCTTCTACACTTGTTCTCACACAATTCTATGATATTCATTAGTATTTGCAATGAATGACTACTGATTTCTAGCTGTTTCCTATAATGGGCCTTCTTTTCTTCTTGTGCGACTTCACCACATGTAGAAACAACTTTATACACTCTTCTCTGAACTTGAGAAGCTATATACACTTGTCTTCCAACTGTTTTACAGTTGAATACTACTTTTCAGTGAATTCTGGTGGTTTCAAACACTGGTTTCATGTGAACTAACTCTATTTCAAGGATTTGTGCAGTGTACAACATCCTTTCTAGACTAAAGACTTACATTTGATGTCTTTTACACTTGTTCTCTCACTATTCTGTGATATTCATTGGTATTTACTCTGAATGACTACTGATTTCTAGCTGTTTCCTATAATTGGCCTTCTTTTCTACTTGTGGGACTTCAACACATGTAGAAACAACTTTATACACTCTTCTCTGGACTTGCGAAGCTATATAAACTTGTCTTTCAACCGTTTTACAGTTAAATTATACTTTTCAGTGAATTCTGGTGGTTTGAAACACTGGTTTCTTGTGAAGTAACTCTATTTCAAGGATTTCGGTAGTGTATAACATCCTTTCTACACTAGAGACTTACATTTTGATGTCTTTTACACTTGTTCTCTCACTATTCTGTGATATTCATTGGTATTTACTCTGAATGACTACTGATTTCTAGCTGTTTCCTATAATGGGCCTTCTTTTCTACTTGTAGGACTTCAACACATGTAGAAACAACTTTATACACTCCCTGGACTTGCGAAGCTATATAAACTTGTCTTTCAACTGTTTTACAGTTAAATACTACTTTTCAGTGAATTCTGGTGGTTTGAAACACTGGTTTCTTGTGAAGTAACTCTATTGCAAGGATTTCGGTAGTGTATAACATCCTTTCTAGACTAGAGACTTACATTTTGTTGTCTTTTACCCTAGTTCTCTCACTATTCTGTGATATTCATTAGTATTTGCTCTGAATGACTACTGATTTCTAGCTGTTTCCCATAATGGGCCTTCTTTTCTACTTGTGGTTCTTCACCACATGGAGAAACAACTTTATACACTCTTCTCTGAACTTGAGAAGCTATATAAACTTGTCTTTCAACCGTTTTACAGTTAAATTATACTTTTCAGTGAATTCTGGTGGTTTGAAACACTGGTTTCTTGTGAAGTAACTCTATTGCAAGGATTTCGGTAGTGTATAACATCCTTTCTAGACTAGAGACTTACATTTTGTTGTCTTTTACCCTAGTTCTCTCACTATTCTGTGATATTCATTAGTATTTGCTCTGAATGACTACTGATTTCTAGCTGTTTCCTATAATTGGCCTTCTTTTCTACTTGTGGGACTTCAACACATGTAGAAACAACTTTATACACTCTTCTCTGGACTTGCGAAGCTATATAAACTTGTCTTTCAACCGTTTTACAGTTAAATTATACTTTTCAGTGAATTCTGGTGGTTTGAAACACTGGTTTCTTGTGAAGTAACTCTATTTCAAGGATTTCGGTAGTGTATAACATCCTTTCTAGACTAGAGACTTACATTTTGTTGTCTTTTACCCTAGTTCTCTCACTATTCTGTGATATTCATTAGTATTTGCTCTGAATGACTACTGATTTCTAGCTGTTTCCCATAATGGGCCTTCTTTTCTACTTGTGGTTCTTCACCACATGGAGAAACAACTTTATACACTCTTCTCTGAACTTGAGAAGCTATATACACTTGTCTTTCAACTGTTTTACAGTTGAATACTACTTTTCAGTGTATTCTAGTGGGTTGAAACACTGTTTTCTTGTGAAGTAACTCTATTCCAAGGATTTCTGTAGTGTATAACATCCTTTCTATTCTAGAAACGTACATTTTGATGTCTTTTACACTTGTTCTCTCACTATTCTGTGATATTCAGTAGTATTTGCTCTGAATGACTACTGATTTCTAGCTGTTTCCCATAATAGGCCTTCTTTTCTACTTGTGGTTCTTCACCACATGGAGAAACAACTTTATACACTCTTCTCTGAACTTGAGAAGCTATATACACTTGTCTTTCAACTGTTTTACAGTTAAATACTACTTTTCAGTGAATTCTGGTGGTTTGAAACACTGGTTTCTTGTGAAGTAACTCTATTTCAAGGATTTCGGTAGTGTATAACATCCTTTCTAGACTAGAGACTTACATTTTGTTGTCTTTTACCCTAGTTCTCTCACTATTCTGTGATATTCATTGGTATTTACTCTGAATGACTACTGATTTCTAGCTGTTTCCTATAATTGGCCTTCTTTTCTACTTGTGGGACTTCAACACATGTAGAAACAACTTTATACACTCTTCTCTGGACTTGCAAAGCTATATAAACTTGTCTTTCAACCGTTTTACCGTTAAAATATACTTTTCAGTGAATTCTGGTGGTTTGAAACACTGGTTTCTTGTGAAGTAACTCTATTTCAAGGATTTCGGTAGTGTATAACATCCTTAATAGACTAGAGACTTACATTTTGATGTCTTTTACACTTGTTCTCTCACTATTCTGTGATATTCATTGGTATTTACTCTGAATGACTACTGATTTCTAGCTGTTTCCTATAATGGGCCCTCTTTTCTACTTGTGGGACTTCAACACATGTAGAAACAACTTTATACACTCTTCTCTGGACTTGCGAAGCTATATAAACTTGTCTTTCAACTGTTTTACAGTTAAATACTACTTTTCAGTGAATTCTGGTGGTGTGAAACACTGGTTTCTTGTGAAGTAACTCTATTTCAAGGATTTCTGTAGTGTATAACATCCTTTCTATTCTAGAAACGTACATTTTGATGTCTTTTACACTTGTTCTCTCACTATTCTGTGATATTCAGTAGTATTTGCTCTGAATGACTACTGATTTCTAGCTGTTTCCCATAATGGGCCTTCTTTTCTACTTGTGGGACTTCACCACATGTAGAATCAACTTTATACACTCTTCTCTGGACTTGCGAAGCTATATAAACTTGTGTTTCAACTGTTTTACAGTTAAATACTACTTTTCAGTGAATTCTGGTGGTTTGAAACACTGGTTTCTTGTGAAGTAACTCCATTTCAAGGATTTCGGTAGTGTATAACATCCTTTCTAGACTAGAGACTTACATTTTGTTGTCTTTTACCCTAGTTCTCTCACTATTCTGTGATATTCATTAGTATTTGCTCTGAATGACTACTGATTTCTAGCTGTTTCCCATAATGGGCCTTCTTTTCTACTTGTGGGTCTTCACCACATGTAGAAACAACTTTATACACTCTTCTCTGGACTTGCGAAGCTATATAAACTTGTCTTTCAACTGTTTTACAGTTAAATACTACTTTTCAGTGAATTCTGGTGGTTTGAAACACTGGTTTCTTGTGAACTAACTCTATTTCAAGGATTTCGGTAGTGTATAACATCCTTTCTAGACTAGAGACTTACATTTTGATGTCTTTTACACTTGTTCTCTCACTATTCTGTGATATTCATTAGTATTTGCGCTGAATGACTACTGATTTCTAGCTGTTTCCCATAATGGGCCTTCTTTTCTACTTGTGGGTCTTCACCACATGGAGAAACAACTTTATACACTCTTCTCTGAACTTGAGAAGCTATATACACTTGTCTTTCAACTGTTTTACAGTTGAATACTACTATTCAGTGAATTCTAGTGGGTTGAAACACTGTTTTCTTGTGAAGTAACTCTATTTCAAGGATTTCTGTAGTGTATAACATCCTTTCTAGACTAGAAACTTACATTTTGATGTCTTCTACACTTGTTCTCACACAATTCTATGATATTCATTAGTATTTGCAATGAATGACTACTGATTTCTAGCTGTTTCCTATAATGGGCCTTCTTTTCTTCTTGTGCGACTTCACCACATGTAGAAACAACTTTATACACTCTTCTCTGAACTTGAGAAGCTATATAAACTTGTCTTTCAACCGTTTTACAGTTAAATTATACTTTTCAGTGAATTCTGGTGGTTTGAAACACTGGTTTCTTGTGAAGTAACTCTATTTCAAGGATTTCGGTAGTGTATAACATCCTTTCTACACTAGAGACTTACATTTTGATGTCTTTTACACTTGTTCTCTCACTATTCTGTGATATTCATTGGTATTTACTCTGAATGACTACTGATTTCTAGCTGTTTCCTATAATGGGCCTTCTTTTCTACTTGTAGGACTTCAACACATGTAGAAACAACTTTATACACTCCCTGGACTTGCGAAGCTATATAAACTTGTCTTTCAACTGTTTTACAGTTAAATACTACTTTTCAGTGAATTCTGGTGGTTTGAAACACTGGTTTCTTGTGAAGTAACTCTATTGCAAGGATTTCGGTAGTGTATAACATCCTTTCTAGACTAGAGACTTACATTTTGTTGTCTTTTACCCTAGTTCTCTCACTATTCTGTGATATTCATTAGTATTTGCTCTGAATGACTACTGATTTCTAGCTGTTTCCCATAATGGGCCTTCTTTTCTACTTGTGGTTCTTCACCACATGGAGAAACAACTTTATACACTCTTCTCTGAACTTGAGAAGCTATATAAACTTGTCTTTCAACCGTTTTACAGTTAAATTATACTTTTCAGTGAATTCTGGTGGTTTGAAACACTGGTTTCTTGTGAAGTAACTCTATTTCAAGGATTTCTGTAGTGTATAACATCCTTTCTAGACTAGAGACTTACATTTTGTTGTCTTTTACCCTAGTTCTCTCACTATTCTGTGATATTCATTAGTATTTGCTCTGAATGACTACTGATTTCTAGCTGTTTCCTATAATTGGCCTTCTTTTCTACTTGTGGGACTTCAACACATGTAGAAACAACTTTATACACTCTTCTCTGGACTTGCGAAGCTATATAAACTTGTCTTTCAACCGTTTTACAGTTAAATTATACTTTTCAGTGAATTCTGGTGGTTTGAAACACTGGTTTCTTGTGAAGTAACTCTATTTCAAGGATTTCGGTAGTGTATAACATCCTTTCTACACTAGAGACTTACATTTTGATGTCTTTTACACTTGTTCTCTCACTATTCTGTGATATTCATTGGTATTTACTCTGAATGACTACTGATTTCTAGCTGTTTCCTATAATGGGCCTTCTTTTCTACTTGTAGGACTTCAACACATGTAGAAACAACTTTATACATTCCCTGGACTTGCGAAGCTATATAAACTTGTCTTTCAACTGTTTTACAGTTAAATACTACTTTTCAGTGAATTCTGGTGGTTTGAAACACTGGTTTCTTGTGAAGTAACTCTATTGCAAGGATTTCGGTAGTGTATAACATCCTTTCTAGACTAGAGACTTACATTTTGTTGTCTTTTACCCTAGTTCTCTCACTATTCTGTGATATTCATTAGTATTTGCTCTGAATGACTACTGATTTCTAGCTGTTTCCCATAATGGGCCTTCTTTTCTACTTGTGGTTCTTCACCACATGGAGAAACAACTTTATACACTCTTCTCTGAACTTGAGAAGCTATATACACTTGTCTTTCAACTGTTTTACAGTTGAATACTACTTTTCAGTGAATTCTAGTGGGTTGAAACACTGTTTTCTTGTGAAGTAACTCTATTTCAAGGATTTCTGTAGTGTATAACATCCTTTCTATTCTAGAAACGTACATTTTGATGTCTTTTACACTTGTTCTCTCACTATTCTGTGATATTCAGTAGTATTTGCTCTGAATGACTACTGATTTCTAGCTGTTTCCCATAATGGGCCTTCTTTTCTACTTGTGGGACTTCACCACATGTAGAATCAACTTTATACACTCTTCTCTGGACTTGCGAACCTATATAAACTTGTCTTTCAACTGTTTTACAGTTAAATACTACTTTTCAGTGAATTCTGGTGGTTTGAAACACTGGTTTCTTGTGAACTAACTCTATTTCAAGGATTTCGGTAGTGTATAACATCCTTTCTAGACTAGAGACTTACATTTTGTTGTCTTTTACCCTAGTTGTCTCACTATTCTGTGATATTCATTGGTATTTACTCTGAATGACTACTGCTTTCTAGCTGTTTCCTATAATTGGCCTTCTTTTCTACTTGTGGGACTTCAACACATGTAGAAACAACTTTATACACTCTTCTCTGGACTTGCAAAGCTATATAAACTTGTCTTTCAACCGTTTTACAGTTAAATTATACTTTTCAGTGAATTCTGGTGGTTTGAAACACTGGTTTCTTGTGAAGTAACTCTATTTCAAGGATTTCGGTAGTGTATAACATCCTTACTAGACTAGAGACTTACATTTTGATGTCTTTTACACTTGTTCTCTCACTATTCTTTGATATTCATTGGTATTTACTCTGAATGACTACTGATTTCTAGCTGTTTCCCATAATGGGCCTTCTTTTCTACTTGTGGGACTTCAACACATGTAGAAACAACTTTATACACTCTTCTCTGGACTTGCGAAGCTATATAAACTTGTCTTTCAACTGTTTTACAGTTAAATACTACTTTTCAGTGAATTCTGGTGGTTTGAAACACTGGTTTCTTGTGAAGTAACTCTATTTCAAGGATTTCTGTAGTGTATAACATCCTTTCTATTCTAGAAACGTACATTTTGATGTCTTTTACACTTGTTCTCTCACTATTCTGTGATATTCATTGGTATTTACTCTGAATGACTACTGATTTCTAGCTGTTTCCTATAATTGGCCTTCTTTTCTACTTTGGGACTTCAACACATGTAGAAACAACTTTATACACTCTTCTCTGGACTTGCGAAGCTATATAAACTTGTCTTTCAACTGTTTTACAGTTAAATACTACTTTTCAGTGAATTCTGGTGGTTTGAAACACTGGTTTCTTGTGAACTAACTCTATTTCAAGGATTTCGGTAGTGTATAACATCCTTTCTAGACTAGAGACTTACATTTTGATGTCTTTTACACTTGTTCTCTCACTATTCTGTGATATTCATTAGTATTTGCGCTGAATGACTACTGATTTCTAGCTGTTTCCCATAATGGGCCTTCTTTTCTACTTGTGGGTCTTCACCACATGGAGAAACAACTTTATACACTCTTCTCTGAACTTGAGAAGCTATATACACTTGTCTTTCAACTGTTTTACAGTTGAATACTACTATTCAGTGAATTCTAGTGGGTTGAAACACTGTTTTCTTGTGAAGTAACTCTATTTCAAGGATTTCTGTAGTGTATAACATCCTTTCTAGACTAGAAACTTACATTTTGATGTCTGCAACACTTGTTCTCACACAATTCTATGATATTCATTAGTATTTGCAATGAATGACTACTGATTTCTAGCTGTTTCCCATAATGGGCCTTCTTTTCTACTTGTGGGACTTCACCACATGTAGAATCAACTTTATACACTCTTCTCTGGACTTGCGAAGCTACATAAACTTGTCTTTCAACTGTTTTACAGTTAAATACTACTTTTCAGTGAATTCTGGTGGTTTGAAACACTGTTTTCTTGTGAAGTAACTCTATTTCAAGGATTTCGGTAGTGTATAACATCCTTTCTAGACTAGAGACTTACATTTTGTTGTCTTTTACCCTAGTTGTCTCACTATTCTGTGATATTCATTGGTATTTACTCTGAATGACTACTGATTTCTAGCTGTTTCCTATAATTGGCCTTCTTTTCTACTTGTGGGACTTCAACACATGTAGAAACAACTTTATACACTCTTCTCTGGACTTGCAAAGCTATATAAACTTGTCTTTCAACCGTTTTACAGTTAAATTATACTTTTCAGTGAATTCTGGTGGTTTGAAACACTGGTTTCTTGTGAAGTAACTCTATTTCAAGGATTTCGGTAGTGTATAACATCCTTACTAGACTAGAGACTTACATTTTGATGTCTTTTACACTTGTTCTCTCACTATTCTTTGATATTCATTGGTATTTACTCTGAATGACTACTGATTTCTAGCTGTTTCCCATAATGGGCCTTCTTTTCTACTTGTGGGACTTCAACACATGTAGAAACAACTTTATACACTCTTCTCTGGACTTGCGAAGCTATATAAACTTGTCTTTCAACTGTTTTACAGTTAAATACTACTTTTCAGTGAATTCTGGTGGTTTGAAACACTGGTTTCTTGTGAAGTAACTCTATTTCAAGGATTTCTGTAGTGTATAACATCCGTTCTATTCTAGAAACGTACATTTTGATGTCTTTTACACTTGTTCTCTCACTATTCTGTGATATTCATTGGTATTTACTCTGAATGACTACTGATTTCTAGCTGTTTCCTATAATTGGCCTTCTTTTCTACTTGTGGGACTTCAACACATGTAGAAACAACTTTATACACTCTTCTCTGGACTTGCGAAGCTATATAAACTTGTCTTTCAACTGTTTTACAGTTAAATACTACTTTTCAGTGAATTCTGGTGGTTTGAAACACTGGTTTCTTGTGAACTAACTCTATTTCAAGGATTTCGGTAGTGTATAACATCCTTTCTAGACTAGAGACTTACATTTTGATGTCTTTTACACTTGTTCTCTCACTATTCTGTGATATTCATTAGTATTTGCGCTGAATGACTACTGATTTCTAGCTGTTTCCCATAATGGGCCTTCTTTTCTACTTGTGGGTCTTCACCACATGGAGAAACAACTTTATACACTCTTCTCTGAACTTGAGAAGCTATATACACTTGTCTTTCAACTGTTTTACAGTTGAATACTACTATTCAGTGAATTCTAGTGGGTTGAAACACTGTTTTCTTGTGAAGTAACTCTATTTCAAGGATTTCTGTAGTGTATAACATCCTTTCTAGACTAGAAACTTACATTTTGATGTCTTCTACACTTCTTCTCACACAATTCTATGATATTCATTAGTATTTGCAATGAATGACTACTGATTTCTAGCTGTTTCCTATAATGGGCCTTCTTTTCTACTTGTGCGACTTCACCACATGGAGAAACAACTTTATACACTCTTCTCTGAACTTGAGAAGCTATATACACTTGTCTTTCAACTGTTTTACAGTTGAATACTACTTTTCAGTGAATTCTATTGGGTTGAAACACTGTTTTCTTGTGAAGTAACTCTATTTCAAGGATTTGTGCAGTGTACAACATCCTTTCTAGACTAAAGACTTACATTTGATGTCTTTTACACTTGTTCTCTCACTATTCTGTGATATTCAGTAGTATTTGCTCTGAATGACTACTGATTTCTAGCTGTTTCCCATAATGGGCCTTCTTTTCTACTTGTGGGACTTCACCACATGTAGAATCAACTTTATACACTCTTCTCTGGACTTGCGAAGCTATATAAACTTGTCTTTCAACAGTTTTACAGTTAAATACTACTTTTCAGTGAATTCTGGTGGTTTGAAACACTGGTTTCTTGTGAAGTAACTCTATTTCAAGGATTTCGGTAGTGTATAACATCCTTTTTAGACTAGAGACTTACATTTTGTTGTCTTTTACCCTAGTTCTCTCACTATTCTGTGATATTCATTATTATTTGCTCTGAATGACTACTGATTTCTAGCTGTTTCCCATAATGGGCCTTCTTTTCTACTTGTGGGACTTCACCACATGTAGAAACAACTGTATACCCTCTTCTCTGAACTTGAGAAGCTATATACACTTGTCTTTCAACTGTTTTACAGTGGAATACTACTTTTCAGTGAATTCTAGTGGGTTGAAACACTGTTTTCTTGTGAAGTAACTCTATTTCAAGGATTTCTGTAGTGTATAACATCCTTTCTAGACTAGAAACTTACATTTTGATGTCTTCTACACTTGTTCTCACACAATTCTATGATATTCATTAGTATTTGCAATGAATGACTACTGATTTCTAGCTGTTTCCTATAATGGGCCTTCTTTTCTACTTGTGCGACTTCACCACATGTAGAAACAACTTTATACACTCTTCTCTGAACTTGAGAAGCTATATACACTTATCTTCCAACTGTTTTACACTTGAATACTACTTTTCAGTGAATTCTGGTGGTTTCAAACACTGGTTTCATGTGAACTAACTCTATTTCAAGGATTCGTGCAGTGTACAACATCCTTTCTAGACTAAAGACTTACATTTGATGTCTTTTACACTTTTTCTCTCACTATTCTGTGATATTCATTGGTATTTACTCTGAATGACTAGTGATTTCTAGCTGTTTCCTATAGTTGGCCTTCTTTTCTACTTGTGGGACTTCAACACATGTAGAAACAACTTTATACACTCTTCTCTGGACTTGCGATGCTATATAAACTTGTCTTTCAACTGTTTTACAGTTAAATACTACTTTTCAGTGAATTCTGGTGGTTTGAAACACTGGTTTCTTGTGAAGTAACTCTATTTCAACGATTTCTGCAGTGTATAACATCCTTTCTAGACTAGAGACTTACATTTTGTTGTCTTTTACCCTAGTTCTCTCACTATTCTGTGATATTCATTAGTATTTGCTCTGAATGACTACTGTTGTCTAGCTGTTTCCCATAATGGGCCTTCTTTTCCACTTGTGGGACTTCACCACATGTAGAATCAACTTTATACACTCTTCTCTGGACTTGCGAAGCTATATAAACTTGTCTTTCAACTGTTTTACAGTTAAATACTACTTTTCAGTGAATTCTGGTGGTTTGAAACACTGGTTTCTTGTGAAGTAACTCTATTTCAAGGATTTGGGTAGTGTATAACATCCTTTCTAGACTAGAGACTTACATTTTGTTGTCTTTTACCCTAGTTCTCTCACTATTCTGTGATATTCATTAGTATTTGCTCTGAATGACTACTGATTTCTAGCTGTTTCCCATAATGGGCCTTCTTTTCTACTTGTGGGTCTTCACCACATGTAGAAACAACTTTATACACTCTTCTCTGAACTTGAGAAGCTATATACACTTGTCTTTCAACTGTTTTACAGTTGAATACTACTTTTCAGTGAATTCTAGTGGGTTGAAACACTGTTTTCTTGTGAAGTAACTCTATTTCAAGGATTTCTATAGTGTATAACATCCTTTCTAGACTAGAAACTTACATTTTGATGTCTTCTACACTTCTTCTCACACAATTCTATGATATTCATTAATATTTGCAATGAATGACTACTGATTTCTAGCTGTTTCCTATAATGGGCCTTCTTTTCTACTTGTGCGACTTCACCACATGTAGAAACAACTTTATACACTCTTCTCTGAACTTGAGAAGCTATATACACTTGTCTTTCAACTGTTTTACAGTTGAATACTACTTTTCAGTGAATTCTAGTGGGTTGAAACACTGTTTTCTTGTGAACTAACTCTATTTCAAGGATTTGTGCAGTGTACAACATCCTTTCTAGACTAAAGACTTACATTTGATGTCTTTTACATTTGTTCTCTCACTATTCTGTGATATTCATTGGTATTTACTCTGAATGACTACTGATTTCTAGCTGTTTCCTATAATGGGCCTTCTTTTCTACTTGTAGGACTTCAACACATGTAGAAACAACTTTATACACTCTTCTCTGGAGTTGCGAAGCTATATAAACTTGTTTTTCAACTGTTTTACAGTTAAATACTACTTTTCAGTGAATTCTAGTGGGTTGAAACACTGTTTTCTTGTGAAGTAACTCTATTTCAAGGATTTCTGTAGTGTATAACATCCTTTCTATTCTAGAAACGTACATTTTGATGTCTTTTACACTTGTTCTCTCACTATTCTGTGATATTCAGTAGTATTTGCTCTGAATGACTACTGATTTCCAGCTGTTTCCCATAATGGGCCTTCTTTTCTACTTGTGGGACTTCACCACATGTAGAAACAACTTTATACACTCTTCTGTGGACTTGCGAAGCTATATAAACTTGTCTTTCAACTGTTTTACAGTTAAATACTACTTTTCAGTGAATTCTGGTGGTTTCAAACACTGGTTTCATGTGAACTAACCCTATTTCAAGGATTTGTGCAGTGTACAACATCCTTTCTAGACTAGAGACTTACATTTTGATGTCTTTTACACTTGTTCTCTCACTATTCTGTGATATTCAGTACTATTTGCTCTGAATGACTACTGATTTCTAGCTCTTTCCTATAATGAGCCTTCTTTTCTACTTGTGGGACTTCACCACATGTAGAAACAACTTTATACACTCTTCTCTGAACTTGAGAAGGTATATACACTTGTCTTTCAACTGTTTTACAGTTGAATACTACTTTTCAGTGAATTCTGGTGGTTTCAAACACTGGTTTCATGTGAACTAACTCTATTTCAAGGATTTGTGCAGTGTACAACATCCTTTCTAGACTAGAGACTTACATTTTGTTTGCTTTTACACTTGTTCTCTCACTATTCTGTGATATTCATTAGTATTTGCTCTGAATGACTACTGATTTCTAGCTGTTTACCATAATGGGCCTTCTTTTCTACTTGTGCGACTTCACCACATGTAGAAACAACTTTATACACTCTTCTCAGGACTTGCGAAGCTATATACACTAGTCTTTCAACTGTTTTACAGTTGAATACTACTTTTCAGTGAATTCTGGTGGTTTCAAACACTGGTTTCATGTGAACTAACTCTATTTCAAGGATTTGTGCAGTGTACAACATCCTTTCTAGACTAGAGACTTACATTTTGTTTGCTTTTACACTTGTTCTCTCACTATTCTGTGATATTCATTAGTATTTGCTCTGAATGACTACTGATTTCTAGCTGTTTACCATAATGGGCCTTCTTTTCTACTTGTGCGACTTCACCACATGTAGAAACAACTTTATACACTCTTCTCAGGACATGCGAAGCTATATACACTAGTCTTTCAACTGTTTTACAGTTGAATACTACTTTTCAGTGAATTCTAGTGGGTTGAAACACTGTTTTCTTGTGAAGTAATTCTATTTCAAGGATTTCTGAAGTGTATAACATCCTTTCTAGACTAGAAACTTACATTTTGATGTCTTTTACACTTGTTCCCTGACTATTCTGTGATATTCATTAGTATTTCCTCTGAATTACTACTGATTTCTAGCTGTTTCCTATAATGGGCCTTCTGCTCTACTTTTGGGACTTCACCACATGTAGAAACAACTTTATACACTCTTCTCTGGACTTGCGAAGCTATATTAACTGGTCTTACAACTGTTTTACAGTTAAATACTACTTTTAAGTGAATACTGGTGGTTTGAAACACTGTTTCTTGTGAAGTAACTCTATTTCAAGGATTTCTGAAGTGTATAACATCCTTTCTAGACTAGAAACGTACATTTTGATGTCTTTTACACTGGTTCTCTCACTATTCTCTGATATTCATTAGTATTTGCTCTGAATGACTACTGATTTCTAGCTGTTTCCCATAATGGGCCTTCTTTTCTACTTGTGGGACTTCACCACATGTAGAAACAACTTTATACACTCTTCTCTGGACTTGCAAAGATATATAAACTTGTCTTTCAACTGTTTTACAGTTAAATACTACTTTTCAGTGAATTCTGGTGGTTTGAAATACTGCTTTCATGTGAACTAACTCTATTTCAAGGATTTGTGCAGTGTACAACATCCTTTCTAGACTAGAGACTTACATTTTGATGTCTTTTACACTGGTTCTCACACTATTCTGTGATATTCATTAGTATTTCCTCTGAATGACTACTGATTTCTAGCTGTTTCCCATAATGGGCCTTCTTTTCTACTTGTGGGACTTCACCACATGTAGAAACAACTTTATACACTCTTCTCTGGACTTGCAAAGATATATAAACTTGTCTTTCAACTGTTTTACAGTTAAATACTACTTTTCAGTGAATTCTGGTGGTTTGAAACACTGGATTCATGTGAACTAACTCTATTTCAAGGATTTGTGCAGTGTACAACATCCTTTCTAGACTAGAGACTTATATTTTGATGTCTTTTACACTTGTTCTCACACAATTCTATGATATTCATTAGTATTTCCTCTGAATTACTACTGATTTCTAGCTGTTTCCTATAATGGGTCTTCTGCTCTACTTGTGGGACTTCACCACATGTAGAAACAACTTTATACACTCTTCTCTGGACTTGCGAAGCTATATTAACTGGTCTTACAACTGTTTTACAGTTAAATACTACTTTTAAGTGAATACTGGTGGTTTGAAACACTGTTTCTTGTGAAGTAACTTATTTCAAGGATTTCTGAAGTGTATAACATCCTTTCTAGACTAGAAACGTACATTTTGATGTCTTTTACACTGGTTCTCTCACTATTCTCTGATATTCATTAGTATTTGCTCTGAATGACTACTGATTTCTAGCTGTTTCCCATAATGGGCCTTCTTTTCTACTTGTGGGACTTCACCACATGTAGAAACAACTTTATACACTCTTCTCTGGACTTGCGAAGCTATATACACTTGTCTTTCAACTGTTTTACAGTTAAATACTACTTTTCAGTGAATTCTGGTGGTTTGAAACACTGTTTTTTTGTGAAGTAAATCTATTTCAAGGATTTCTGTAGTGTATAACATCCTTTCTAGACTAGAAACTTACATTTTGATGTCTTTTACACTTGTTCTCACACAATTCTATGATATTCATTAGTATTTCCTCTGAATTACTACTGATTTCTAGCTGTTTCCTATAATGGGCCTTCTGCTCTTCTTGTGGGACTTCACCAAATGTAGAAACAACTTTATACACTCTTCTCAGGACTTGCGAAACTATATACACTAGTCTTTTAACTGTTTTACAGTTAAATACTATTTTTCAGTGAATTCTGGTGGTTTGCAATACTGGTTTCATGTGAACTAACTCTATTTCAAGGATTTGTGCAGTGTACAACATCCTTTCTAGACTAGACACTTACATTTTGATGTCTTTTACACTGGTTCTCACACTATTCTGTGATATTCATTAGTATTTCCTCTGAATAACTACTGATTTCTAGCTGTTTCCCATAATGGGCCTTCTTTTCTACTTGTGGGACTTCACCACATGTAGAAACAACTTTATACACTCTTCTCTGGACTTGCGAAGCTATATAAACTTGTCTTTCAACAGTTTTACAGTTAAATACTACTTTTCAGTGAATTCTGGTGGTTTGAAACACTGGTTTCTTGTGAAGTAACTCTATTTCAAGGATTTCGGTAGTGTATAACATCCTTTTTAGACTAGAGACTTACATTTTGTTGTCTTTTACCCTAGTTCTCTCACTATTCTGTGATATTCATTATTATTTGCTCTGAATGACTACTGATTTCTAGCTGTTTCCCATAATGGGCCTTCTTTTCTACTTGTGGGACTTCACCACATGTAGAAACAACTGTATACCCTCTTCTCTGAACTTGAGAAGCTATATACACTTGTCTTTCAACTGTTTTACAGTGGAATACTACTTTTCAGTGAATTCTAGTGGGTTGAAACACTGTTTTCTTGTGAAGTAACTCTATTTCAAGGATTTCTGTAGTGTATAACATCCTTTCTAGACTAGAAACTTACATTTTGATGTCTTCTACACTTGTTCTCACACAATTCTATGATATTCATTAGTATTTGCAATGAATGACTACTGATTTCTAGCTGTTTCCTATAATGGGCCTTCTTTTCTACTTGTGCGACTTCACCACATGTAGAAACAACTTTATACACTCTTCTCTGAACTTGAGAAGCTATATACACTTATCTTCCAACTGTTTTACACTTGAATACTACTTTTCAGTGAATTCTGGTGGTTTCAAACACTGGTTTCATGTGAACTAACTCTATTTCAAGGATTCGTGCAGTGTACAACATCCTTTCTAGACTAAAGACTTACATTTGATGTCTTTTACACTTTTTCTCTCACTATTCTGTGATATTCATTGGTATTTACTCTGAATGACTAGTGATTTCTAGCTGTTTCCTATAGTTGGCCTTCTTTTCTACTTGTGGGACTTCAACACATGTAGAAACAACTTTATACACTCTTCTCTGGACTTGCGATGCTATATAAACTTGTCTTTCAACTGTTTTACAGTTAAATACTACTTTTCAGTGAATTCTGGTGGTTTGAAACACTGGTTTCTTGTGAAGTAACTCTATTTCAACGATTTCTGCAGTGTATAACATCCTTTCTAGACTAGAGACTTACATTTTGTTGTCTTTTACCCTAGTTCTCTCACTATTCTGTGATATTCATTAGTATTTGCTCTGAATGACTACTGTTGTCTAGCTGTTTCCCATAATGGGCCTTCTTTTCCACTTGTGGGACTTCACCACATGTAGAATCAACTTTATACACTCTTCTCTGGACTTGCGAAGCTATATAAACTTGTCTTTCAACTGTTTTACAGTTAAATACTACTTTTCAGTGAATTCTGGTGGTTTGAAACACTGGTTTCTTGTGAAGTAACTCTATTTCAAGGATTTGGGTAGTGTATAACATCCTTTCTAGACTAGAGACTTACATTTTGTTGTCTTTTACCCTAGTTCTCTCACTATTCTGTGATATTCATTAGTATTTGCTCTGAATGACTACTGATTTCTAGCTGTTTCCCATAATGGGCCTTCTTTTCTACTTGTGGGTCTTCACCACATGTAGAAACAACTTTATACACTCTTCTCTGAACTTGAGAAGCTATATACACTTGTCTTTCAACTGTTTTACAGTTGAATACTACTTTTCAGTGAATTCTAGTGGGTTGAAACACTGTTTTCTTGTGAAGTAACTCTATTTCAAGGATTTCTATAGTGTATAACATCCTTTCTAGACTAGAAACTTACATTTTGATGTCTTCTACACTTCTTCTCACACAATTCTATGATATTCATTAATATTTGCAATGAATGACTACTGATTTCTAGCTGTTTCCTATAATGGGCCTTCTTTTCTACTTGTGCGACTTCACCACATGTAGAAACAACTTTATACACTCTTCTCTGAACTTGAGAAGCTATATACACTTGTCTTTCAACTGTTTTACAGTTGAATACTACTTTTCAGTGAATTCTAGTGGGTTGAAACACTGTTTTCTTGTGAACTAACTCTATTTCAAGGATTTGTGCAGTGTACAACATCCTTTCTAGACTAAAGACTTACATTTGATGTCTTTTACATTTGTTCTCTCACTATTCTGTGATATTCATTGGTATTTACTCTGAATGACTACTGATTTCTAGCTGTTTCCTATAATGGGCCTTCTTTTCTACTTGTAGGACTTCAACACATGTAGAAACAACTTTATACACTCTTCTCTGGAGTTGCGAAGCTATATAAACTTGTTTTTCAACTGTTTTACAGTTAAATACTACTTTTCAGTGAATTCTAGTGGGTTGAAACACTGTTTTCTTGTGAAGTAACTCTATTTCAAGGATTTCTGTAGTGTATAACATCCTTTCTATTCTAGAAACGTACATTTTGATGTCTTTTACACTTGTTCTCTCACTATTCTGTGATATTCAGTAGTATTTGCTCTGAATGACTACTGATTTCCAGCTGTTTCCCATAATGGGCCTTCTTTTCTACTTGTGGGACTTCACCACATGTAGAAACAACTTTATACACTCTTCTGTGGACTTGCGAAGCTATATAAACTTGTCTTTCAACTGTTTTACAGTTAAATACTACTTTTCAGTGAATTCTGGTGGTTTCAAACACTGGTTTCATGTGAACTAACCCTATTTCAAGGATTTGTGCAGTGTACAACATCCTTTCTAGACTAGAGACTTACATTTTGATGTCTTTTACACTTGTTCTCTCACTATTCTGTGATATTCAGTACTATTTGCTCTGAATGACTACTGATTTCTAGCTCTTTCCTATAATGAGCCTTCTTTTCTACTTGTGGGACTTCACCACATGTAGAAACAACTTTATACACTCTTCTCTGAACTTGAGAAGGTATATACACTTGTCTTTCAACTGTTTTACAGTTGAATACTACTTTTCAGTGAATTCTGGTGGTTTCAAACACTGGTTTCATGTGAACTAACTCTATTTCAAGGATTTGTGCAGTGTACAACATCCTTTCTAGACTAGAGACTTACATTTTGTTTGCTTTTACACTTGTTCTCTCACTATTCTGTGATATTCATTAGTATTTGCTCTGAATGACTACTGATTTCTAGCTGTTTACCATAATGGGCCTTCTTTTCTACTTGTGCGACTTCACCACATGTAGAAACAACTTTATACACTCTTCTCAGGACTTGCGAAGCTATATACACTAGTCTTTCAACTGTTTTACAGTTGAATACTACTTTTCAGTGAATTCTGGTGGTTTCAAACACTGGTTTCATGTGAACTAACTCTATTTCAAGGATTTGTGCAGTGTACAACATCCTTTCTAGACTAGAGACTTACATTTTGTTTGCTTTTACACTTGTTCTCTCACTATTCTGTGATATTCATTAGTATTTGCTCTGAATGACTACTGATTTCTAGCTGTTTACCATAATGGGCCTTCTTTTCTACTTGTGCGACTTCACCACATGTAGAAACAACTTTATACACTCTTCTCAGGACATGCGAAGCTATATACACTAGTCTTTCAACTGTTTTACAGTTGAATACTACTTTTCAGTGAATTCTAGTGGGTTGAAACACTGTTTTCTTGTGAAGTAATTCTATTTCAAGGATTTCTGAAGTGTATAACATCCTTTCTAGACTAGAAACTTACATTTTGATGTCTTTTACACTTGTTCCCTGACTATTCTGTGATATTCATTAGTATTTCCTCTGAATTACTACTGATTTCTAGCTGTTTCCTATAATGGGCCTTCTGCTCTACTTTTGGGACTTCACCACATGTAGAAACAACTTTATACACTCTTCTCTGGACTTGCGAAGCTATATTAACTGGTCTTACAACTGTTTTACAGTTAAATACTACTTTTAAGTGAATACTGGTGGTTTGAAACACTGTTTCTTGTGAAGTAACTCTATTTCAAGGATTTCTGAAGTGTATAACATCCTTTCTAGACTAGAAACGTACATTTTGATGTCTTTTACACTGGTTCTCTCACTATTCTCTGATATTCATTAGTATTTGCTCTGAATGACTACTGATTTCTAGCTGTTTCCCATAATGGGCCTTCTTTTCTACTTGTGGGACTTCACCACATGTAGAAACAACTTTATACACTCTTCTCTGGACTTGCAAAGATATATAAACTTGTCTTTCAACTGTTTTACAGTTAAATACTACTTTTCAGTGAATTCTGGTGGTTTGAAATACTGCTTTCATGTGAACTAACTCTATTTCAAGGATTTGTGCAGTGTACAACATCCTTTCTAGACTAGAGACTTACATTTTGATGTCTTTTACACTGGTTCTCACACTATTCTGTGATATTCATTAGTATTTCCTCTGAATGACTACTGATTTCTAGCTGTTTCCCATAATGGGCCTTCTTTTCTACTTGTGGGACTTCACCACATGTAGAAACAACTTTATACACTCTTCTCTGGACTTGCAAAGATATATAAACTTGTCTTTCAACTGTTTTACAGTTAAATACTACTTTTCAGTGAATTCTGGTGGTTTGAAACACTGGATTCATGTGAACTAACTCTATTTCAAGGATTTGTGCAGTGTACAACATCCTTTCTAGACTAGAGACTTATATTTTGATGTCTTTTACACTTGTTCTCACACAATTCTATGATATTCATTAGTATTTCCTCTGAATTACTACTGATTTCTAGCTGTTTCCTATAATGGGTCTTCTGCTCTACTTGTGGGACTTCACCACATGTAGAAACAACTTTATACACTCTTCTCTGGACTTGCGAAGCTATATTAACTGGTCTTACAACTGTTTTACAGTTAAATACTACTTTTAAGTGAATACTGGTGGTTTGAAACACTGTTTCTTGTGAAGTAACTTATTTCAAGGATTTCTGAAGTGTATAACATCCTTTCTAGACTAGAAACGTACATTTTGATGTCTTTTACACTGGTTCTCTCACTATTCTCTGATATTCATTAGTATTTGCTCTGAATGACTACTGATTTCTAGCTGTTTCCCATAATGGGCCTTCTTTTCTACTTGTGGGACTTCACCACATGTAGAAACAACTTTATACACTCTTCTCTGGACTTGCGAAGCTATATACACTTGTCTTTCAACTGTTTTACAGTTAAATACTACTTTTCAGTGAATTCTGGTGGTTTGAAACACTGTTTTTTTGTGAAGTAAATCTATTTCAAGGATTTCTGTAGTGTATAACATCCTTTCTAGACTAGAAACTTACATTTTGATGTCTTTTACACTTGTTCTCACACAATTCTATGATATTCATTAGTATTTCCTCTGAATTACTACTGATTTCTAGCTGTTTCCTATAATGGGCCTTCTGCTCTTCTTGTGGGACTTCACCAAATGTAGAAACAACTTTATACACTCTTCTCAGGACTTGCGAAACTATATACACTAGTCTTTTAACTGTTTTACAGTTAAATACTATTTTTCAGTGAATTCTGGTGGTTTGCAATACTGGTTTCATGTGAACTAACTCTATTTCAAGGATTTGTGCAGTGTACAACATCCTTTCTAGACTAGACACTTACATTTTGATGTCTTTTACACTGGTTCTCACACTATTCTGTGATATTCATTAGTATTTCCTCTGAATAACTACTGATTTCTAGCTGTTTCCCATAATGGGCCTTCTTTTCTACTTGTGGGACTTCACCACATGTAGCAACAACTTTATACACTCTTCTCTGGACTTGCGAAGCTATATAAACTTGTCTTTCAACTGTTTTATAGTTAAATACTACTTTTCAGTGAATTCTGGTAGTTTGAAACACTGTTTTTTGTGAAGTAACTCTATTTCAAGGATTTCTGTAGTGTATAACGTCCTTTCTAGACTAGAAACTTACATTTTTATGTCTTTTACACTTGTTCTCACACAATTCTATGATATTCATTAGTATTTCCTCTGAATTACTACTGACTTCTAGCTGTTTCCTATAATGGGCCTTCTTTTCTACTTGTGGGACTTCACCACATGTAGCAACAACTTTATACACTCTTCTCTGGACTTGCGAAGCTATATAAACTTGTCTTTCAACTGTTTTATAGTTAAATACTACTTTTCAGTGAATTCTGGTAGTTTGAAACACTGTTTTTTGTGAAGTAACTCTATTTCAAGGATTTCTGTAGTGTATAACGTCCTTTCTAGACTAGAGACTTACATTTTGATGTCTTTTACACTTGTTCCCTCACTATTCTGTGATATTCATTAGTATTTCCTCTGAATTACTACTTATTTCTACATGTTTACTATAATGTGCCTTCTGCTCTACTTGTGGGACTTCACCACATGTAGAAACAACTTTATTCACTCTTCTCTGGACTTGCGAAGCTATATAAACTTGTCTTACAACTGTTTTACAATTAAATACTACTTTTCAGTGAATTCTGGTGGTTTGAAACACTGGCTTCATGTGAACTAACTCTATTTCAAGGATTTCTGCAGTGTACAACATCCTTTCTAGACTAAAGACTTACATTTTGATGTCTTTTACACTTCATCTCTCAGTATTCTGTGATATTCATTAGTATTGGCTCTGAATTACTACTGCTTTCTTGCAGTGTCCTATAATGGGCCTTCTGCTCTACTTGTGGGACTTCACCACATGTAGAAACAACTTTATACACTCTTCTCTGGACTTGCGAAGCTATATAAACTTGTCTTAGAACTGTTTTACAGTTAAATACTTCTTTTCAGTGAATTCTGGTGGTTTGAAATACTGGTTTCATGTGAACTAACTCTACTTCAAGGATTTGTGCAGTGTACAACATCCTTTCTAGAGTAGAGACATTTTGATGTCTTTTACACTGGTTCTCTCACTATTCTGTGATATACATTAGTATTTCCCCTGAATGACTACTGATTTCTAGCTGTTTCCCATAATGGGCCTTCTTTTCTACTTGTGGGACTTCACCACATGTAGAAACAACTTTATACACTCTTCTCTGGACTTGCGAAGCTATATAAACTTGTCTTTCAACTGTTTTACAGTTAAATACTACTTTTCAGTGAATTCTGGTGGTTTGAAACACTGTTTTTTTGTGAAGTAACTCTATTTCAATGATTTCTGTAGTGTATAACGTCCTTTCTAGACTAGAAAATTACATTTTGATGTCTTTTACACTTGTTCTCAAACAATTCTATGATATTCATTAGTATTTCCTCTGAATTACTACTGATTTCTAGCTGTTTCATATAATGTGCCTTCTGCTCTACTTGTGGGACTTCAACACATGTAGAAACAACTTTATACACTCTTCTCTGGACTTGCTAAGCTATATAAACTTGTCTTACAACTGTTTTACAGTTAAATACTACTTTTCAGTGAATTCTAGTGGGTTGAAACACTGTTTTCTTGTGAAGTAACTCTATTTCAAGGATTTCTGCACTGTACAACATCCTTTAAAGACTAGAGACTTACATTTTGATGTCTGTTACACTGCTTCTCTCACTATTCTGTGATATTCATTAGTATTTGCTCTGAATGACTACTGATTTCTAGCTGTTTCCCATAATGGGCCTTCTTTTCCACTTGTGGGACTTCACCACATGTAGAAACAACTTTATACACTCTTCTCTGAACTTGAGAAGCTACATACACTTGTCTTTCAACTATTTTACAGATGAATACTACTTTTCAGTGAATTCTGGTGGTTTCAAACACTGGTTTCATGTGAACTAACTCTATTTCAAGGATTTGTGCAGTGTACAACATCCTTTCTAGACTATACACTTACATGTTGATGTCTTTCACAATTCTTCTGTCACTATTCTGTGATATTCATTAGTATTGGCTCTGAATTACTACTGCTTTTTTGCAGTATCCTATAATGGGCCTTCTGGTGTACTTGTGGGACTTCACCACATGTAGAAACAACTTTATACACTGTTCTATGAACTTGCAAAGCTATATAAACTTGTCTTTCAACTCTTTTACAGTTTAATACTACTTTTCAGTGTATTCTACTGGGTTGAAACACTGGGTTCTTGTGAACTAACTCTATTTCAAGGATTTCTGCAGTGTACAACATCCTTTCTATACTAGACACTTACATTTTGATGGTTCTCCACTTCTCACACAATTCTATGATATCCATTAGTATTTCCTCAGAATTAATACTGATTTCTAGCTGTGTCCTATAATGGGCCTTATGGTATACTTGTGGGACTTCACCACATGTAGAAAGAACTTTATACACTGTTCTCTGAACTTGCGAAGCTATATAAAATCGACTTTCAACTGTTTTACAGTTGAATACTACTTTTCAGTGAATTCTGGTGGTTACAATCACTGGTTTCATGTGAACTAACTCTATTTCAAGGATTTCTGCAGTGTACAACATCCTTTCTTGACTAGAGACTCACATTTTGTTGTCTTTTACACTTGTTCTCTCACTATTCTGTGATATTCATTAGAATTTGCTCGGAATTACTACTGATTTCTAGCTGTGTACTATAATGGGCCTTCTGCTCTACTTGTGGGACTTCACCACATGTAAAAACAACTTTATACACTCTTCTATGAACTTGAGAAGCTATATACACTTGTCTTTCAACTCTTTTACAGTTTAATACTACTTTTCAGTGAATTCTACTGGGTTGAAACACTAGGTTCTTGTGAACTAACTCTATTTCAAGGATTTCTGCAGTGTACAACATCCTTTCTATACTAGAGACTTACATTTTGATGTCTTTTACACTTTTTCTCTCACTATTCTGTGATATTCATTAGTATTGGCTCTGAATTACTACTGCTTTTTTGCAGTGTCCTATAATGGGCCTTCTGGTATACTTGTGGGACTTCACCACATGTAGAAACATCTTTATACACTGTTCTATGAACTTGCAAAGCTATATAAACTTGTCTTTCAACTGTTTTACAGTTGAATACTACTTTTCAGTGAATTCTGGTGGTTTCAAACACTGGTTTACTTTGAAATAACTCTATTTCCAGGATTTCTGCAGTGTCCAACATCCTTTCTAGACTGGAGACTTACATTTTGATGTCTTTACATTTGTTCTCTCACTATTCTATGATATTCATTAATATTTGCTCTGAATTACTACTGATTTCTAGTTGTGTCCTCTAATGAGCTTTCTGCTCCACTTGTGGTTCGTCAACACATGTAAAAACAACTTCATACACGCATCTCTGAACTGGAGAAGCTATATACACTTGTCTTTCAACTGTTTTACACTTGAATACTACTTTTCAGTGAATTCTGGAGGTTTCACACACTGGTTTCATGAGAACTAACTCTATTTCAAGGATTTCTGCAGTGAACTACATCCTTCCTAGACTAGGCACTTACATTTTCATGGTTTTCCACTTGTTCTCAAACAATTCTATGATATTCATTAGTATTTGCTCTGAATTACTACTGATTTCTAGCTGTGTCCTATAATGGGCTTTCTGCTCTACTTGTACTTCAACACATGTAAAAACAACTGCATACACGCTTCTCTGAACTGGAGAAGCTATATACACTTGTCTTTCAACTGTTTTACAGTTGAGTGCTACTTTTCAGTGCATTCTGGAGGTTTCACACACTGGTTTCATGTGAAATAACTCTATTTTAAGTATTTATGCAGTGTACAACATCCTTTCTAGACTAGAGACTTACGTTTTGATGTCTTTTACACTTGTTCTCTCACTATTCTGTGATATTCATTAGTATTTGCTCTGAATTACTACTGCTTTCTTGCAGTGTCCTATAATGGGCCTTCTGCTCTACTTGTGGGACTTCACCACTTGTAGAAACATCTTTATACACTCTTCTCTTTTACTTGAGAAGCTATATACACTTGTCTTTCAACTCTTTTACAGTTTAATACTACTTTTCAGTGAGTTCTACTGGGTTGAAACACTGGGTTCTTGTGAACTAACTCTATTTCAAGGATTTCTGCAGTGTACAACATCCTTTCTATACTAGAGACTTACATTTTGATGTCTTTTACACTTTTTCTCTCACTATTCTGTGATATTCATTAGTATTGGCTCTGAATTACTACTGCTTTTTTGCAGTGTCCTATAATGGGCCTTCTGGTATACTTGTGGGACTTCACCACATGTAGAAACATATTTATACACTGTTCTATGAACTTGCAAAGCTATATAAACTTGTCTTTCAACTGTTTTACAGTTGAATACTACTTTTCAGTGAATTCTGGTGGTTTCAAACACTGGTTTCATGTGAACTAACTCTATATCAAGGATTTCTGCAGTGTACAACATCCTTTCTAGACCAGAGATTTACATTTTGATGTCTTTAAATTTCTCTCACTATTCTGTGATATTCAGTAGTATTTGCTCTGAATTACTACTGGCTTCTAGCTGTTTCCTATAATGGGCCTTCTGGTATACTTGTGGGACTTCACCACATGTAGAAACAACTTTATACACTCTTCTCTGATCTTGAGAAGCTATATACACTTGTCTTTCAACTGTTCTACAGTTGAATACTACTTTTCAGTGAATTCTAGTGGGTAGAAACACTGGTTTCTTGTGAACTAACACTATTTCAAGGATTTCTGCAGTGTACAACATCCTTTCAAGACTAGAGACTTACATTTTGATGGTTTTCCACTTCTTCTCTCACTATTCTGTGATATTCATTAGTATTGGCTCTGAATTTCTACTGCTTTCTTTCAGTGTGCTATAATAGGCCTTCTGCTCTACTTGTGGGACTTCACCACATGTAGCAACAACTTTATACACTCTTCTCTGATCTTGAGAAGCTATATACACTTGTTTTTCAACTGTTTTACAGTTGAATACTACTTTTCAGTGAATTCTAGTGGGTAGAAACACTGGTTTCTTGTGAACTAACTCTATATCAAGGATTTCTGCAGTGTATAACATCCTTTATAGACTAGAGAATTACATTTTGATGTCTTTTACACTTGTTCTCTCGCTATTCTGTGATATTCATTAGAATTTGCTCTGAATTACTACTGATTTCTAGCTGTTTCCTATAATGGAACTTCTGCTCTACTTGTGGGACTTCATCACATGTATAAACAACTTAATACACTGTTCTTTGAACTTGTGAAGCTATACAAACTTGTCTTTCAAATGTTTTACTGTTGAATACTACTTTTCAGTGAATTCTGGTTGTTACAAAACTGGTTTCATGTGAACTAACTCTATTTCCAGGATTTCTGCAGTGTACAACATCCTTTCTAGACTAGAGACTTACATTTTGATGTCTTTTACATTTCTCTCACTATTCTGTGATATTCAGTAGTATTTGCTATGAATTACTACTGGCTTCTAGCTGTTTCCTATAATGGGCCTTCTTTTCTACTTGTGGGACTTCAACACATGTAGAAACAACTTTATACACTCTTCTCTGATCTTGAGAAGCTATATACACTTGTCTTTCAACTGTTCTACAGTTGAATACTACTTTTCAGTGAATTCTAGTGGGTAGAAACACTGGTTTCTTGTGAACTAACTCTATTTCAAGGATTTCTGCAGTGTACAACATCCTTTCTAGACTAAAGACTTACATTTTGATGTCTTTTACACTTTTTCTCTCACTATTCTGTGATATTCATTAGTATTGGCTCTGAATTACTACTGCTTTTTTGCAGTGTCCTATAATAGGCCTTCTGGTGTACTTGTGGGACTTCACCACATGTAGAAACAACTTTATACACTGTTCTATGAACTTGCAAAGCTATATAAACTTGTCTTTCAACTGTTTTACAGTTGAATACTACTTTTCAGTGAATTCTGGTGGTTTCAAACACTGGTTTCATGTGAACTAACTCTATTTCAAGGATTTCTGCAGTGTACAACATCCTTTCTAGACTAGAGACTTACATTTTGATGTCTTTTACATTTCTCTCCCTATTCTGTGATATTCAGTAGTATTTGCTATGAATTACTACTGGCTTCTAGCTGTTTCCTATAATGGGCCTTCTTTTCTACTTGTGGGACTTCACCACATGTAAAAACAACTTCATACACTCTTCTCTGAACTTGAGAAGCTATATACACTTGTCTTTCAACTCTTTTACAGTTTAATACTACTTTTCAGTGAATTCTACAGGGTTGGAACACTGGGTTCTTGTGAATTAACTCTATTTCAAGGATTTCTGCAGTGTACAACATCCTTTCAAGACTAGAGACTTACATTTTGATGGTTTTCCACTTCTTCTCACACAATTCTATGATATCCATTAGTATTTGCTCAGAATTACTACTGATTTCTAGCTGTGTCCTATAATGGGCCTTCTGCTCTAATTGTCGGACTTCACCACATGTAAAAACAACTTCATACACTGTTCTCTGAACTTGAGAAGCTATGTACACTTGTCTTTCAACTATTTTGCAGTTTAATACTACTTTTCAGGGAACTCTAGTGAGTTGAAACACTGGTTTCATGTGAACTAACTCTATTTCCAGGATTTCTGCAGTGTACAACATCCTTTCTAGACTAGAGACTTACATTTTGATGTCTTTTACATTTCTCTCACTATTCTGTGAAATTCATTAGTATTTGCTCTGAATTACTACTGACTTCTAGCTGTTTCCTATAATGGACCTTCTGCTCTACTTGTGGGACTTCACCACATGTTGAAACAACTTTATACACTCTTCTCTGATTTGAGAAGCTATATACACTTGTCTTTCAACTGTTTTACAGTTTAATATTACTTTTCAGTGAATTCTAGTGGGTAGAAACACTGGTTTCTTGTGAACTAACTCTATTTCAAGGATTTCTGTAGTGTATAACATCCTTTCTAGACTAGACACTTACATTTTGATGGTTCTCCACTTCTCACACAATTCTATGATATCCATTAGTATTTCCTCAGAATTAATACTGATTTCTAGCTGTGTCCTATAATGGGCCTTATGGTATACTTGTGGGACTTCACCACATGTAGAAAGAACTTTATACACTGTTCTCTGAACTTGCGAAGCTATATAAAATCGACTTTCAACTGTTTTACAGTTGAATACTACTTTTCAGTGAATTCTGGTGGTTACAATCACTGGTTTCATGTGAACTAACTCTATTTCAAGGATTTCTGCAGTGTACAACATCCTTTCTTGACTAGAGACTCACATTTTGTTGTCTTTTACACTTGTTCTCTCACTATTCTGTGATATTCATTAGAATTTGCTCGGAATTACTACTGATTTCTAGCTGTGTACTATAATGGGCCTTCTGCTCTACTTGTGGGACTTCACCACATGTAAAAACAACTTTATACACTCTTCTATGAACTTGAGAAGGTATATACACTTGTCTTTCAACTCTTTTACAGTTTAATACTACTTTTCAGTGAATTCTACTGGGTTGAAACACTGGGTTCTTGTGAACTAACTCTATTTCAAGGATTTCTGCAGTGTACAACATCCTTTCTATACTAGAGACTTACATTTTGATGTCTTTTACACTTTTTCTCTCACTATTCTGTGATATTCATTAGTATTGGCTCTGAATTACTACTGCTTTTTTGCAGTGTCCTATAATGGGCCTTCTGGTATACTTGTGGGACTTCACCACATGTAGAAACATCTTTATACACTGTTCTATGAACTTGCAAAGCTATATAAACTTGTCTTTCAACTGTTTTACAGTTGAATACTACTTTTCAGTGAATTCTGGTGGTTTCAAACACTGGTTTACTTTGAAATAACTCTATTTCCAGGATTTCTGCAGTGTCCAACATCCTTTCTAGACTGGAGACTTACATTTTGATGTCTTTACATTTGTTCTCTCACTATTCTATGATATTCATTAATATTTGCTCTGAATTACTACTGATTTCTAGTTGTGTCCTCTAATGAGCTTTCTGCTCTACTTGTGGTTCGTCAACACATGTAAAAACAACTTCATACACGCATCTCTGAACTGGAGAAGCTATATACACTAGTCTTTCAACTGTTTTACACTTGAATACTACTTTTCAGTGAATTCTGGAGGTTTCACACACTGGTTTCATGAGAACTAACTCTATTTCAAGGATTTCTGCAGTGAACTACATCCTTCCTAGACTAGGCAATTACATTTTCATGGTTTTCCACTTGTTCTCAAACAATTCTATGATATTCATTAGTATTTGCTCTGAATTACTACTGATTTCTAGCTGTGTCCTATAATGGGCTTTCTGCTCTACTTGTACTTCAACACATGTAAAAACAACTGCATACACGCTTCTCTGAACTGGAGAAGCTATATACACTTGTCTTTCAACTGTTTTACAGTTGAGTGCTACTTTTCAGTGCATTCTGGAGGTTTCACACACTGGTTTCATGTGAAATAACTCTATTTTAAGTATTTATGCAGTGTACAACATCCTTTCTAGACTAGAGACTTACATTTTGATGTCTTTTACACTTGTTCTCTCACTATTCTGTGATATTCATTAGTATTTGCTCTGAATTACTACTGCTTTCTTGCAGTGTCCTATAATGGGCCTTCTGCTCTACTTGTGGGACTTCACCACTTGTAGAAACATCTTTATACACTCTTCTCTTTTACTTGAGAAGCTATATACACTTGTCTTTCAACTCTTTTACAGTTTAATACTACTTTTCAGTGAGTTCTACTGGGTTGAAACACTGGGTTCTTGTGAACTAACTCTATTTCAAGGATTTCTGCAGTGTACAACATCCTTTCTATACTAGAGACTTACATTTTGATGTCTTTTACACTTTTTCTCTCACTATTCTGTGATATTCATTAGTATTGGCTCTGAATTACTACTGCTTTTTTGCAGTGTCCTATAATGGGCCTTCTGGTATACTTGTGGGACTTCACCACATGTAGAAACATATTTATACACTGTTCTATGAACTTGCAAAGCTATATAAACTTGTCTTTCAACTGTTTTACAGTTGAATACTACTTTTCAGTGAATTCTGGTGGTTTCAAACACTGGTTTCATGTGAACTAACTCTATATCAAGGATTTCTGCAGTGTACAACATCCTTTCTAGACCAGAGATTTACATTTTGATGTCTTTAAATTTCTCTCACTATTCTGTGATATTCAGTAGTATTTGCTCTGAATTACTACTGGCTTCTAGCTGTTTCCTATAATGGGCCTTCTGGTATACTTGTGGGACTTCACCACATGTAGAAACAACTTTATACACTCTTCTCTGATCTTGAGAAGCTATATACACTTGTCTTTAAACTGTTCTACAGTTGAATACTACTTTTCAGTGAATTCTAGTGGGTAGAAACACTGGTTTCTTGTGAACTAACACTATTTCAAGGATTTCTGCAGTGTACAATATCCTTTCAAGACTAGAGACTTACATTTTGATGGTTTTCCACTTCTTCTCTCACTATTCTGTGATATTCATTAGTATTGGCTCTGAATTTCTACTGCTTTCTTTCAGTGTGCTATAATAGGCCTTCTGCTCTACTTGTGGGACTTCACCACATGTAGAAACAACTTTATACACTCTTCTCTGATCTTGAGAAGCTATATACACTTGTTTTTCAACTGTTTTACAGTTGAATACTACTTTTCAGTGAATTCTAGTGGGAAGAAACACTGGTTTCTTGTGAACTAACTCTATATCAAGGATTTCTGCAGTGTATAACATCCTTTATAGACTAGAGAATTACATTTTGATGTCTTTTACACTTGTTCTCTCGCTATTCTGTGATATTCATTAGAATTTGCTCTGAATTACTACTGATTTCTAGCTGTTTCCTATAATGGAACTTCTGCTCTACTTGTGGGACTTCATCACATGTATAAACAACTTAATACACTGTTCTTTGAACTTGCGAAGCTATACAAACTTGTCTTTCAAATGTTTTACTGTTGAATACTACTTTTCAGTGAATTCTGGTTGTTACAAAACTGGTTTCATGTGAACTAACACTATTTCCAGGATTTCTGCAGTGTACAACATCCTTTCTAGACTAGAGACTTACATTTTGATGTCTTTTACATTTCTCTCACTATTCTGTGATATTCAGTAGTATTTGCTATGAATTACTACTGGCTTCTAGCTGTTTCCTATAATGGGCCTTCTTTTCTACTTGTGGGACTTCAACACATGTAGAAACAACTTTATACACTCTTCTCTGATCTTGAGAAGCTATATACACTTGTCTTTCAACTGTTCTACAGTTGAATACTACTTTTCAGTGAATTCTAGTGGGTAGAAACACTGGTTTCTTGTGAACTAACTCTATTTCAAGGATTTCTGCAGTGTACAACATCCTTTCTAGACTAAAGACTTACATTTTGATGTATTTTACACTTTTTCTCTCACTATTCTGTGATATTCATTAGTATTGGCTCTGAATTACTACTGCTTTTTTGCAGTGTCCTATAATGGGCCTTCTGGTGTACTTGTGGGACTTCACCACATGTAGAAACAACTTTATACACTGTTCTATGAACTTGCAAAGCTATATAAACTTGTCTTTCAACTGTTTTACAGTTGAATACTACTTTTCAGTGAATTCTGGTGGTTTCAAACACTGGTTTCATGTGAACTAACTCTATTTCAAGGATTTCTGCAGTGTACAACATCCTTTCTAGACTAGAGACTTACATTTTGATGTCTTTTACATTTCTCTCCCTATTCTGTGATATTCAGTAGTATTTGCTATGAATTACTACTGGCTTCTAGCTGTTTCCTATAATGGGCCTTCTTTTCTACTTGTGGGACTTCAACACATGTAGAAACAACTTTATACACTCTTCTCTGATCTTGAGAAGCTATATACACTTGTCTTTCAACTGTTCTACAGTTGAATACTCCTTTTCAGTGAATTCTAGTGGGTAGAAACACTGGTTTCTTGTGAACTAACTCTATATCAAGGATTTCTGCAGTGCACAACATCCTTTCTAGACTAGACACTTACATTTTGATGTCTTTTACACTTCTTCTCTCATTATTCTGTGATATTCATTAGTATTGGCTCTGAATTTCTACTGCTTTCTTTCAGTGTGCTATAATGGGCCTTCTGCTCTACTTGTGGGACTTCACCACATGTAGAAAAAACTTCATATACTCTTCTCTGAATTTGAGAAGCTATATACACTTGTCTTTCAACTGTTTTACAGTTGAATACTACTTTTCAGTGAATTCTAGTGGGTAGAAACACTGGTTTCTTGTGAACTAACTCTATATCAAGGATTTCTGCAGTGTATAACATCCTTTATAGACTAGAGAATTACATTTTGATGTCTTTTACACTTGTTCTCTCGCTATTCTGTGATATTCATTAGAATTTGCTCTGAATTGCTACTGATTTCTAGCTGTTTCCTATAATGGAACTTCTGCTCTACTTGTGGGACTTCATCACATGTATAAACAACTTAATACACTGTTCTTTGAACTTGTGAAGCTATACAAACTTGTCTTTCAAATGTTTTACTGTTGAATACTACTTTTCAGTGAATTCTGGTTGTTACAAAACTGGTTTCATGTGAACTAACTCTATTTCCAGGATTTCTGCAGTGTACAACATCCTTTCTAGACTAGAGACTTACATTTTGATGTCTTTTACATTTCTCTCACTATTCTGTGATATTCAGTAGTATTTGCTATGAATTACTACTGGCTTCTAGCTGTTTCCTATAATGGGCCTTCTTTTCTACTTGTGGGACTTCAACACATGTAGAAACAACTTTATACACTCTTCTCTGATCTTGAGAAGCTATATACACTTGTCTTTCAACTGTTCTACAGTTGAATACTACTTTTCAGTGAATTCTAGTGGGTAGAAACACTGGTTTCTTGTGAACTAACTCTATTTCAAGGATTTCTGTAGTGTATAACATCCTTTCTAGACTAGACACTTACATTTTGATGGTTCTCCACTTCTCACACAATTCTATGATATCCATTAGTATTTCCTCAGAATTAATACTGATTTCTAGCTGTGTCCTATAATGGGCCTTATGGTATACTTGTGGGACTTCACCACATGTAGAAAGAACTTTATACACTGTTCTCTGAACTTGCGAAGCTATATAAAATCGACTTTCAACTGTTTTACAGTTGAATACTACTTTTCAGTGAATTCTGGTGGTTACAATCACTGGTTTCATGTGAACTAACTCTATTTCAAGGATTTCTGCAGTGTACAACATCCTTTCTTGACTAGAGACTCACATTTTGTTGTCTTCTACACTTGTTCTCTCACTATTCTGTGATATTCATTAGAATTTGCTCGGAATTACTACTGATTTCTAGCTGTGTACTATAATGGGCCTTCTGCTCTACTTGTGGGACTTCACCACATGTAAAAACAACTTTATACACTCTTCTATGAACTTGAGAAGCTATATACACTTGTCTTTCAACTCTTTTACAGTTTAATACTACTTTTCAGTGAATTCTACTGGGTTGAAACACTGGGTTCTTGTGAACTAACTCTATTTCAAGGATTTCTGCAGTGTACAACATCCTTTCTATACTAGAGACTTACATTTTGATGTCTTTTACACTTTTTCTCTCACTATTCTGTGATATTCATTAGTATTGGCTCTGAATTACTACTGCTTTTTTGCAGTGTCCTATAATGGGCCTTCTGGTATACTTGTGGCACTTCACCACATGTAGAAACATATTTATACACTGTTCTATGAACTTGCAAAGCTATATAAACTTGTCTTTCAACTGTTTTACAGTTGAATACTACTTTTCAGTGAATTCTGGTGGTTTCAAACACTGGTTTACTTTGAAATAACTCTATTTCCAGGATTTCTGCAGTGTCCAACATCCTTTCTAGACTGGAGACTTACATTTTGATGTCTTTACATTTGTTCTCTCACTATTCTATGATATTCATTAATATTTGCTCTGAATTACTACTGATTTCTAGTTGTGTCCTCTAATGAGCTTTCTGCTCTACTTGTGGTTCGTCAACACATGTAAAAACAACTTCATACACGCATCTCTGAACTGGAGAAGCTATATACACTTGTCTTTCAACTGTTTTACACTTGAATACTACTTTTCAGTGAATTCTGGAGGTTTCACACACTGGTTTCATGAGAACTAACTCTATTTCAAGGATTTCTGCAGTGAACTACATCCTTCCTAGACTAGGCACTTACATTTTCATGGTTTTCCACTTGTTCTCAAACAATTCTATGATATTCATTAGTATTTGCTCTGAATTACTACTGATTTCTAGCTGTGTCCTATAATGGGCTTTCTGCTCTACTTGTACTTCAACACATGTAAAAACAACTGCATACACGCTTCTCTGAACTGGAGAAGCTATATACACTTGTCTTTCAACTGTTTTACAGTTGAGTGCTACTTTTCATTGCATTCTGGAGGTTTCACACACTGGTTTCATGTGAAATAACTCTATTTTAAGTATTTATGCAGTGTACAACATCCTTTCTAGACTAGACACTTACATTTTGATGTCTTTTACACTTGTTCTCTCACTATTCTGTGATATTCATTAGTATTTGCTCTGAATTACTACTGCTTTCTTGCAGTGTCCTATAATGGGCCTTCTGCTCTACTTGTGGGACTTCACCACTTGTAGAAACATCTTTATACACTCTTCTCTTTTACTTGAGAAGCTATATACACTTGTCCTTCAACTCTTTTACAGTTTAATACTACTTTTCAGTGAGTTCTACTGGGTTGAAACACTGGGTTCTTGTGAACTAACTCTATTTCAAGGATTTCTGCAGTGTACAACATCCTTTCTATAATAGAGACTTACATTTTGATGTCTTTTACACTTTTTCTCTCACTATTCTGTGATATTCATTAGTATTGGCTCTGAATTACTACTGCTTTTTTGCAGTGTCCTATAATGGGCCTTCTGGTATACTTGTGGGACTTCACCACATGTAGAAACATATTTATACACTGTTCTATGAACTTGCAAAGCTATATAAACTTGTCTTTCAACTGTTTTACAGTTGAATACTACTTTTCAGTGAATTCTGGTGGTTTCAAACACTGGTTTCATGTGAACTAACTCTATATCAAGGATTTCTGCAGTGTACAACATCCTTTCTAGACTAGAGATTTACATTTTGATGTCTTTAAATTTCTCTCACTATTCTGTGATATTCAGTAGTATTTGCTCTGAATTACTACTGGCTTCTAGCTGTTTCCTATAATGGGCCTTCTGGTATACTTGTGGGACTTCACCACATGTAGAAACAACTTTATACACTCTTCTCTGATCTTGAGAAGCTATATACACTTGTCTTTCAACTGTTCTACAGTTGAATACTACTTTTCAGTGAATTCTAGTGGGTAGAAACACTGGTTTCTTGTGAACTAACACTATTTCAAGGATTTCTGCAGTGTACAACATCCTTTCAAGACTAGAGACTTACATTTTGATGGTTTTCCACTTCTTCTCTCACCATTCTGTGATATTCATTAGTATTGGCTCTGAATTTCTACTGCTTTCTTTCAGTGTGCTATAATAGGCCTTCTGCTCTACTTGTGGGACTTCACCACATGTAGAAACAACTTTATACACTCTTCTCTGATCTTGAGAAGCTATATACACTTGTTTTTCAACTGTTTTACAGTTGAATACTACTTTTCAGTGAATTCTAGTGGGTAGAAACACTGGTTTCTTGTGAACTAACTCTATATCAAGGATTTCTGCAGTGTATAACATCCTTTATAGACTAGAGAATTACATTTTGATGTCTTTTACACTTGTTCTCTCGCTATTCTGTGATATTCATTAGAATTTGCTCTGAATTGCTACTGATTTCTAGCTGTTTCCTATAATGGAACTTCTGCTCTACTTGTGGGACTTCATCACATGTATAAACAACTTAATACACTGTTCTTTGAACTTGCGAAGCTATACAAACTTGTCTTTCAAATGTTTTACTGTTGAATACTACTTTTCAGTGAATTCTGGTTGTTACAAAACTGGTTTCATGTGAACTAACTCTATTTCCAGGATTTCTGCAGTGTACAACATCCTTTCTAGACTAGAGACTTACATTTTGATGTCTTTTACATTTCTCTCACTATTCTGTGATATTCAGTAGTATTTGCTATGAATTACTACTGGCTTCTAGCTGTTTCCTATAATGGGCCTTCTTTTCTACTTGTGGGACTTCAACACATGTAGAAACAACTTTATACACTCTTCTCTGATCTTGAGAAGCTATATACACTTGTCTTTCAACTGTTCTACAGTTGAATACTCCTTTTCAGTGAATTCTAGTGGGTAGAAACACTGGTTTCTTGTGAACTAACTCTATTTCAAGGATTTCTGCAGTGAACAACATCCTTTCTAGACTAGACACTTACATTTTGATGTCTTTTACACTTCTTCTCTCATTATTCTGTGATATTCATTAGTATTGGCTCTGAATTTCTACTGCTTTCTTTCAGTGTGCTATAATGGGCCTTCTGCTCTACTTGTGGGACTTCACCACATGTAGAAACAACTTCATATACTCTTCTCTGAATTTGAGAAGCTATATACACTTGTCTTTCAACTGTTTTACAGTTGAATACTACTTTTCAGTGAATTCTAGTGGGTAGAAACACTGGTTTCTTGTGAACTAACTCTATATCAAGGATTTCTGCAGTGTATAACATCCTTTATAGACTAGAGAATTACATTTTGATGTCTTTTACACTTGTTCTCTCGCTATTCTGTGATATTCATTAGAATTTGCTCTGAATTGCTACTGATTTCTAGCTGTTTCCTATAATGGAACTTCTGCTCTACTTGTGGGACTTCATCACATGTATAAACAACTTAATACACTGTTCTTTGAACTTGCGAAGCTATACAAACTTGTCTTTCAAATGTTTTACTGTTGAATACTACTTTTCAGTGAATTCTGGTTGTTACAAAACTGGTTTCATGTGAACTAACTCTATTTCCAGGATTTCTGCAGTGTAAAACATCCTTTCTAGACTAGAGACTTACATTTTGATGTCTTTTACATTTCTCTCACTATTCTGTGAAATTCATTAGTATTTGCTCTGAATTACTACTGACTTCTAGCTGTTTCCTATAATGGACCTTCTGCTCTACTTGTGGGACTTCACCACATGTTGAAACAACTTTATACACTCTTCTCTGATTTGAGAAGCTATATACACTTGTCTTTCAACTGTTTTACAGTTTAATATTACTTTTCAGTGAATTCTAGTGGGTAGAAACACTGGTTTCTTGTGAACTAACTCTATTTCAAGGATTTCTGTAGTGTATAACATCCTTTCTAGACTAGACACTTACATTTTGATGGTTCTCCACTTCTCACACAATTCTATGATATCCATTAGTATTTCCTCAGAATTAATACTGATTTCTAGCAGTGTCCTATAATGGGCCTTCTGGTATACTTGTGGGACTTCACCACATGTAGAAACATATTTATACACTGTTCTATGAACTTGCAAAGCTATATAAACTTGTCTTTCAACTGTTTTACAGTTGAATACTACTTTTCAGTGAATTCTGGTGGTTTCAAACACTGGTTTCATGTGAACTAACTCTATATCAAGGATTTCTGCAGTGTACAACATCCTTTCTAGACTAGAGATTTACATTTTGATGTCTTTAAATTTCTCTCACTATTCTGTGATATTCAGTAGTATTTGCTCTGAATTACTACTGGCTTCTAGCTGTTTCCTATAATGGGCCTTCTGGTATACTTGTGGGACTTCACCACATGTAGAAACAACTTTATACACTCTTCTCTGATCTTGAGAAGCTATATACACTTGTCTTTCAACTGTTTTACAGTTGAATACTACTTTTCAGTGAATTCTAGTGGGTTGAAACACTGTTTTCTTGTGAAGTAACTCTATTTCAAGGATTTCTGTAGTGTACAACATCCTTTCCAGACTAAAGACTTACATTTGATGTCTTTTACACTTGTTCTCTCACTATTCTGTGATATTCATTGGTATTTACTCTGAATGACTACTGATTTCTAGCTGTTTCCTATAATTGGCCTTCTTTTCTACTTGTGGGACTTCAACACATGTAGAAACAACTTTATACACTCTTCTCTGGACTTGCGAAGCTATATAAACTTGTCTTTCAACCGTTTTACAGTTAAATTATACTTTTCAGTGAATTCTGGTGGTTTGAAACACTGGTTTCTTGTGAAGTAACTCTATTTCAAGGATTTCGGTAGTGTATAACATCCTTTCTAGACTAGAGACTTACATTTTGATGTCTTTTACACTTGTTCTCTCACTATTCTGTGATATTCATTAGTATTTGCGCTGAATGACTACTGATTTCTAGCTGTTTCCCATAATGGGCCTTCTTTTCTACTTGTGGGTCTTCACCACATGTAGAAACAACTTTATACACTCTTCTCTGAACTTGAGAAGCTATATACACTTGTCTTTCAACTGTTTTACAGTTGAATACTACTATTCAGTGAATTCTAGTGGGTTGAAACACTGTTTTCTTGTGAAGTAACTCTATTTCAAGGATTTCTGTAGTGTATAACATCCTTTCTAGAATAGAAACTTACATTTTGATGTCTTCTACACTTGTTCTCACACAATTCTATGATATTCATTAGTATTTGCAATGAATGACTACTGATTTCTAGCTGTTTCCTATAATGGGCCTTCTTTTCTACTTGTGCGACTTCACCACATGTAGCATCAACTTTATACACTCTTCTCTGGACTTGCGAAGCTATATAAACTTGTCTTTCAACTGTTTTACAGTTAAATACTACTTTTCAGTGAATTCTGGTGGTTTGAAACACTGGTTTCTTGTGAAGTAACTCTATTTCAAGGATTTCGGTAGTGTATAACATCCTTTCTAGACTAGAGACTTACATTTTGTTGTCTTTTACCCTAGTTCTCTCACTATTCTGTGATATTCATTAGTATTTGCTCTGAATGACTACTGATTTCTAGCTGTTTCCCATAATGGGCCTTCTTTTCTACTTGTGGGTCTTCACCACATGTAGAAACAACTTTATACACTCTTCTCTGAACTTGTGAAGCTATATACACTTGTCTTCCAACTGTTTTACAGTTGAATACTACTTTTCAGTGAATTCTGGTGGTTTCAAACACTGGTTTCATGTGAACTAACTCTATTTCAAGGATTTGTGCAGTGTACAACATCCTTTCTAGACTAAAGACTTACATTTGATGTCTTTTACACTTGTTCTCTCACTATTCTGTGATATTCATTGGTATTTACTCTGAATGACTACTGATTTCTAGCTGTTTCCCATAATGGGCCTTCTTTTCTTCTAGTGGGTCTTCACCACATGTAGAAACAACTTTATACACTCTTCTCTGAACTTGAGAAGCTATATACACTTGTCTTTCAACTGTTTTAGAGTTGAATACTACTTTTCAGTGAATTCTAGTGGGTTGAAACACTGTTTTCTTGTGAAGTAACTCTATATCAAGGATTTCGGTAGTGTATAACATCCTTTCCAGACTAAAGACATTTTGTTGTCTTTTACCCTAGTTCTCTCACTATTCTGTGATATTCATTAGTATTTGCTCTGAATGACTACTGATTTCTAGCTGTTTCCCATAATGGGCCTTCTTTTCTACTTGTGGGTCTTCACCACATGTAGAAACAACTTTATACACTCTTCTCTGAACTTGAGAAGCTATATACACTTGTCTTTCAACTGTTTTACAGTTGAATACTACTATTCAGTGAATTCTAGTGGGTTGAAACACTGTTTTCTTGTGAAGTAACTCTATTTCAAGGATTTCTGTAGTGTATAACATCCTTTCTAGACTAGAAACTTACATTTTGATGTCTTCTACACTTGTTCTCACACAATTCTATGATATTCATTAGTATTTGCAATGAATGACTACTGATTTCTAGCTGTTTCCTATAATGGGCCTTCTTTTCTACTTGTTCGACTTCACCACATGTAGAAACAACTTTATACACTCTTCTCTGAACTTGTGAAGCTATATACACTTGTCTTCCAACTGTTTTACAGTTGAATACTACTTTTCAGTGAATTCTGGTGGTTTCAAACACTGGTTTCATGTGAACTAACTCTATTTCAAGGATTTGTGCAGTGTACAACATCCTTTCTAGACTAAAGACTTACATTTGATGTCTTTTACACTTGTTCTCTCACTATTCTGTGATATTCATTAGTATTTGCGCTGAATGACTACTGATTTCTAGCTGTTTCCCATAATGGGCCTTCTTTTCTTCTAGTGGGTCTTCACCACATGTAGAAACAACTTTATACACTCTTCTCTGAACTTGAGAAGCTATATACACTTGTCTTTCAACTGTTTTACAGTTAAATACTACTTTTCAGTGAATTCTGGTGGTTTGAAACACTGGTTTCTTGTGAAGTAACTCTATTTCAAGGATTTCTGTAGTGTATAACATCCTTTCTAGACTAGAAACTTACATTTTGATGTCTTCTACACTTGTTCTCTCACTATTCTGTGATATTCATTAGTATTTGCAATGAATGACTACTGATTTCTAGCTGTTTCCCATAATGGGCCTTCTTTTCTTCTAGTGGGTCTTCACCACATGTAGAAACAACTTTATAGACTCTTCTCTGAACTTGAGAAGCTATATACACTTGTCTTTCAACTGTTTTACAGTTGAATACTACTTTTCAGTGAATTCTAGTGGGTTGAAACACTGTTTTCTTGTGAAGTAACTCTATTTCAAGGATTTCTGTAGTGTACAACATCCTTTCCAGACTAAAGACTTACATTTGATGTCTTTTACACTTGTTCTCTCACTATTCTGTGATATTCATTGGTATTTACTCTGAATGACTACTGATTTCTAGCTGTTTCCTATAATTGGCCTTCTTTTCTACTTGTGGGACTTCAACA